>NC_081299.1:72260000-72582500 GCF_030435805.1 Mustela lutreola | reverse complement strand
GAAGAATGGCTTTTTGACGATGCCATAAAATGTGTAGGTCAGTGTTAAACACTTCACTTCTGGGGTCAATGATTGCAGAGACCTTGCCCCCACCCCCCCAAAATGACTTTAGCTAATGTGAAATAATAGAAAATAAATATTGGTTCCTACTACAAATTCTTGGCAAAGAGCTCCTGAAACCCTTGTAATTTCCCAACTAATAAGAGCTCTAGGAGCATCTTTTGTTCTAATATTTGGTCTTTGATCCCAGTTCCTGACATAGATCTTCTGAAACTCATAATTTCCTGGGTGATAATAGTGTCTTTAGTTCTAAGGGGGTGACTCTCTGGGCCCTGGATCAGACTTGTCACCAAAAGACCAGGCCATGATTAGAAGCTTGGAATTTTCAGATCCACCCTCCTCCTCTTGAGAAGGGAGAAGGGCTGAAAATGGAGTTAATGATGGATATGCCGATGTGATGAAGCCTTCATAAGCCCAATGGTTTGGGGATTTGTAGAGCTTCCAGGTGGGCGAATACATCCATACTGGGAGAGTATTACACCCAAGTCCATGAGGAGGGAAACCCCTGCATTCTAAATCCTCCCAGATCTTGCCTTATTCATGTCTTCATCTGGCTGTTCAGTCTATATCTTTTGTCACCAATTGAATAAAATGGTAGAAGATGTTAAGTAAGTGTTTCCCTGAGTTCCATGAACTGCTCTAGAAAATTAGTCAATCCTGAGGAGGACAGTCATGAGAACCCCCAATTTGTAGCCAGGTCATACAGAAGTTAATGAATATCCTAAGGACCCACTACTTGTGACTGGCGTCTGAAGTGGGGTGGGCAGTCTTGTGGGACTGAGCCTTTAACCTATGGAATCTGACACTGTCTCTACATAGTACACGATGAGATTTCCATCTGATGTCGTGGAGAATTGCTTGGTGTGGGGAAAAACAAGCACACATTTGGTGACCCCAGGTATCAGAAGTGAAGTGTTCTGTGTGAAAGTAAAAGAGAAAGAAAGAAAGGAGGCAACTTGATTGATGTTTTTTCTTTTATAGCTAAGAAGAGTCAGAACACTCCAAAGAACATGGTTAGCAGTTAGAAAAACTGTAGATTAGAGGTACCAGCTGGTTTAGCATTTGAATTTGCTGAAGTGTGAACTCAAATCAAAACCAGCTGAAATGGTAAAAACGAAACAAAACTTGCTGTCAGGATCTCAGATCTTAAAGAGATGAAGAGAAGGCTAGGCAGCACTCTGTTTTCTTATTATATATAGGTCCTACAACTTGAATTGACATTGACCTAAGAAAAAAAGTGACAGCATAATTTTTTCCCCAGATATCTGAGGCCTGCTATATCCCCATATTCTTTTATATCCCTTCTTGGGTTCTTGCTATTTATCAGCTGGAGGGTTTTTCAGTTTTCTCAGAACCTCAGAGTGACTAGAAACAGATGAGGCAGTGAAATGCCTTTGTGTCACTTACTATTCTAGTTAAGGTGGCTTTCATTTCTGTAACATAAAGTCCTTCCTAGCTTCTAATAGTTTGGTAGCACCTTTTGCATTTTCTGCATAATTCCAGTATCTGCCTTTATTGTCACATGACATGCTCTCTGTGTCTCTGTCTTCACATGACCATCTTCTTATAAGGCCATCAATCATATTGGATTGGGGTCTACTCAACTCAGGTATGACCTCATCTTAACTAATTACATTTGAAATGACCTAGTTTCCAAATTGGGTCACTTTTTGAGGTACTTCAAGGATATGTTAGGACTTCAACTTATCTTTTTTGGAGGTACACAGTTCAGCCTGTAGCAACGTTCATGTGGGCCACCAGAGATGAGAAGAAACTTTCCTTAGTGATCAAAGCTAGTTTTATATTAATAATATTCCACTGGGTTAAAGACATGTGTTTGTATGAAACATCTCATTTTCTCAGTAGGGCTCCCTATTCTTTTCCCCACAATAGACCCCTCTCTGCCTAAGGATGTGCAGAGGAGACATACCACCCAATGGTGATAGAGCAAAGCTTTTCTTGACTGAAAAAATGCCTGTATTGATATTTATGGGAAGTTATTGACTCAGACTTAATATTTTCTACCAGTTCCAAGAACTTAGGCTTCAGGATGAAAATCTACTATTCTGAGTGAGCCCAACAGTGGAAATGAGATCTCTTTCCAATTTGTTTGCCAAGGTCATGTCTCCCTGTGATAGAAGACATTCACACATCACATACCAGCCAGTTGATGATGACTCCGAGGTTATTAGAAAGAGAGATAGGAGAGAAACTACCAGATACATATTTTTTTTTCTGTCTGGAAGAAAAGGCCACAAAGCTCTTTCTTAGTAAAGAGTGTTTATCCCCAGAACTCCCTCACACACCCCCTTGTTAGTGAATATTTGAAGTCTGAGGAGATGAAAAACAAACATTCAATTTACAGCCCTGCTTCTAACCTGGATTTCTTCAAGGGCAACAGCCAGCTGTGTTTGAAATTGCTAGGGAGAGCAGAGAAGGATATTTACATAACAGTAGTGCTTAATTTGCATATCCTACTCAAATTATATTGGCTGCTCTAAGGCAGCATTAGAAGTTAAAACTGTCGGGACGCCTGGGTGGCTCAGTGGGTTAAGCCGCTGCCTTCAGCTCAGGTCATGATCTCAGGGTCCTGGGATCGAGTCCCGCATCGGGCTCTCTGCTCAGCCAGGAGCCTGCTTCCCTCTCTCTCTGCCTGCCTCTCCGACTGCTTGTGATTTCTCTCTGTCAAATAAATAAATAAAAAATCTTAAAAAAATAAAATAAAAAAAATATAAAAAAAAATAAAAAAAAAATAAAAAAAAAAGAAGTTAAAACTGTCCTTATTTCTACCCTGAAACTTGGCAAGTGGCACAATACAATGGGAAAAGCATAGGTTCAGGAGTCAGGAAGACATGTTTAAATTCAGGTCCCTTGAGTTTTGGTCGCCAACTGGGCAGTTTCAATTTCCATTATTTGTAAAATATAGAAGTCACGTTTCTCAGGCTTCAAAGGTGTTGTCAGAAGAAGGTGGTCAAGAAGCCCATGTTCCTAATTCAAATCCCCTAGTCATTGCCCTTAAGCTCACTAAGCCTCAGTTCCTTCATCTTTAAAATGAGGGAGGATGCTAGGATTTATCTCTTAGTGTGGAAGAGGTTGGTAGAGAAGGTGTTTTAGACCCTCTATGAATTATAAAGTAAAAATCAATCTGTTGTTGATATTTTTGCATAGACCAAATGAATTTATTGAAATGATTTTAAGCTGAGTGATACCTATGACTCTAAATATGAATATTGTTACATTTATACATGTAGAATGCTCATATGGTGTACTAAATAAAGAATTATCCATAGGCTTTAAAAGTGTTGTGGAATGAGGCACCTGGGTGGCTCAGTGGGTTAAAGCCTCTGCCTTTGGCTCAGGTCATGATCTCAGTGTCCTGGGATCGAGCCCTGCATCGGGTTCTCTGCTCAGCAGTGGGAGGAGCCTGCTTCATCCTCTCCCTCTCTGTCTGTCAAATAAATAAATAAATAAATCTTTAAAAAAAAAAAAAAAAAGAAAAAAAGTGCTGTGGAATCATTACATTCCAGGGAGAACACAAGTGTTTGTTTTCTCTATGCCTCTTTGCTTTGTTCTGTTATTCTGTGTCTCAGAGATTTTGAATATGGGGCATGTCCTTGGCAGGGAGAGCATAATGACATTTGAAGTCTGTTAAAATCTCTGTCCTGAGTAGGACTTTCTGAAGCCTAACCAAATGTCAAACATCTGATAAGTGCTTTATTAGACATGAACAGTCCTTCCTCCTCTCCTTCCCTCACGCCCACTTCACCCCACTCCATGACTAAATCAAGCTAAGTTTGGATGGTGAACATGAGCAAGATAAAGGCTGATCTGGTACTGGGGGATCCAGAGGACTGTTCCAAGATCACCTTACCTGAAGCACTTCCTGGTCCACTCAAAGGGTACTTAGGGAATAGAATGAAGTGTTCAAATCCCAGAGGGTCTTTGAGTGGTAGGGATGTGCCCCTTCAGGAAACTGGACCAAGACAGTGCCACCCTGAATCATTATAATAAGCCATACCACAGAGCCTTCTTGCCTCTGGACTCTACATCCATGCTGACCTTCTAGACTTCCTAACCTGTGTCCTCTTGCAATGCCTGCTCTCTATTTTCAGCCCTTGTGCTGAGAGGCACAAATGCCTTTTGTATAGTAAGCCGTAAAAAGGCAGCTCAGATGTCACTTGTCATTATTTTTGCAAGGAGAATTCTGGCTTTCATAGAAGCTGTGGGTTTGACAGTTTCCCAGCATTCCTAACAATCACTTTTTCTTCCACAGCTTAAAGCTACTCTGCTCTCTTTTCTCCTCACTGTTACATTCATTAGGAACTGTTGTCACAGTTGCTTTCTCTATTTTTCATATTCACTTAAAATATCAGACTTGTTCTGCCATGGAGTTGTCCCAAGTTAGAGAGAAAGGCAACACATTGGTAGGAGTAACATCCCAAATGTTCAAAACTCTGCTAAGCTGCCAAATTTAACAATTCTATGGTAGTGAATGAACAGGCTTCCCACTTGTGCATTTGGGAAGAAAGTTAATTTCCACCTCTGGATCTATGATCACATTTCATTTGTCTGGTGTGTTTAATTTAATGAATGGCTACTGAGCACTTATTGTGTGCAGAGTGCTGGGGATACAAGTTGAGCAAGGCATCACCCTTGTCCCCAGGGTTTACTAGCCAGCAGACCTTCAGTTGAGAGATGCCAGTTCAACCATGAAAAATTACACTCCCCTTGCTGTATTCACAGTGATTGATAGTCTAAATCCTGAACATATGACCCATGTTCAGTCCTCTGCAGTGAGCTGCTGCAAGACTTCCAAGGTAGGAGCAAGACCTACTGAGATTGCCCAGCATCTGGGATCATATGGGGAGTGATAATTCCATTTGATACCTGTGTGGCACTTTAGAGTTTGTAAGTATTCTAATTACTAACCTCTGTAACGTGATTAGGTTAGATGTTATTACCTTACCCATTCTACTAATAACAATATTGAGGCTCAGATAGGTCACAGTGGGCTCTCCCAAGATCAGCCAACAAGGGAAGAAGTGACAAAACTATGACTAGAGCTAAGGTTCTGACACTTTCCTTCCCTGTTTTTCTTCCTACAATCTATTCAAACCCAATAATCTGATAATAATCTAAAACAATAATATTCTCATGTGTATATATGATAGATAGGGAAAATGCTACTTTAATGAATAACTTGCTACTGGACACTGAAAATAACATCTCTATATCAAACCCTCCTTTTAGAACAAGGCAAGAAATAAAATTAAAAGGAAAAAAAAAAGAAGAAAACATGGAATGATATAACTTGGTGGTTAAAAATCCACTTTGGGTAAGTTAATGAATTTAGTAAACTCCATTTCTTCACCTATGAAATAGGAACGTTAGTATCTATTTCATACATGGTAATATTCAACAGATAGTAGCTATAAGTATTACTATCATCATTATAATTATAATTACACTAAAGAAAATAAAATATTAAGCAACTCTGGCTACTCTGGTAGGTCCCCTGAGCTTTCTGAGAACACTAAAAGTCAAGCCTGGAGTTTCTCAACCAGGGTCTGTCCTTGATCCCTTTTGCTTCAGAAAGTCATTTATTTGCCCAGAGGGTATTGCTTATGAGGCATTTAGGAAAGTTGAGGAGAGGGAAGAAAGGGGAACAAAAGGAAAATTAGCAAGTTTTGCTCCATCAGGCTAATTTCCTTTTAAGACACAATCATGTCTAAAGATGTGTCAGTCCAGTGATATGTTTGGATGTTTGGAAATTGAATACCTTCCTACAGATGTGAATCCCAACGTAAAGGCTACGGACTGGTTCAGCAGGGACCCATGACTGGATGGTTTCAGAAGCTAGGAAGGGAATTCATCCTGGGTCTGCTTCAGGATCTCCCAGGATATATCCTGTGAGTGACTCACTGCCTTAAACACAGACACTGAACAACAGTTCCAGTGATGGTGTTGAACACAGCTCATGGACTTCCTGGAACCTACACTTAATAAGCCACATGCATATACCCTAAAGGAAGATAAAGCTAAATGGAAAAGTGTCCAAATTAATTGTGTTCTGTAATTACTTTGAATTGTACAACTGAAATGTCAAAAGGCCACAGGCCTCTTAGGGTCGCCTGGGTGGCTCAGTCGGTTACGCATCTGACTCTTCCTCTTAGCTCAAGTTTTGATCTCAAGAGTCATGAATTTGAGCCCCACATTGGGCTCCACACCTGCTTAAAAATTCTCTCCCTCTCTCTGTGCCCCTCCCCACCTCTAAGGGGGAAAAAAAAAAAAAAAGGCCACAAGCCTTTTAAAAGCAGTTGCTAATTATTTAAGAACAAAGTCTGGATAAGTTATTTTGCATGGTTTTTCCTAATTAAGAGATCCAAACAAAGTGGAAGGACTTTGATTCTTCTGATAGGTATTTTTGACCTGCACTGTGCAGAAAGTGTAGGGATACTGTGGTTTTGAAAGGGCCTGAGCAAGACCATTCATTTCCATGCCACAAATATGTGCTGGTTTGCTCTCGACATCCTTCCCCAAGGAGCCACCTACAGTATCAGAGGGTCAGAGTTTATTTTGGATTGAATAAAAATGAGGCATGTGAGAAGCTTACACACAGAACTGTTTTTGTGTGTGCGGGGACTACGGTCTTTTCCATTTCCTCTTTAAAACCCACGACTGGGAAACGCATCAAGAAGACAAATTCATTCATTTTAAACATGTTATATAACTTGGGATTGTGAGATCAGGAAATGCAATGGAAAAGTCATTTCTGCCGTCAGGCCTGTAGCAGTCTGTGGTGGGGTTTTACCATTCACTCTGTGTTGCTGGGGATCTTTAGTCTTGAGTGGCTTTACGTTCAAACACCTTTGCATGATCACTTGCACTTGCTGTATTGTATCTGGATATGTGCAGGGTTTACTTCGTAATCATTTATAAAGATTCTAAGCCCTTATCAAATTAAAAATAGTTTAATCACTGGCATACATTATCCAATGCTTACAAAGCTGTACACTTTTAATTATGTTAAAATATTTTCCGAAGAGATCAAGCCTATCTGTTTTCCAGTTTCCTTTTCACATCCATTACATACAGAATGGAGAAACTTCCAGAAGTATTTTCATTCCCTGCAGGAGATTACTTATGGGTAGAGGCATCCAGTCCAATTAGCTCTAATCCCATTAAATTAGGCAGCTATTTCTTGGTGCCTTATTATACACACACGATGGTGTAATGACGGATGCCTCATTTGTATAACTTGATGTATTCATTATTTTGGTTTCAATTACACTTTCCCAACCAGAGTCATGCTCTTTCCACTTTTGTTTCTCATGTTTTTTATTGACCCTGCTCCTCCAGCCCCCTTTGAGAGAGATGAGAGTCAAAATGCATACATGTAGAATACAAAGTTGTTCCAATTTGTTTGACTTCTTAAGTGAAAACACTCACTCTAGAATTCACCATAAAGTGAAGCAAAATCCTAAAATAAGCTTTGGCAATGTTGTCATCAGGAAATTCCTATGGAAGAAAGTCTAATATCTGTGCCTATGAATGGGACACAGGCCTTTTCAGAAAGGCTGAAGCAGGATTCCTGGAATACAGTAAGTGGTCAGTATATGGTTTTTTAATGTTAGAAAAATTATTTCTGTGGCAAGAACATTTAATGTGAGGTCTACCCTCTTAAATTTTTAAGTGCATAATATAATAATGTTAACCATGGTCACAATGTTGTACAGTAGATCTCCAGAACTTATTTATCTGACGTAACTGAAACTTGTGGAACTAAACCATTGGAGTCACCTGGGAGATCCAACTGGTGGCAACAAAGAAAGCAGGTTTGGGGAATGAAGTGCCTAAAGAAGAAATGTGTTACATGGAAGCATGAGAATGTTGACATCATCCCATGAGCTCACTTTGAATAAAGGAAAAAAACTGGAAGAGAGAGAATTTGAAGAAATCTTTCACTGGATTGTGAATGTGGATGAAACATACTACAGACATTTGGTTTTAAGTATCTATCATCTTTTCTTTATTTTTTTTAAAGATTTTATTTACTTACTTGAGACAGAGAGTGAGCAAGTGAGAGAACATGAGCAGGGGGAGGGGCAGAGAGAGAGGGAGAAACAGACTCCCCACTGAGCAGGGACCCTGATGTGGGGCTCAATGTGGGACTCGATCCCAGGACCCCAAGATCATGACTTGAGCCACAGGGAGATGCTTGACTGACTGAGCCACGCAGGTGTCTATCATCGTTTCTTCAAAATATTACAAAATATTACATCCTTTCAGGAATTGGCATTTACCACTCCACTCTGAAGAAGATAAATAAGTACTATCTCAGCTTCAACGAGATGTGTCATTTACCAGTATCAACAGGAACAATCAATATGATAAAGCAAAAGTTTTACTGCTACATTTCCCTACCTTTCTCCAGGAAATCTGTAATTTGGATGGGTCAGTTTTCTAATTTCTCTTGGTCTCCACCTATGTTTCTTTTTTTAATAATTATGTTCTATTAGCCAGCATATAGTACATCATTAGTTTTTGACATAGTGTTCAATGATTCATTAGTTGCATATATCATACCCAATGCTCATCACCACCTGTGCCCTCCTTAATACCCATCACCCGGTTGCCCCATCCCGACACTCCACCCCTCAGTTTGGTTCCAGGCGTCCAGAGTCTCTCATGGTTTGTCTTGCTCTCTGATTTCATCCCATTCCATTTTCCCTCCCTTCTGTCGTCCTCTGCTCTATTCCTTATGTTCCACATATGAGTGAAATCATATGTGATAATTGTCTTTCTCTGCTTGACTTACTTCACTTAGCATAATCCCCTCCAGTTCCATCCATGTCAATGCAAATGGTAGGTAGGTATTCATCCTTTCTGATGGCTGAGTAATATTCCATTGTACATATGAACCACATCTTCTTTATCTATTCATCTATTGAAGGACATCTCAGCTCCTTCAACAGTTTGGCTATTGTGGACATTACTGCTATGAACACTAGGGTGCATATGTCCCTTCTTTTTGCTACTTCTGTATCTTTGGGGTAAATACCTAGTAGTGCAATTGCTGTGTCATAGGATAGCTCTATTTTTAATGTCTTGAGGAAAATCCATACTGTTTTCCAGAGTGACTGTACCAGCTTGCATTCACACCAACAGTGTAAGAGGGTTCCCCTTTCTCCATAACCTTGCTATCACTTGTTGTTTCCTGTTTTGTTAATTTTTGTCATTCTAACTGATGTAAGGTGGTATCTCATTGTGGTTATGATTTGTGTTTCCCTGATGGTTAGTGATGTTGAACATTTTTTCATGTATCTGTTAGCCATTTGTACATCTTCTTTGAAAAGTGTCTTCTGCCCATTTACTGACTAGATTACTTGTTTTCCTATTATATTTCACATATGAGGAGTTAGGCCGTGCTAATTAAGAAGAAAAGAACTATACCATCACATCAAAAAATATAAAAATTAAGAAAGTGATGATAGAAACAATATTAGTATTAATTAACCAGATTCTTCCTGACTCTCACATGGTCCTCCCCTGACACCAATGAAGAAAAGGTATAGAATCTTTTATAGTGTGTTCTAGGTTACCGATAGTAAAGTAAGCAAAAGGTGAACATAGAGCTCAGGATGGCCACAAAACAAATAACCACGTAATTAACATTTTATTCAAGAAATAATACCTCCAACTTCCCAGAAACCTATGTTATGCTCTTTCCCAACCACTAATCTTTCTTTCCTCCTCTACGGTAGCCACTATCCCAAATACTTACATGATAGTTTTTCCTGGTGTTAAACTTTATGTAAGTGGGAACACAGAGTCTATACTATTTTGTGACAAGGTTTTTCATTCAATTTTACAAATTATAAAATTCATCCATGCTGTTTTATGTGGCTGCATTTTGTTCCTTTGCATTGTTATATCAAATGCCATTGTGTGAATGTAACAAATTTATTTTTTCTTTCTACTATGATGGACATTTGGATTATTTCTATTATTTTGCTATTATGAGGAATGCTGCTAATAAACACTCATAAACATGTTTCATGTTATACATGTGCATGCATTTCTTTTTTTTTTTAAGATTTTATTTACTTATTTGACAGAGAGAGATCACAAATAGACAGAGAGGCAGGCAGAGAGAGAGAGGGAAGCAGGCTCCATGCTGAGCAGAGAGCCCGATGTGGGACTCGATCCCAGGACCCTGAGATCAAGACCTGAGTAGAAGGCAGTGGCTTAACCCACTGAGCCACCCAGGCACCCCATGCATTTCTGTTTGGTATACACCAAGAAGAATTGCAGGTCATAGGGTAGGCATTCATTAAACTTCAGTAAATAATGTTACAAGTTTTTTTAAGTTGTTGTACCAATTTATACTTCCACTGGAAGTGGTGAATGTTCCCACTGTTCTACTTCCTTGCCTAGACTTTATATTATCAATCTTTTATGCTTATTCTTCTGGATATTTAGAGATATTATAGCTTTAATTTATATTTTCCTGGTGGATAATGAAATTGAATACTTTTCATTTGTTTATTGACCATTTGGATATCCTGTTTTGTAAAGTGCCTGTTCACGTCTCTTGCCCATTTTTCTATTGAATATTTGGACTTTTTATTATTGATTTATGGAAATTACATATTCCAAACATGAAACTTTAGACAGTTACATCTGACATACATATCTTTGCCATTATATAGCTTGTCTTTTACTTTCTTATGGTGATTTTTGATGAATTAAAATTCTTATTTTCTTTTTTTAAGATTTATTTATTTATTTGAGAAAAGGGAGTATAATCAAGGAGAAGGAAGAAGGAGAAGCAGACCCACTGCTGGGCAAGGAGCTAATATGGGGTTGATCCCAGGATCCTGGGATCATGACCTGAGCTGAAGGCAGACGCTTAACTGCCTGAGCCACCCAGGCTCCCCTGAAATCTTATCTTCAGTCAATATATCAGTCTTTTCCTCTGTAGTTATGTTTTTGCATCATTATTAAGAAATCCTTTCCTCCCCCAAGGTCATGAAGATATCATCCTATATTATCTTCTACAAGTTTTATTATTTTCCCTTTTGCACTAGATTCACAATCCACTTGAAATTCATTTTTGTGTAGATGGTGTGAGTCCTTAAGTTTCAGTTTTTCCATATTAATATCAATGGACCCAGGGGCGCCTGGGTGGCTCAGTTGGTTGGACGACTTCCTTCGGCTCAGGTCATGATCCTGGAGTCCCAGGATCGAGTCCCACATCGGGCTCCCAGCTCCATGGGGAGTCTGCTTCTCCCTCTGACCTTCTCCTCGCTCATGTTCTCTCTCACTGTCTCTCTCTCAAATAAATAAATAAAATCTTAAAAAAAAAAAAATGGACCCAACATCCTTTATTGAAAAGATCATTCTTCTTTGAACACTCCATTGAAATGGATCACTGTTCCATTAGCGCTGCTTCATCATAATCAAGTGCCCATATATGTGTGAGTCTCCTTTCTCCATTTTCTATCCTGTACACTGGTCAGTTTCTCTATTCCTTCAACTATTATATTATTATATTGTCTCAAATTGCTATAGCTTTATAATAACTCTTGCTATCTGGAAGAGTAAGTTTTCTTCACATTTTGTTATGTTCCCAGAGCCTTACCATTCTTAGTCATTTGCATCTCCATGTATATTTTAGAATTTGCTAGTTTATTTCTACCACACACACACAAAGCCTTAAGATTTTGTAAGAGATTGTATTGATTCCATTAGGTCCATTTGGGAAAAAGAAATATCTTTTAAAATAGTCTCATAGTTCATGAACATGATAAATTCTTCTACTTATTTTTTTGGGGGGGGGGTGTATTTTTAATGACTGAAACAAAACAGATCTAAAATCGCAGCTTCTGGAAGAACCACTTGTTTTTGCCGGTTTTGTACCTCTCTTCAAAATTGACCTTGGCCTCTCGTCGGGCCTTGCGTTTAAGAGCAGGGTCTCTGAAGATATCCTTGTTGACGACAGTCTTGTCCAAGGGAATATCCACAGAGTACCTTGTGGGCATGAGGTGATTGTAGTTATAAACTTTCACAAAAGACTTGATCTTTGACCTGTTGGCGATTTTCTTCTTGCCCATGGCAGCTGTCACTTTGCGGGGATAGCGGTCAATTCCCGCCACCAGAGCATGGCTGTAGGGACGGTCTAAGGTGCCATCATCAATGTTCTTCACGATGACCACTTTGCGTCCGGAGTAGCGTCCGGCCAGGACCAGCACCACCTTCCCGGGTTTCATGAACTTGCCCATCTCGACACCAACCACTCGGGCCTACAGCAGAAAGGAAGAAAGGGCCTCTTCTACTTATTTAAGACTTTTAAAATTTCTTCCAGTAGTGTGTGTGTGTGTGTGTGTGTGTGTGTGTTGCATACTTGCATATGTAGAGGTCATACACAATTTTTTAGATTTGTTCCTAGGTAATTGATTTTTTTATGTTTGGTATTTATGCATAGAAATTTAAAAATTTTCATTTTCCATTTGTTGCCAGAATATAAAAGTTAATTTTTTAAATTTTACTTTGCATCCAATAAACTTGCTGATCTTTGTTATTATTTCTAATAATTTATCTGTAGATTTTTTAAATCTTCTACATAAATAATTATGTTATCTATGAATAATTAGTTTTCTCCTTTTCAATTATTTTTAATTTTTGCTCCTTTATTGAACTGGTTAGGAATGCCATATAGCATTTAGTAGTAGCAGAGAGTATATTTATCTCCCTCTTAATCTTAGAGAAAACAATTTCAACATTTCACCACTAAAGGTGATATTTGCAATAGGTTTTTTGTAGATAGCATTTTTTAAAAAAAAATATATTTTTTTTATTTGACAGAGAGAGAGAGATCACAAGTAAACAGAGAGGTAGGCAGAGGGAGAGGGGGAAGCAGGCTCCCTACTGAGCAGAGAGCCCTATGCGGGGCTCGATCCCAGAATCCCGAGATCCTGACCTGAGCTGAAGGCAGAGGCTTAACCCACTGAGCCTACCCAGGTGCCCCTGTAGATAACATTTTATCAAATTAAGACAGCTTTATTTTCTATTTCTAGCTTGCTAAGAGTATTTATATTGAATAAGTGTTAAATATTATCAAAGATTTTCTACACATTATAGAGATAATCATATGAGGTTTTGTGCTTCTTATTCTGTTAATGTGGTAAATTACATCAATAGATTTATGAATGTTAAATCAGTTTTACAATTCTATAAATCTAATTTGGTGATGACATATTATCCTTTTTATATATTGTTGGATTCTGCTTACTAGCATTTCATTTAGGATTTTTATCCCTAAGTTATGAGTGGGATTGGCCTATAATTTTTCTTTCTTATAATACACTAAATTTCTTGTAATACACTAAGTTGGTGGCAATCTATACTAACCACCTAGGAGACTGTTCTCCTGCTTCCCCTGACTTGAAGAAGTAAGTGATCTAATATCAAGGGATGACAAGAAGCCTCTAGGAACTGCAGTTGGTCACAAGCAAGAAACAAGTATAACGAAATGAATTCTTCCAACAACCTGTGGAGCTTGTGAGTGGATCTTTCCCCAGTTAAACATCCAGATGAAAGCACAGATCAGATGACGCCTTGATTGCAGCCTTCTAAGGCCCTGAGCAGAGAACTCAGATAAATGGTGCCTAGACACCTATTCCATAGAAACTATGAGCTAAGAAACATGTATTGTTTTAAGCTTTTAAGTTTATGGTAATTTCTTATGTAGCAATAGAAAACTAATACACTTTCTTGTGTTTTTACATATCCCTTCATTATTTGAGTACTTCTTTACTATAGCCCAGGCATAACTTGTACTTTCTCTAAATAAACCAGGGATTAATGATTTTTTTTCCATGCAACTCTAGTTTCTTTTAGTGGAGAATGGAATTTAGAAAACAAGACCTGGGTGCTGGGTATACTCAATACCAATGGGGTGTCTTGTTCCTAGGCCTTCTCATTGGACAGAACTAGGGAATGTGTGTAGATGTGTGTACACTTACATTTATATCTATATTTATTCCTAGGTCAGTCTATAAATATTGAAAAACATGAGTTCATACCAAAACCCCACTTCTAATACAGCAGCAGAGGATTTATTCTAGTTTTCCTTCCATATTTATAATTCCCTTGTCTGACAGGAGAAACCTGGTTGCTATCTTCTTCAGTATGTTTACTTACTGGATAAACTCCCAATATCTTAATCATCCTTCTCTATTTCACAGATGCCTTCATCACCCTGCTCAGTCCCCACCACCCAATTGCTGAACTAGTGCCCTGTCACCCTCAAAAACACCCATTTTACTAAGGGGTTATGAGTTGAATTATCTAAGAAGAAATGGTCTGTTTTTGATTGAGCACCTGACATTGTGTATGAAAAATTCTATAAAGAAGTGAACCCCAAGTGATTCTCTATCCCCAGAAAGTATTTACATAGTTGTAAGCATCTAGGGACCACATAAATGCCAGTTCACCTTAATAAAAACTTGCAATTGAGATGATTTGAAACTAGACTTTTATCTGTACCAGAACCTGTTTCAAGTTGACCCTTACTTTGGTGTCTAACCCAAAGTCTCTCCCTTTGGAAGTCCTTGAACCAAATTTTGTCATCCTAACTCCATGAGGCCAATAAAAGGTCTACTTGGCTTCTCAGATTTTCAGCTATGTTTTCCATGATTGGAAGAAATTCCAAGGGAGAAAAGAGCTCTGAAAGCCAATCTCTTTAAAACTGTTTTTTTTTAGATATTACTCCCAAAATTCTTCACTCTTTTGACATATTCAGGCAATGTTTTAAAGTATATTTTGTCTATTCTGTTAGTTTTTATCATTAGGAGGGTTTTTCCAAATTACCTGGTCTGCCATTACTGGGAGAAATGTCCCTTGTTGGTGGCTGTGTGTGTGTGTGTGTTCTTATTTTTTAAACTAACATATAGTCAATATTTACTGTTCTTAGCACCCCTTAAGCAGTTCGTATACTTTCATTTAATTTTACAATACCTGTGAGATAGATGCTATTATTATTCCATTTTACAGTTGGGGATCCAGAGCTTAGTGGGATTCAGTGGCTGGCCCACGCTCATACAGTAATAAGCAGAGGTCAACTCGGGTCTATCTGACTCCAAAGCCTAAAATTTAAAACACCGAGCTTAGCTTAATCTTCATAGCTTAGAAACAAAACACCCTGTAGAGGAAGTCTTAGTTATTAGCCTATTAAGACAATTTTGAAAGGAAGACAAGAACAGAAATACTTTCTTATTTGCTTAACTGACTCTGAAAGGGCTAAAAATAGCATTCAAGTTTGGACACAAGCTGCTCATTTATCTTTGTTATCCAAAAAAGAACCATGATGGATATATAAAGTTAAATTAAAAGACTTAACTGGAGAAAAAATACCATCCTCAGCTACTTTTGTATACTCTGTGGCATAAATTAACTCACAATTCAGAAGCTTGAGTTCCTTTCTCCTCTGGTAGGAATCTGTCAGTTCACATAAAATTGTGCACCATGACCGGAGGTTAGGATGTTATAGAGGCAGACAAGCAAGATGTGTCTCATTGATGCATCTGGACAGGAAAACTTAAGTATGGTTTACTTTTCTTAAAAAAAGAAATCCTAGCCACATGTGTTTTTATTTTTCTTCTCAGCATTTGGAGTATGAAAACACAGGCCATGTTATTTTAGGTAACACTTCTCAGGAGAGTGGTAGCACTTTTTAAAGATTTGAGGGGCCCTAAAATTCTTTCAGAGATGAAGATTCAGATATTTTTACCCCAGACACTTTTCTAAAATATATTTATTTGTACTGGTTTATGTACAAACTAGAAGTTGGCTAAATTTTCTTGAAAATTTAGGAAAATTATTCTTCTTTCAGAAATAGTTCATATTTTCCTATCAGCAGAATTTTATTAGTGAGGCCATGAAACTCCTCATCTGGATTCCCAGTTTCTCTGTGGGCAATTACTTTCACTGTAACACCTTGAAATTTTAAGTATAATACCTATATAGTCTTTCTTCAAAAAAAGATTAGAACTCTTTTTAAGATGATAACTATCCTTCCTTATGAGGTGCTTGTGAAATTTGCAAAGGATAAAGGGCTGATGAACATCAACTGATTATTCGTCATAGACTGAGGCATTAAATGCTGACCCAATTATACAACCAAATGTGGAGAAATGAAAATTGTCTCATGGTATTATAGACTTTCTTTGGATTGCTCTTTTATCTATTTGGTTTTTTTTTTTTTTTTTATTGGTTCTAACAAGCTGTTAATAACTTTTGAAAGTAAATTTGTACTTGGTTGGTAATATTTGATCATATTCAAGTCATGTTCTATGTAGACTTCAGCACTAGTAAATAAGTGAGTACAGAGGCACTTACCCCCAGAGCTGGGATCTCTTTTCTTTCTCTCCATTAGCTTCTTCTGGGAGAAGCAGCTTATTAGGTCATCAGTCTCATGTAGGCCTGCTTTTATTGAATTGAACATTGGAATAATCAGGTCTGGACTGAGGCAGGTGGGAGCCCTAGTTAAGACAGTATTGGGACACCTCATCAAATGAATAGATAGATAGATAGATAGTAGGTTCCATGCATGAGGCCCCAAGGCAGGACTTGAACTTAGACCCTGATATCAAGACCCAAGCTCAAATCAAGAGTCAGATGTCCAACCAACTGAACCACCCAGGCATTCTCAAACCATTATTTTTTTAAAGTATTTTTTCAGTAGGTACTTAGTGGAGATGGTGAACAAAATGGCTTCTGGTAATGGAAATAGGGCACAAATGACTTTATTTTTAAAATAAGGAATTTATTATAGGCAGTTATTTGCAATATTTGGAATTAGATGACTTCTTGAGAGACATGTTAAATTCTTTAAAATGTAAATAAAATAAATCGTTCCTCCCCGGTAGATGTGTCAACCCCATGAATTATTCATATTCAGAATTTCAGCTTCAGGTGCTGGAGACATGGCTGATTTTGGCTGTAAATGCATGAAAAAACTTACTCATATGAACCACAAAGACTAAACTGAGTTAGGGATACAGTGCCCACTTTGATCCAAGGACATAATTTTCTTCAGCAGAATCCCACGTGGTAGGTTCAATTTATGGTTTACCAGATACATGTAAAGTCTTGTAAAAATATTTGAGTCAACTGGCACAGGGTTTCCAATATATCAAGGACAATGTTGAACTAGCAACCCTGGAAAATGCCTAGCAGGCTGGCCCCTCCCTTGAGTTCTTAGTGTGATATTATCAGCTCTACTGAGGCCTTTGTGAGGATATCTTTTTTTTTTTTTTTTTTTTTTTTTTTAAAGATTTTATTTATTTATTTGACAGAGCGAGATCACAAGTAGGCAGAAAGGCAGGCAGAGAGAGAGAGGAGGAAGCAGGCTCCCTGCTGAGCAGAGAGCCCGATGCGGGACTCGATCCCAGGACCCTGAGATCATGACCTGAGCCGAAGGCAGTGGCTTAACCCACTGAGCCACCCAGGCGCCCCGTTTGTGAGGATATCTTAAAAATAATATTAGACTGTGTCATCTTTATAGGGACATAGAGCAATTCTATTTTAGTCTTAGTTCTAAGAATTCTGAGTTAAATTAATAATCTATTCGTAGAAAACTCATGGGCCTTTATGAATAGAAAGAAACCATTTTTAAATTAACCTTACCCCTGGCTTCATTTTATGTTCCTACCATTATTTTTCTTTCCTACTTTTACTTAAGATATCTTGCTTTACTTTAGGTATCCTCATAAGCTGCCCTTAATTCTTTCTGGAACTAGAAAGGGTATATATAAGTCACCGCTGTTTCTAACTTAGTGAAGACCTTGTTCATTAGATTTGCAGAGAGAAAAAAGAGAGTTCTGAGGGAATGGAACATTATTTCGGGAGAGCTGGAGGGACACTTCCAGAGGAAGAGGGACAGAATTTGGGCTTCTGCTCAGTAGGGAGAAAGGGGGCTAACTGAACAGCAGGATGGGGACTCTGAAATTACAGCTGGAACAGCACAAATGACAAATTTGACCTGTTTCATGGTTATGCAGAGGGTGGGCCCTTGGAAACACAGAGCCGTCAGATCAGTTATTGCTGGAAATGCTTGTGGAAAATTGTTGTATGCCTCCATTCTAGTTAGCATCTACTCTGCTATTCATTTCTCCTTCTCTCCAAGACATACATATGAGGTTAATGACATTGAATCACCTCACGTAACTGGCTCATGAGCCTCCTTCTCCAGTATTTTCCTTCGTTCTGACAGAGTTGTCATGACCTGTTCTGTCTCCCTGTTAAACATAAACTGAACCCACTGTGGGTCTCTGACCCAGATTGTCTCTCCTCTGAGGGTGAAGATGGTGCTCAGAGATGCTCGTGGACTCTGTTCATTGATTGAACAGAAATATGTGAGCCAAAAGTCTGATTCTGTCAGCTCTGCTTGTCCAGAGTAGGGAACTGATGGGAATAGGGCAGGGCACGCAGGGGAATTCCAGAGCCGGGGCTTCCTGATTCCTGTGCCTCAGGAGTTCCAGCTGTGGCCCCTGACTCTTTCTCACCAGGAGTCTCCTCTTTTCCTGGTTGAGGTACTATCTACCACTCAGAGGCGAATGATCCCTCATGGAAACTTTAGACCTGAAAAAAAAATGTATGCAGTGGGAACGACCAAGGGTATTCTTAGAATATAGCACTCATCCATTGCGCAGGTGTTCGTTGAGGGCTACTATGTTTATCCTTACTCAGAATAAGCCCTCCAACCAGTATCAAGTTGCTTACTGTCTGGTAGAGGATAAATCCATGAAGTAGGCTAAATGGCAATGTGGAAAAGTTTTTATTAGTACAGAACTATGTTTATAATAACTGTTAAGTGAATTAGGGAATTTGTAAGACGGCATGTCTAATACATTTGTAAGACCTATATGTGTGTGTATTTTCAAATATGTGTACATGTATAAAAATATGTATTTTCTCTCTCAATCTGTACATAAATATTTGGTATAAAGGCCACTCATATCACACATATATCATGTATGTGTACAGACTGAGAGAAAAAATGAAAATAATGTGAGGTCTTGAAGGATACCAAAATGTTAAAAGCAGTGATTACCAATGACTATTGATGGTTTTTATTGCCCGACTTTTTCCTATCTGCATGTATTATTTTGAATAAAAATTATAGATACCCTTGAATATATTTTAAGAAGTTCTTTAAAAATATAAATATGTATTTTGCAAAATCTATCTGCTTTAAAAATCACGGTAAAAATAAAATCAATAGTTAACATTCAAATATATATCCAGTAAGAGATGGGTATTAGGAAACTCTAGAAAAACAGTAATGTAACAATGTCTTTCAATATAATATTTTTCAGGGGAGCCTGGGTGGCTCAGTGGGTTAAAGCCTCCGCCTTCAGCTCGGGTCATGGTCCCAGGGTCTCAGGGTCCTGGGATCAAGCCCCACATCAGGCTCTCTGCTCGGCAGGGAGCTGCTTCCCTTCCTCTCTCTCTGCCTGCCTCTCTGCCTACCTGTGATCTCTGTCTGTCAAATAAATAAATAAAAATCTGTTTTAAAAATATAATATTTTTCAAAGTAAAGGATATCATTAATAAGGATAGACTGTGTGTGTGTGTGTGTGTGTGTGTGTGTGTGTGTGAGTGATTCAACAAATATATGCAGAGTTTTTCCAAGGTACCAGGTGCTTTTCCAGGCTCTAGAAGTACATCAGTGAATATCCGTGACAAACGTCCTGGCTCTCATGAAACTGACATTCTTCTAATGACAATCTTTTTAGGAAAATAGAAACTAACTCTCGAGTGTGCGAGACCTCCAACTTTAAGTGTCAGGTCTCCTCTATCCCATATAGATTCCCATTTTCTAAGCCACAATGCTCAGCCCACAGGACAACATTCTAGCACTCAAGCAGCATTCTGTCCGGGGGAACATGCAAGTAAGTAAAAAGATAGGGGTTCGGATAGGGGGAAGCATGGTAATGGGAGTGCATCAGAGGCAGACCTAGTCTGGGCTTTATGTTGCTGGTGGATGACAGCAAGAAAGATGTCCCTGTTGGAGACACTATCTGAGCAGAGATCTGAAAGGTAAGAGGAAGTTATCTAGGAGAGAAGGCTGGACGAAGGGCATTTCAGCAGGGGGAAACAGGACATGTGTCAGGGAAACCAAGTGGCTTAGTATAGCCAGAGCTTAGTTTGCAGAGTTACAAGTGGCAAGGAATGAGATAGAAGAGGTAAGCAGGGACCGATTTGTTGTTTAAGAGGCAATGTTGTGTACTAGTCAAGGGTGTGGTCAGACTCTGCCACTTCAAACTGCATGACTCACAGAGATACCTTATTGCTCTGTGGGTCAGTTTTCTCAGCCTTAAAATCAGTCAATGCATGTAACTCATGGGGCTATTATAAAGATCCAATAAATGACCTCTATAAAGTGCTTAGAATAATCAGAGTTCAATAAATGTTAACTATGGATTAGGTTATAAGCAACTTAGTGTTCCTCTGCCATTTGTAGTTTTTCATTCAAATTGATACTAAGTGTCCAAACAGAAGCAAATCCAGCGCTAGCAATGCCCTAAGAAACTGTTATATATGTAACCATCCTGTTTGCCCAAAGTCACCTGAATTTGTGTTTTTATGTTAATAGAGTTAAATGTTCTGGTCTTTCTCTTCACTGGAGATAATTTCATAATGGTCACACCATATTCATTAATCGATAGTGATCCAGGGCACACCTGGGTTGGTTAAGCGTCTGCCTTCGGCTCAGGGTCCTGGGATCAAGCCCCGCATCAGGCTCCCTGCTCCATGGGAAACCTGCTTCTCCCTTTCCATCTGCCTGCAGCTCCCCCTGCTTGTGCTTTCTTTCTCTCTCTCTCTGTCAAAGAAATAAATAAAATCTTTTTAAAAATTGATAATGAGCTAATTCATTGTATCAGTGAATGTATATGTGGCTCATATAAAATACTACAATACTTATTATTACTATGGCTTTGTTCTGAGAGATGAAATGAACTGTTTGTGACTGAGATCTGATTGGTGGAAACTACTCATGGTCCAGTGGATCTAGGAATTAATCAAATCATGCTCTTTAATAAGAATGCAAGTTGCAATAATTCTGTATATGCAATAATTCTGTAATGAAGTAATATTGTGCAGTTTAGATTTCCTGTGCCCAAAATAGCTTTTCTGTTGTTCTAAATAAATATCTGGCAATGGTCAATTCAATATATTTTGCTGAAGAAACACTCTCAAAACATAAGTAACTCTTCATTTAATAAAAGCTGAAAATACCCTATTACAAACCCTATCACATGGTTTATGCAAATAGCACATATATGAATGATGTATGATTTAGTGAGGCTCCTGTATCTCTGAGGGTCTAACTGGTTGGCTAGTGTCCTTCACAGGAGAGCCACCTCTCTGTTTGCAGAAGGTACCAAGAGTGGACCTTCAACATCTACTTTCTCTTTGAGTTTTAGCTGGGCATGTGATTTCCCAGTGAGAGACTACCTTTCCCAGCCTCCCTTGCCGCTAAGTGTGGACATATGATTGAGTTCTCGTTCCTGGGATAGGAATGGAAGGCATGTGTGCAATTCCCAAGTCTTGCCCTAGAAGTCATGCTTGTCCTCCACTTTCTCTGGAAGTGGATGTGGTTTTAAGAGACAGCTTTCACCAACAGATGAAGACTACAGCCTATGGGAACATGGAAACAGTAAGTTAGAGGAAACCTTGATCCCCAGACAATGCAAGTAGCAGACTTAGGACCTCATCCCCCTCCCCCTGCCCCAAACCACCTAACAGCTTAGAGTGCCACATGAGAGGGTAGAAAATCTTCTGTTTTTCTTAAGCTATTGTCATTTTGATTTTGGTAAAGCAGTCCTCATCGGGGACCTCAAATAATAGCATCCAAAATACTGTTTTCGTACGGAAATGTGGACATGAAGTAGATGTCACACCTGTCATGTCATGTTAAAAGCAGAACGTTGTCAGAGCAGAGTGATGAGAGAGCCTCCATCAGTGAGCCTGAAAGAAGATTCTAAAGCAAAGAGCTGTGTCTGCTTTACTTTTCACATCGCCATTATTTGGAATAGTGCCAGGCACATAATGGCCCTTGTAAATGAATGACAGATCCCAAACAAGGCAGGCAAAACATGCCTGGAAGGGGTGGAGACTAGACACCTAATATAAAAGAAATATTGTGTGGAAATTAAGTAATATAAATAAGAGAAAGAGCATGTAAATAATAACCACATTAATGAGAATTACTGTCTGTCACCATACTAAAAGTTTTCTGTGCACTTTAGATTTAATCTCCACAAAATATTTACCTCCATGAGGTAAATATTATTACTCTCATTTTACAAAAGAAGAAACTGAGACTCAGAGAGGTTGTAGCTACTATAAAGTTTAGCCAGGATTTGAACTCAGGTCATCAAATTATGCTGCATGTGAATACCCTAAAACATTTTGGACCCATAGGTATGAGCAACAAAACATCTTCCTTAGGGCATTTAAGGATGAGATGGTTTGTTTGGGGCAA
Organism: Mustela lutreola; assembly: GCF_030435805.1. Taxonomy (NCBI): domain Eukaryota; kingdom Metazoa; phylum Chordata; class Mammalia; order Carnivora; family Mustelidae; genus Mustela; species Mustela lutreola. The sequence goes on along the minus strand of NC_081299.1, from coordinate 72,559,885 downwards.
AAGGGAACCTATAGCCAATAAAGATATGTTTAAGAGTTGAGGGAAAAGATATTGCCCTTAGAAATGTGGTGCTTTAATAGAAAAAAAATTTTTTATATAAATCTTTTAGTTTTTTGTTTTGTTTTGTAATGCTATTAAGACAGTATTGTGTATAGAAAGCCTAATATGAGATTTAGGACTTCAGTGTGACTTTGAGTAGTTTCTATATGTTTTTTGAGATTTTACTTTCTCTTCAGCTTCTAAAAGGACAGGACCAGCTGGCAGCTTAGGTTGCAGGCAGTCCTAATTCCCTGTGGTGCCACGATCCCTGATCGCTTGGGGAGGGAGAACACAATGGGTCCTTAGAGGAGAGTGGGCTCCTTCAGGCTTTTACAAGTCATGTGCCCACTTCTCTGACTGGTGACTAGAAATTTAAGGGCATAGACATATGGTAAGGAAGGTCACAGCTAGGGAAGATCTGAGAAGTTGAGCAAAGCTTATCTAGGTGTCTCTCAATATTCAGTTTTCATCTTTTCTAGTGTCACCTCCTTCCTAGTCACCTCCAGACGCCTAATACCTTTGTCCCACTTATGTACACTGCAGAATTTTCCCATTAGAATTTCTCAAAACATTTTTCTACAATGTCTTCTTTCCCAGACAATGCCTGAACTTTCAGGCATTTTCAAATCTATTCCCCAAGCATCCTTATTTCCCTTTCATCATCCCTAGCTGCTGGCTAACTAGTCAGTTAAGGAACTGAATCTGGGTCATAGGGATAATGCTTAATAATAGTCTAATCCTTTTCCTATCATAGGGACCCTTCAGGGACTTTGCCAAAATAACTTTTTGGGGCCAGGGGTAAAGGAGTTTTTGGGGTTTGTGTAAGTGTTATATTGAGACCAGATCTGGATGAAAAAACTTAAACTTACATATGTCAGAGAGTTTTCTTCAGTTCAAGTAAGTATAGCAAGTGTTAATTAAATGTAACTGTGTGGTAGAGTTTGAGGTTTTTTCACTCTCCTGTAAATGCCAGTTCAGTCGTCATGACTGTTCAAATGAAGATCGGATTCATTTCTGGGAAGGGTTTCTGCACTCAACTGCTGCTGCTGTTCCAAGACTGGTAACCTGGGGAATATGGTCTAAATAGAAACTTGGGGTCCTCATTACTTCTGTCTGCCTTAAACCCAGAGCAAATCCCAAGACTTCAGTTTCCTGCTTTCCTTCCTCCAGACTCCCACAAGACCTCTCTTGGACCTCCAGATTCATAAGTACTTCCTAAAGGAAAGTGAAGCTGATGTCAAACAATAGAGAAAGGGAAAAAACACAGAGATGAGAAAGTGTACAGTTGCTCATATCAGTGTGTGTAATAAAGATACATATTAGTTTGGAAGTGGGATACTGTAACATTATCATAAATGCCACACTATTTACATATTAATTGCCATGAGCACAAAGTTTGGAAGTTTTCACTGAGATGACTATTTGGAGCTGGGTTTTGAAGAACGAAGAGGAGTTTGCCATTTTAAGCAGTAGGAAAATTCCAAGCCCAAGGAAGTGCATGAGCAAAAGTCCACCAAGTATGATCATGCATGGAGTGTTCAGAAAACAGGGAATAGGGGGGCTAAAGCATAGAGTACATGGGACTAGAGTTGGGAGGTGGAGTAGAAAGGTAGGATGACATAGACTAGAACCGATGTAGTTGGCCTGAAGAAATTGAATAAATGGGAATAAACGAGAATAAATAAATGACATCTTCTGGGACCTGGGAAGCACTAATACTGTATAGGAGCCTGGTGGGAGTATCTTGGAGTATTTGGGAAATACAGATACTATTCCTATTTTTGTCTAAACCAAGATTATTTGGTGGTAGATTCCTCATGAGTGATGTAAGAACTGGACCAGGTGAGGGGTGCCTCAGTGGCTCAGTTGGTTAAGTGTCTGCCTTCAGCTCTGGTCATGATCCCAGAATCCTGGTATCAAGTCCCACATTGGGGTTCCTGCTCAGTGGGGAGCCTACTTCTCCCTCTCCCTGTCACTCTCCCTCTGCTTGTGCTTGCTCTCTCTCTGTCAAATAAATAAATAAAATCTTAAAAAAAAAAGAAAAAGAATTGGACCAGGTGACCCCAAGTTCTTTTCTGCCTTTCTCTGTTAGGAATGTCAGATATGAGCTAACATCATATTATAATGGTGCTACTCTGGCCCTAGGATATGGTGAAGGGAACTGTTACAGCATTATTAGTCTCTACCTGAAGCATCTTTGTAGTGACTTATTTTCTTCTCTAACATTGGCCAAGTCAGAGTCCTTTGCCTCTTTACTAGAGAGCACTGGCTGTTTTATTGAAGTATATGATCTTAGTCTAAAAGCTTTGAGGGAGGGGTGTGTGTGTCTGTGTCTGTGTGTAAAACCATTAAGTTTTGGAGTCACTCAGATTTGAATTGAGTGTTCTTCTTTAGGCTGGCAACAATTGTGCAACCATGTTGGGTAGGGAGTATGGGAGACAGGTGCAATCTGTGTTGCCATTAACAGACAGAAGGCAACTAGAGGCAGGCATGGGCTGTTTATACAGACGGCTCTCCTACTCTGTTAGAGCCTCATGTCTGGGCTTGTGAGCAAATCCGTCTCTGAGTAGGAAACTTTGTAGAGCAGTCACTGCCCTTTAGGGAAAGACTGTGGCAGTCAGGCTGACTTGGAAGAAAATCCCAGCTCTGTCCTTAGCAGCTCTGTGATGTAAGTTGCTTAACTTTTGAGAGCCTCATTTTTCTCAGCCATAACCCTTTTTCATAGGGTTACTATTAAAATGACAGTCACAAATGTGAAAATGCCTGGCTTGTTGCAAAAGCACTTAGTCAACTGTAGAATTATGTCCCTACCGAGTCATAAGTAGCTCCAATACATCTTTCTCAGCTTCTCTTCTTTAGAATAACTCATCCACCCCCCCAACCAAGTACTAACCAGGCCCAAAACCTTTTGACTGAGTCTTGTTTCCCAGACTCTTATTGACTCTTATTACAACTGTGGTGGTTTATAGATCTCGCCTCCGGTTCACCTTCGGTGACACTTGAGAAGAGCCCAGCCTTTTGGGAGCTGACAGCCCCAGCTACATGCCAGTTTTTCTCATTTTCACCCATTACACTCCTTCAGCTTCCAGCATCCTCCCTCCTCCTGGGATGTGGGCCAAGCTGAGAGAATCTTAGCCACCACCCCCACCACTTCCCAAGTGGGGGTGATGACTTGTCCTCACAGCAGCTACTCCTGAGACAGGCTCTTGGCAAGGCTTTAGTTGCTACTAAGTTGCAGATCCTGCCCCAGCAATTTCCTCCCTTCTGTCATAAAAAGAGAGGGAGGGTCTCTCTCTTGCAAATCATCTGTCGTAGTTTCAATTCAACCATGAATAGAGCGTTTCTGTATAAATTACTTGAGGGTCCAGAGTTGACGGTGTTGCTGAACAAACCCACATTAACATGTAGCTAATGCAAAACCACAGTATTACTGAACCTCCAATACTGGACACTTGCTTCGACTGGAACTGAATTGAAATACTAATTTTTGTGCTGCATGCACCAACAACTGCTAAATAATGCAAGAATCTGAGAAAGTTTATCCATTAAATAAAAACAACCACATGCCTGTTTAATATTTTTTTTAGCAAACATTCAAGTGCCTATCATGTGCCAATATGCTATAGTCAGTATGTCAAGATGCTATTCTTAGGGACTTAATGTATGTTATTCCATTAAGTAAGAAAATTTCTGATATTTATAATGTAACACAGTTTGCTTTATTATTTTTTTTAATCTCTCATATATTATTTACTTTCCACAAATGTGAAAATTGCGACATTATATCTTTGTGTAGAGTAGATTGAGATCCCACAAATGGAGTCTTGAGATAAGACTATTATTTACATGTAACATGTAACATTATTTACATGTAACACCATAACCTTCATGGTATCTGAATTTCAGGTTAGGGTAATGATCCAGTGCTCCTATCAAAAACATTTTAGAATTCCCAACACCATCCATATTTCATTAATTCTTACTTATTCTTTCAATTTAACAAAATGTTTGAGTGCTAAGAAAGTGCTCAACACCTTATTTTGCTAGCTCCTTGTGACTTTCCAGAATGTTATACCATTAAAATTGTGGTAGAGTGGTGGTAAGGTTAAGGTGAGACTTAGATGTGGAAATTTGCACAATAGAAACCAGACAAATTCCTGTTTTTTTTGTAGATTCTGACTCTTGCAATCATATGCCACTAAAATTTGTCATGAAGACTGGCAGGGGAACTACAAAGTTGGTTGCTTGGCAAATTTTGATCTTTAAGAAAAAAGTCCAATCAAATTTCACTTGAAAACTTAAGACAAATAAACTGAATTTTTATGGTTTTTTTTTTTTTTGAGATAGTGTTATTAACGTGTTTAAATCCCACCCCCAAATTTTTATTTCTTCATTATTATACTATTATGGTATTCTTGAGCTTTGTGATTTTCCAATTTAGTTCAGTTGATAATTGGGTGACATTAGTTCAGTAGAGAATTGGGTGACATGAATTCCCTAATTATTCTAAGTGCAAGGAGCCATTAGGAAGCTAAAAAATCTAAGTCATACAGTATTAGACTCTTTTTTTTTTTTTTAAGATTTTATTTATTCATCAGAGAGAGAGTACACACAAGCAGGCAGAGAGGCAGCGAGAGAAGCAGGCTCCCTGCCGAGCAAGGAGCCCAATGCAGGACTTGATCCCAGGATCCTGAGATCATGACCTGAGCCGAAGGCAGCGGCTCAACCAACTGAGCCACCCAGGCATCCCTAGACTCTTAACTTTTTAAAGTCAATTGTTTAATTTAAAACTGACATGGCTCTACTCAAAACTTTAGATCTTTTAAAATAATTCCTGTGATTTTCTTCCTTACCTCTGTCCTGAAAATGAAGAGAAAAAAGAAATCTCTTAGTATTTGACAAATGATCAAAGAAGTGAGTCGTCTGAGCTCTTTGCAGGCACTATGGGGTAAGCATGAGTCACAGCATCATTTGGGGGAGATCACTAGTTCTGCTAAATTTTTTCTTGAGTAAAGAACACATGCTTGGGGATACTCTTTCAGGATAAATAGGATACAACGTCTCAGGATGGGGAACTGTTATAAAAAGAGACTTCGTTGCATTTGCAAAATGCATTTGTTGATGATCCCTGAACTAATCCAGATAATCTCTGGAGGGAAATTTGATTCAAAAATGCCCCCGTCAGAGATCAAAGACATCTTACCCAGTACAATAGGACCCTGCTGGTAGCTGATCCCTCAAACTACAAAGTATGAACTACGAATCCAAAAATTTGACTGTCCTGGTGCCATGCTCGCTACCAAAAATCCTACCAATAAGCCCATCATGAGGATCAGGGTTCACCTTTATAATAAACAATTGTCATGGGAAAAAAAGAATGTCTCTTCAAATCACTTGGACACTACAAATGGGTTCTTCTGTTTGCTATAAATGCTAATTAGACCCTTTTATTCTACTGGTTTTCAACACCAGAAATTAAATTAAATGTGCCAACAAGAAGATATTTCTCACTGCCTTTTTGCTCCTACAGCTTCTCTTTGTTTAAAAAAATAAAACCAAAAAAAAAAAAAAAGAAAGAAAGAAAAAAGAAAGAAAGAAATAAAAAGAACAACCCAAAAAAGTTACTAGGACAAACAAAATGGAATTTAGTTCTTGACTTCTTTCCATCTGTGTGTTGAACTGGTCAATTTTTTTTAATCCAAAGGAGAAATTAATTACAAATCTTTGCTAAAGTTGTCAGGCCAATTAATTTACTGATAACCAAACTGGTTTTCTCCTGACATATTTTGTTTTTTTCTCTTCTCTCATAACCAAAAATTCTGACCAAGTATATTTCTAACTGCTAAAAAGTATGGTTCTTATCACAAATGCCACATGACTTCATACATTGAATATGAAAAACATGATCTTTGGTTTTCATATCTTGTGATTTAGCTGAATGTAGGGATATTTAAATTGAAGAGTCTGAAACTCCAAGATAGACCCATCTGTGGTTTGGCCATCAAGTATTCAAGTAGACCAAGTGAAGGAATTTTGCAGATGTATCAGTCAAGATTCACAAAAGAGAACAAATGGGAGGTAGATTGTGTGTGTGTGTGTGTGTGTGTGTGTGTGTGTATCATATGTATGTATGTGTGTGTATATATATAGAGAGAGAGAGTTGATATTATATACATATAATATAGAATATATATAAATAAAGATATAGATGCACATAGGTATTTTTAATGGAATTGACTCATAAAATTACTGGGGCTAGCAAGACTGACCTTTGTAGGGTAGGCTAGCAGGTTGGAAACTCAGGTAGGAGTTAATGTTGTAGTCTTAAGAAAAAAATTTATTTTTCTCCAGGAAACCTCAGTTTTTGCCCTTAAGGCCCTCAACTTATTGGGTGAGGCCCATCTATAGTATCAAAGGTAATCTCCTTTACTTAAATTCAACTAATGTACAAAATACCTTCACAGCAATATGTTATTTACCATATGGCGGGAATGGTAAAAAAAACATGGACTGAGATCATACTGCTTTAGGTCTTTGCTCTTGTACAAGCTGTCACGAGCCTCTCTCTGGAAGGTACCCCCTCATGTTGTCCACTTATTCCTTGAATATACTTCCTTCTCATTTGGAATTTACCTTCTTACTAAAGTTTGGGTCATGGTGAAGAAAAGAAGTTGGAAGATTCAAGAGCTATTCAGGAGGGAGATCAAGAGGACTTTGTGACTAATGACTTTTGAGACCGATGAGTGACTGAAGATGAGAAAGGGAAGCAAATGTGGAGTACCAGCCAGGTGCCTGCCTTGAGCAGGGTGTCTGGTGGAGTTATTCATGATATAGAAAATGGGGGAGAAAAATAAATCTGGCAGAGGAGATGATCATTTCAATTTGGACACATTGAGTTTGAGTTGCCTGTGAATGATGGTGAAAATGTGTAGAGGAAAGATAGTGTTCAGGACAGATATCTGAACTAAGCCTCCAGATCTGAAAGGTGTCTTATGTAAATGAGAGTTGAAGAAGTCACACAGGAAATTATGTGGAGAAGACCAAGAGCAGAATACTGGAAAAACCATGATTTGAAGAAACAGGCAGAGGGAAGTGCCTCTGAAAGAGACTAAGAACAAATTATCAAAGAAGTAGGAAGAAAACCAGGAAAATATGTTATAAAATAAAAGCAACCAGTCAGTGTCAGAGGGAGCAAAAATGGATCTGTTAACATTAACAATAAGATGGTTGGTGTCACCTGGGTGGCTCAGTCAGTTACGTGGCCAACACTTGATTTCAGCTCAGGTCATGATCTCAGGCTCCTGGGATTAAACCCCAAGTCAGGCTTCACGTTCAGTAGAGAGTCTGCTTGAGGATTCTCTCTCTCTCTCCTTCTCCCTTTGCCCCTCCCCTGGCTTGTGTGTGCTCATGTGTCCATGCTCTCTCTCTCTCAAATAAATCAATCTTTAAAAAACCAAAAAAACAAACAAACAAAAAAACAAGATGGTAATCTTAGAGCAAATATTTTCAGCAAGTGGGGTGGAAACCAGAGTGCAGTACGATGAAGATTAGATAGGATGTCAAGTGGAAGCAGCAGGTGTAGACAAATTTTTCACTGACTACTTCCATCCTCTCTGGGTAAATAGATGGCTTCTTAGATTCTAGCAGTCTGGATCCAATCAGGAGATGGAGACCACACAGTGATTTAAACAGGGGAAGTTTAAAAAAAAAATAAATGGTAAGTTTAATATAAAGAATTATTAAACTATAATAATAGAGTAACTTCAGTATGTAATATTACTCTTTCCAGTATCTTAGGGCAGGAGATGGACAAACTTGGAAAGGGGCCCTTTCTTCAAGGACATGGTTTTAATCTCATTGGAGAAACATGTTTTTGAACCTCCTAGATGGCAGAGAAGTTTGCTGATTTGCTGGCCATAGCTGGACTGGAACCCTTTGGCAAGCAGCTGGTGGCCAGTGCATGGACGTGCCATAGCAGTGGAAGCCTGGTTCCCATGTGGGGAACAATGTGAGGTTGGGAGATCACAATGTGGAGACGACGATGGGAGCCACACCTGACGAGGGAGTTACTGCAAACAATCAGGGAGTCAGTGCCCAAAGGAGGCCTGGAGTGCAGGATATCTGTATAGAGAGGACAGCAGGAAGATGGTCACCAGGCTGTGCCAGGGCTGCAGTGTTCCTGAGGGACAGTGCCTGCTGGGTGGGTGCCTAGGGCCAAGTAACACCAGATGTCCTCACACCCACACTGCTGATCTGCCACACGGACAGCCAGAAACCTCCAGAGAACCCCCTCCTCCTACAGTGTCCCTCCAGCACTCTCTACTGAGAAAGCTTCACATCATGCTAACAGAGAAATGCCTCGAGCAATTCCGTCCATTATCACAGAGTCTATATTTGAAGAGTGAATTGGAACGGAGAGACAATTGATAGTGGCACGGACTCCATGCAACTTCCTACTCTGTTTACCAAAGACCTTTCTTTATGTCTCTGGTAAAGATGAAAGAGATTGGATTGAGGAAGCACCACTGGGAAACTGCAAATTTGTAGTAGTTCTACTTTGCAGGGCTGTTTGCTTTTCAGCAATTTGTAGGCACCCCAATACAAGAATAGAGATTGCAGATACAGTATTGATCCAGACTTGGGTTTTGCTGGTGGGAGTAAAGAGGGAGATGTTGAGCCACATGCCTAAGTTTTCAGTGAAAGACAGGAAGTCGCCAGGAGACCATAAACAACATTACCAAGGAAGGATGGAAGTGGGACAAGAGAGTAACATGAGTCTCAAGAAGGATAAGATTTTACCAGAATGGGGAGGATCAGCGGTTTGGGGTGCAACCGAGGGAAACCAGGAAGCCAAATTTTTCCCTTGACTCAAGTGTTCGAAAAGGTTGAAGACATGAAGAAGTGAGTTAGCAACGGAATAAAGGATCTAGAGACCATGGTACAAAGGAGGAGATGGTCAGTAGGGGACTGAACCTGAGGTGAGGCATTCTGTAGCAGTAACAATGTGACAAGGAAGGGGACCTGGTCTTTCCCTGGGAGAGCTGAGAAAAATGCACAAGTGACAGCAATTCACCTCAAGGGCCTTCACTTTGCCACAAGTCTTTTGGTGTTTGAAATGGTATTTCTGGTCTAAGAGATGTGATGAGGTCCGCCTTGAGCCTTGCACAGGTGCAGCTAGGGTCTTATTCAGGGCGAGGACTTTCTCAGTGTTCGTAAGAGTGGCCAGGGTCCTCATTAGGGATCAGGTTGCTTTTGAATTTATTATTTGTTTGTTTTTAGCTTAGATATTCCTTCAGTGTAAGAAAAATGTAACCATTATAGAAACTGGGAAGTTAGAAAAAAGGACAAACTAGTAGTTCCCTAAGGTAACAATTCAGGAGTATCTACTCGGGCTTTTTATACTTTTAATGATACACAGCTTTATGTCTTTTTACCCTCACAATTGTTCCCTAAGGTAACAATTCAGGAGTATCTACTCGGGTTTTTTTTCTAACTTTAGGAAGTTAGAAAAAAGGACAAACTAGTAGTTCCCTAAGGTAACAATTCAGGAGTATCTACTCGGGCTTTTTATACTATTAATGATACACAGTTTTATGTCTTTTTACCCTCACAGGTCTTAAGCATTCCTCATGTGGCTGCATGGTCTTCATAACTATAATTTTAAAGGTTTGCATAATAGTTTGTATGATGCATTCTTGTGTATTTCTCTGTCATTGGATTGATTTTCTCTATATTGTTAACAAGTTGATCAGTGAACTATGATTTTTGATCATGACTGTGTATCCATTTTTGTGCCAGAGTTCATATTTTTTAAGTTCTGGTTTCCAAATGATAGCCATTCATGAAGGGTTTCCTAGGCTACATTTTGAATTCAGTTTATCCCTGCTGACATCATAGTGGAATGTCTTTTGTTCAAGAGGGAGGTACATGACTCTGAGGTTTCTTTGACTCAGCATCAAAGGCTTTTATGCATTTTTTGGTCTTTTATAAGTCAGAAGTGAGAGAAGATAAAGGAACTCAATGTCTTTAGAAATAATACATTTCTATAGTGGCTATAGATCTGGAAGTTAATTTATTATGAGCATTTCTCACACCACCCTGATGCCTGTTTTCCACAATTCAGCTGTAGCTGCTTCTCTTAGTGTTTCAGTTCTCACCTACACAACTGAATAAAATATTAGAGTAAAATAAACTCATGAATGTGTCTTGGGGTGGATTTTAGTTACCATCTATGGAAACTCAAGTCTTAAGGTGAGTGGGTTGTCTGGTAGCTAGCCAGCAGAACCAAAGAATGAGGCAGGGAACAGGGGTGTGTGGAAGCCTGAGAAAGTCAGTGCTCAATGAATTACTGCCTTAGGGGGCCTTATGTTGCCTGAGTCGAGGGACAGCATTAGTCTCAGAATCTGAAATAGTGCCATGCCCTCAGGTTGGGGTTAAGTGATCCTATAAAAGAGAAATGCAGGGCAATAGAACCAACCAAGTGGCCCTTTCATTATCACTATCAAATCAGAACATTGTGGAGATGTGCTGGAGCTGACAGATACCAGATTCCAAGAGCTGATTGGTAAGTTTTAAGGAATTTTGCAGCTGGTTGACTCATGTTGGTAGTTTGAAATCAACTCTCATGGGAGTATTGATACCATAGCAGTCAGCACCAGAAGTACACTACAGAAAAGCTACAGAACTTTTTTCTTCCCCACCCCCGAGATCTTGCTGTTAAGCCTTTACCAGCACATCTCTGATGGGACCTCCACCTTTCTCAATTCGCAACTTCACATTTTCTCTTTTCCTTTCCTTAAGAGTCAACTTCTCCAAGTCTCAGTTTTCTCATCTATAAATGTGAAATCCGGAATGTAGGCCTGAAATAAATTTTAGAAATTGTGTAGCCCAAACTTTTTTATTTTCATTGGCACTGTTAACTCTGACTAGAAGCATATTTCTTCCTCAGAGACAGAAAACATGGTGACATCTGTCACTTGGAAGGATAATCAGCATGTTCTCTCAGTCTGGAGCAGGATGCTTGGCACCGGAAGCCTGAGGTGTTCCAGAGCTTGTCAGGCAGCAACAGGAAACCCAAGGCCCAGAGGGAAGATCTAGACTGGGAGCCCAGGTAGGCCCATGGGGGTCAGAGGAGGGTCAGTCATTCTGTGATGAAACAGATGGGTTCTTGTGGTTTGATGGGTTAGGGTGGTATCTGATCCATTGAAGTGGGAAAACATAAAATCCAAATCCAGGCCAAGGGAGGGTTTTTATGCAAACAAATGGGACAGCCATCTAACACAGTCCAGGGGGTAGGATAGAAGATGTCAGAAAAAAAAAAAAATTAGCTTTTAGAAGTCGATGTTATGTTGAGGGAAAAAAAGTCTAATCCTTGATAGCACTGGAGACTTTGGGGTCTATTTCAAATTGTCTAGTACACACACTGCATACATAGTATCATACATAGTATCAAAGCTGGGCATTTGCCAATAAAATCTAGGATGGAAAGGCCACTGTGCCCTTTGCCTTAATGATAGAGCTTTTGTAACAAAGAAATGGTCTTGATTGTTAGTCCAGAAAGATCCTTGAAAGACATCTTAAGAAAATAGAGTGGGGAGATGTAGTTCCCCCCAACAGTTTCTTCTATTCTTTTTATGATATGTTAACTTCTACTTCCATGCTTTTTCTTCATTCCATTCGATGTTGCAGTTAATTTTGATTGCAGAAACTTATCTCAGAATTGGCTTGCTGCCTGAAGTTCAGACCATAAACTCACTAGCTTTTTTATACATGCTGTAAGTCAGAGGAACAATAAAATCAGGTTTGGATTGAGCAACTGAAAACAATAAACATTTAAGTACAGGTGTGCAGGTAAGGGAGGAGAACTCTTAGGTACCATGATGAGATTAGGACTGGCAGCAAGATGGAAATCTGGTATGGCACTAATAGAGACTGTGTTTACATGAACTTGATTAGGTGATAGAGCTATTTAGGGACAAAAATCAGAGCCCAGTTGGTGGGAACTGGAGTTTTTAATTCAGAGGAAGATTCTCAGATTACCTTGATCAACAACAGCATTACCACAGGAAAACAGGGTGAAAGTAAATCTTCAGGTATTGTGAATTTGGGGGAACACCATGCACTATATAATTACAGAGGAATTGGTTTAAAATCATTTCATTTTTCTAGTAACTTAGTAATGGAAGGTGTCCTGTTTGCAAATATCACTAATAATAACTAATGAATATTCTCCTGTTAAAAAAGGGTTACTAGCCATAACTGAGTCTTTTTAAGCTCTCAAGTACTGATATCAGAATTTTCCACCTTATAAGTCTGACACAAGGAGATATATAGCTTGTATGTGATTTCTTCAGTGGTGGAAGATTGCTTTATCTCAGTTGTTTCTCCTCGTGCTTTAATTTATGCTAACTTTGTCAGTTTCACCTTTATTCTTCCCCCCTTTACCAAGTCTATAAATCATATTTTATCTGGAATTTCATTAATTTCTGTTACAGGATAAAATTATTCATACCATGCCATATTAACTGGTATTAGGAAAACTAATAGTTAAAATAGTTTCTTTTTCTTGAGTTTAGTTTGAATTAAAGGGAATTTGACTCACTATAATTTAAATGGCATCTGATAAATATTTATCAGGTATACACAAACTGCAATGTTTGGGTGTTTTTTGTTTTTGTTGTTACTGTTTTAGAAAACCAATTAGAGTTTCTTAAAAAAATTTTTTTAAAGATTTTTATTTATCTATTTGACAGAGATAGCAAGTAGGCAGAGAGAGAGAGGAGGAAGCAGGCTCCCCGCCGAGCCGAAAGCCCGAAGCAGAGCCTGATGTGGGGCTCGATCCAAGGACCCTGGGTCACGACCCGAGCTGAAGGCAGAGGCCCTAACCCACCGAGCCACCCAGGCACCCCAAGTTTCTTACAATGTTTTATCTTTTACATTATGAGATCCATTTTGCACATAGATGCATTTGTACATGTTGATATATAAAATGCATTATGAGACTATTGATATCATAGATTTGTATAGTCAAATTCCCACCTCCCCCCAGTATATTTGCTCACATAAATACATGATAGAAAATGTTTTCAGCTTGTTTGATGACAAAAACATCAGGTTTTGATGAGTGAGGGTCCTGGAGTGGAGGGCAGAGAGGAGAGAGGACCTGGGCCATTGGACACATATTCTACCCTCCCTACCACTGAACAATACTAAATCTGTATGACCAATGTGCTAATTATAAAAGATGGTCAGTCAAAGAAACAAGATTTGGATAAACTAATAAAGTTGAGATGAGGACAACACGCAGCCTGAAATTAGGCACAGGGTATTATTAGTCATGGGTGCTAAAGGCAAAGGAAAAAAATATATTAGTGGGGAAGAGGAACGACATATATGGTCAGTGTAAAATACTTCTGGCTACAGAGTCAAAACCATGTTGTCTTAAGGAAGCATATCTTATCTGGCCCTGTGGTTGTTGAAAAATTGGGGAATTGATTGATTGCTCTTCACAATCAATGGACTATGTGGAATGTACTAAATGTGCATTGATGTAAAACAGCTGTTTGTGTGTTCTAACGCCAGCATCAAGAAGGCCAAATAAAATTAAGATACTCAGGCATAAAACAAAGACATCATTGTAATCATCAGCATGCTTTTTACATATTGTCCTAAGACCATTGTGTAATTGTCTGACCCTCTTGATAAATTCTTCTCTGCCACTGAGCCAGTTCTTTTGAGAAATTAAACATCCATGATTTAATCTTGAAAGACTGAGTAAGTTTTACAAATTAATAGCTATGCAAGGCAGGCACTGGGGGGTGGGAAAAGTGGTGCTTCCCTCTCAGTCCTGTCCAGTACCTTCTGAGTGCCTTCCTCCTTCGCCCAGTGGTGTAATAGCTGTGCCCTGACACTAGAGTTCAATTCCTGAGCATGTCAGATAAATTCTAAACTGTTCATTGCTGTCATTGTTTATCTTTCTAAAATGTTTCTAGGACATCTAAACAATAATAAGCCAATTTACATGTAGTAAGTCCCATTGATTATTGTTCATAGCCAATTGGATTAAGTCCTAAAAAGGAAGAGGGATTCTGGAATAAATTAGGAAGAAAAAGTCTTGGTCAGATCAACTTTTCCTTGCCTTCTGAAGTTTGAATTCTTCATTAATTACAATTAGGATGGAGATTTAAACTCCATACCAGATGAATTTGCATAAATACCATATTCTGTAACAAACAAAGCATATAGAAACCTTTTATCCTTCATTCGGTTCTCCACAGCACCTTGATGTGGTTCTGATTGTTTACTTGAATGTTACAAGAAATTTTCTAAGATGTTATTTACAAAACTACACATGATACTACTTCAACACCAGTCTCTAATAATTAAGTCATTAATACTGTGGTAACTATGTGGAGACAGATGGTAACTAGACTTATGGGGATCATTTTGCAATGTCTAAAAATATTGAATCACTATTATATAAACCCCAAACTAATAGAAAATTGTTTGTCAATTATACTTTAATTTAAAAAAAAAAAGACTTCTGCAGGTCACCTCTCAATCATCTACCATAATAAATAGGAATATTGAAAATCAGGTGATTCCTACCTGCTTTCTGGATGTCATTGAAATGAACAGATGAAGCCAGGAGCCAAGAAATAGAAGGTCAGTACTTGGAGAATGAGGATAAAAAGTTATATCTGGTTGAAAGAAGAGAAGTAAAGAGAAATGAAGGTTGAACTGTATACCTTTACCTTCAAAGTTTAAGATTTAGAGTTTAGTGTTGATTCAAGAGAAAGCTGCATGGGTTCTGCAACTTTGGGTCAGTTGCAATGATGGACAAGCTTATGGACGTTTCACCAGCAATTCTAAGGCTGTCACCAGGAAATACGGAATTGTGAAAATACTGGTCAGATGGTCTGACTTACTTCCAGAGTCGAGAAGTACTCTACAAGTGTAGGAATAATTTCTCTACCTATTCAGGGTTTGTTTGTTCTTTTTTTTTAATTTTTTCAAAATTTTATTTATTTATTTGACAGAGAGAGAAAGAGCACAAGCAGGCAGAGTAGCAGGCAGAGGGAAAGGGCAAAGTAGGCTCCCTGCTGAGTAAGGAGCCCAACACAGGGCTCTATCTCAGGACCCTGGGATCATGACCCTAGCAGAAGGCAGTCGCTCAACCAACTGAGCCACCCACGTGCCCCTCTACTCAGGTTTTTAATAGAAATAAATTATTTAATACTATCTATATGTTATATACTCTTATCTATGCAATACCATGGTTAGGGGACATTTCTTTTCAAAAATCTTACTTGTACCCTTACTAACTTAGCAGTTTGGTTTCCTAAAATATATGTATATTTACCTTATTTGCACCTACAACTGCCTCAGGCCATTTTCATTGCCTTCAACTCCATCTGCTTCAGTTTGAACTGAGCTACTATTTTTAACCCTAGTGTTCATTGCCTCGTTAACATTATGAGGCTTCTCCCACAGCAGTCCCTTACTCCCTAGCAGCAGTTCCTTTATCCTGGCCTAAGTGATTCCTCTGGCCCCTTCCACTCTCCAGTGCACCTTTTAAAGGAAATCTTGTGCCTAGCCCAGCTGTTTTTAATTCTTTCACACATGGCTGATCCCCCTGAGCGAGGGCTGCAGTTCAGTTTAAAGGACCCAGATTCTTAGGAAACTTTTTTTTTAGGAAACCATTTTTTAAGGACTAAGTAAAGACATTACTTTATAAGGTCTCATTACATAGTTCAAAAAATGGGGGGCAAGAGCGGTAGAAGACAAAGCTGTTAACATTTGAGGAATCCTCACATACATCAGAAGTTTGGAAAGCACTTTCCTATGCTCTAAGTTTTAATATTCACAATACTGTATGAGTCAATGATCTCATTTTAGAAAAGAGGTACTAAAGGCCAGGCTTACAAATTCTAAGGAAAAAACCAGGAACCTAATGGATACCTGCCCAACTCTTAAGACCATTGTGCTGTTAGAAGGTAGAAGAAAAGCGTGGTGTTAATTTGCTGAGCGGCAGCAAGATGACAGTCAACAGGATGGACAAGAGGGTGGAGCTGACTGATACCGTGTTTACGTCATGAGTTAGTGTCTGTACTTCATCATTTGTGTGCCCAGTGCTTCAAGTTCAAAGATTATTAGAAGACAAAGTTCTACAAGCCAAACGGCCCTGTAAGAAAACTTATTTTCTGTGACCTTTCTGGATAGCCTCAGACTCAGACAAACAACTCAGGGTAAAAATTTATACTTGACCACAGAGATTCCTTCAGATGATATGCCAGATTTTTTGGATTTTTTTTTTTTTTTTCATTTAAAGGACCTTTCATCTACTTACTTCCCACTTCAGAAAAGACTTTTAGGCTCCACAAAGGACTGCTGGAAAGAACAGATTTGTCTAAATCTGCCCTATTAATTTTGTCATTAGTCCTAATGAGTCATCCCCATAAAAATGCAATTTGGCCTTTTTGCTTTTGATATTTATTAGAGATAACAAGATTTGTGATAAAATATTTTAAACTAGAGTAAGTGGCTATATTGCTATCATAAACATACAGTGAATACACTTTATGATCATATGCACTAATTAAAAATCTTGAAGAACCTGGAAAGGGAAAATGTGGTTCTGAGAACAGAGCCCTCTGAAGGTGCCTTTTCCCTTAATAATGATGGTGGTAATAGCTAACACTTACTGATGGCTTTCTGTATGCCAGGGACTTTTCTAAATGCTTCAAGTGTATAACTCCCTTTAATCCTCATAATAGCCCTATGCAATGGTAGTATTATTATCCCCATTTAACATATAAGAAGTGAAATAACTTACGAAAAGCTTGGGTTCAAACTCAAGAGGTCTCTTAATAACTATGCTGTGGAAAGATATCATTATATTTCCATGGATTCAGTTAAGTAAGTCTTCGGGCTCACAGAGAATATGTTTTCTAATATTTGGGAGGATATCTAGGCTTCCTAACAGAAAATATATTTTAAACAAATTGTCAGAGCCCTTAAACTCCTTAGGAAGAATGCCACATGACAGTCTACAGCAGGTCTGCTAACTTCTCTATAAAAAGCCAAATAATAAATATTTTAGGCTTTGTGGGCTATACAGTCTCTGTTGTAAGCACTCAACTTTGCTTTTATAATGGGAAAGTAAAAACGGACAATATGTAAACCAATGGGCATGTATGTGTTCCAATAAAACTTTATTCACAAAAGCAAATAGTGGGCCAAATAGAGCCCTGTGCTGTACTTTGCTAATTCCTAATGGAGAATATTGATTTTCAACACATGATCGGTGGCAGGGGCCAGGGGCGCCATCACCTGGGCACTCACTAGAAATGCAAATCTTGGGGCTCCAACCCCAGAGGTACAGAATCAGAAATTCTGGGGGCTTCACTTCTGTGTTTTTACAAGCCTTCCAGGTGACTCTGATTCGTGCTGCAGTTTAATAGTTTAAGAAATACTCATCCAGTAAAAGGAGCTAATGTTTATTGAGTATTTGCTTTGTGCCAGGTGCTTCCAATATTTCTCTTATTGAATCCTTACAACAGTCCTTTCTTTTCTTTTTTTAAAAAGATTTTATTTGCCAGGAGAGAGAGAGAGAGAGTGAGGGCACAAACAGGGGAGTAGCAGGCAGAGGGAGAAGCAGGCTCCCTGCTGAGCAAACAGCCCAATGTGGGACTTGATCCCAGAACTCTGGGATCATGACTTGAGCTAAAGGCAGCTGCTTAACCCACTGAGCCACCCAGGCGTCCTTACAACAATCCTTTCAATTATGTATTATTGGCTATTTTTCAGTAGGTGCAGCTAGGGCCCCGAGAGTTTAAATGACTTGGCAAAAATTGAACAATTAAGTAGTGGAGCCAAGATTCAAACCAATGGCCCTCTGACTCCAAAATATGCTTTAGCTAATGTATCTCCAAAATAATCTTGGAGATCGATCTATTTCCACTGGTTGAATTTACAGTTGAAGCAATCAGGGACAAAATGGATTAGAGCTATACCCCAGACTATTTCTCATTGCTCCCAATTCAGTATTTTTTTCTTTGTACCAAGCTGAAATTGCAAAGTGAGCAGAAATCTCCTTCAGGCTCTGGGACAGAATGTGATTACACCTGGACAGGCCATTCCAGACATTGCCCAGTATGATGGAAAAACTCTGTGCTTTCTGGGGGAAATCTAACAGGCCCCATGCTGCTAAAGAAGACACTGGAATTTTCTAGTCATTGCTGTATAACTTGGGTCTATGAACATAGCACTGACATTTCATCCAACCTCTCTCCAGTCCCCATATATAAAGACAGAGAGATCATTTCAAATGTAAAAAGTTCAGTGGAGAAGAAGGAGAAAAGATATTTATTGAGCTTCTGTGAGTACTAGAAATTATTCTATCCACTTTGTTTGTTTTAGCTCAAATAATTCATCAAGAACCAATGAGGTGTAAGAAACTGCCTGGGTGACTCAGTCGGTTAAGTGTCTGCCTGTAGGTCAGGTCATGATCTTAGGGTCCTGGAATCAAGCCCCAAGCAGGCTCTCTGCTCAGCACAGAACATATTTCTTCCTCTCTCTGCCTGCTGCTCCCCCTGTTTGTGTGCTCTCCCAATATTGGAAGCACATGACACAAAACAAATACTTTAATTAAATAAAAAATAAAATCTTTAAAAAAATTATTTCATTATATAGGTGTGAAAAACAAAAGGTAAAATACATGGAACTGAAATCACCATTGTCCTCCAAGTATCTGGACTCTCTGTAACTTCAAAGCTCTTTCTTCTTGCCCGTGCTGCCGGCTGCCCAAATCCTGGATACCCTCTATTATTACATAATGGCCTGTGCTGTTTGTTCATAATTTAGAGAGCTCTGTCATGTTCTCTTTTCTAACTAGAACTGTGATATCTGAAAAAGCATCGTGTGCTTTTGGTTGAAAGACTTAATGCTTAATTTTTTACTTTACTTTCAAAGGTTTTTTTTTTTTTTTTTTTTTTTTTTTAACAAGTAAAATCAGCTCCAGAAATGTGAACAAAAGCAATCAAATAAGAATGAATTTGAAGAGTGCTTATGAACACTCCTCAGAATTTGGTGTTTTGAAACATAATAAAGATCACTTTGTTATAACATCTTTCTCTTCCCCCCAGTTTCAATGTTTTCTCATACGTAACACTTAAAAGTCCCAGCCAAAAGCCCATAAAGCAATATTTTC
This sequence comes from Mustela lutreola, assembly GCF_030435805.1. Lineage (NCBI taxonomy): Eukaryota > Metazoa > Chordata > Mammalia > Carnivora > Mustelidae > Mustela > Mustela lutreola. The sequence goes on along the minus strand of NC_081299.1, from coordinate 72,540,636 downwards.
CCCCAATGTAATGGTTTCCTGCACATAGAGTTCAAAACCCCGTCTCCTGGAAAACATTATAAAGAACTTCCACATTATTAGAATGTAACTCGCACTCTTTAAAGATCAGCCACATTACTTAAACATAGCCCCATGTTTAAAACACCTCTCCCTGCAGCTGTCTTTCCATAGTTTATACCAGTCTCCTCCAAAAATTTTTAAAAAGGAAAAAGAAGTGTGAAGTTCCTGCATACAAACCATATATTTTAAACAAAATCCAACTCAAGATGTTTTTTAAAGCTTTGTTTCACAATGAAATTTTAAAATGGAAGTTAAAAAAAGCCCCCCCTGCCTTTTTCTGTAGGTTATTATATTATATTATAATATATTATATTATATTATATTATATTAATGTCACAAAACTTTGTGACATTAAACAACAGAAATTTATTCTTTCACAGTTCTGCATCCTTGAAGTCCAAAGTCAAATTGTCAACAGGACCATGCCCCCTGTGAAGGATTAGGGAAGAATTCTTCCGTGCCTCTTCCTAGCATCTGAGGGGTTGCCAGTGTCCTTGGCTTGTGTCTGCATTATTTGGGTCCCTGTCCACATCATCACATGCCCTTCTTCACTGTGTATCTGTGTCCCTGTGTCTGAGATTCCTCTCCTTTCTCAAATATAAGCATCAGTCACTGGATTTAGGACCCACTCTAAAATGCCTGTTGTAACTTGATTATATCTGCAAAGACCATGTTTCCAAATAAGATCACATTCACAGGTACTGGGAATTAGGACTTCAACCTAACTTTCAGAGAGATGCAATTCAGACAACTATAGTTATCGAGTAAATTATATACTTTACTTCAGGCATGAGAATGGGCTGCAATTATTAAAAATCTTTGCTTTTATGAGAACTAATTTATTATTTTCCACTGAACTGAAGCCAAATTTTTGGTTAACAACCAAATTTTGCGTATGTATTGCTTCTGGTTAGCATTTATACAGCTACTAGTTGTAGCTTTTATAGCATTTAGAAACATCATTCTTTTCAATTTATCTCCTTAAAAATTATTCAATTACAATCATAAAAATAACTGTATATTAAGATCTTATTTTGACCAATACATGTATAATGCCATTTGTTCTTTAATCCTTACAAGAACCCAAAAAACAAAATCTTTACAAGAAGATGTGGTCCATATACACTATGGAGTATTATGCCTCCATCAGAAAGGACGAATACCCAACTTTTGTAGCAACATGGACGGGACTGGAAGAGATTATACTGAGTGAAATAAGTCAAGCAGAGAGAGTCAATTATCATATGGCTTCACTTATTTGTGGAGCATAACAAATAGAATGGAGGATATGGGGAGTTAGAGAGGAGGAGGGAGTTGGGGGAAATTGGAAGGGGAGGTGAACCATGAGAGACTATGGACTCTGAAAAACAATCTGAGGGGTTTGAAGGGGCGGGGGGGTGGGAGGTTGGGGTACCAGGTGGTGGGTATTATAGAGGGCACAGATTGCATGGAGCACTGGGTGTGGTGAAAAAATAATGAATACTGTTATGCCGAAATTAAATAAAAAATAAATTTAAAAAAAAAAGGATCCTATGAAGTTAGTACAATTATTACCTACATTTTACAGATGAGAAAATTGAGGCCCAGAGATGTCAAGTAGCTTGCCCATTGCCATACAGCTAAGAAGTAATTAATGAGACCAGCATTTAAATGTCAATGTTGGTTAACATCTTTTTTTTTTTTTTTTTTTTTTTTTTTTTTTTTGGTGTAACAAATCATTCATTCATTCCACTATGTCAGGAAATCACACAAGGGCAGGTGGGACTAAAGATGATGGAATGCCAACATATTACTTTTCTTTAGGGTGTCCTGTGCCAAAGTAACTGGAGCAGGTATCTTTTTTCCTGGTGTTCATTCAACAGCAAAGATTTGTTGAGCACACTTTCCATGGGTTAGGCACTGAGTTGGCACCAAGAATTTAAACAAGGTAAATAAAAATAGGGACTTATAGCAGTCTTTCATCTAATAGTCACCAATCTAGCTAAACAATATTAAATGCCTATGAATTATTTTGACTTCTTCCATAACATTCAAAGCAAACCATAGCACTTTCTGCTCATCTTTATGCAACCAAGATTAGTTCAATTCATATGCATCGATACAGCACAAAGAGCAGAACCGGAGATAGTGAGAAACAGGTCCTAGTGGGAGGAAGGGAACAAGGAGACAGAGGAAGGAGATGGAAAGTAAAACTGGTAAATTTGCAGCACCAAAATGTTCTCACTGATGAGGCCCAACATGAACATGTTTAGAAGAGAAACCAGAGACTAGAGATCCTACAAATCCCTGTGGACCTTTGGTTCAAGATGGCAGCCCCCTTAGCTGTCAGCCAGATTTAGGGAATGTCATAGACTGGAGGCAGGTGGGAAGCTGACCTGCACAGCTATGCAGAAATGGACATGGTATCATTTCTCCTTGACAGTGTCTTCCCCTGAATGACTGCCAAGAGAACTTTTTTTTTTTTTAAGATTTTATTTATTTATCAGAGAGAGAGAAAGAGGAAGGGAGCACAGGCAGGCGGAGTGGCAGGCAGAGGCAGAGGGAGAAGCAGACTCCCTGCTGAGCAAGGAGTCCGATGTGGGACTCGATCCGAGGGCACTGGGATCATGACCTGAGCCGAAGGCAGCCACCCAACCAGCTGAGCCACCCAGGTGTCCCGACTGCCAAGAGAATTTTATAGTCTAATCCCCACCTTCCCTTCACGCTACCACTGGTAAAACTGAGATATCTCGTGGAATAGTGATGACTCAGAGTCCTACAAGAGTGTTTTGTTGTTGTTGTTGTTTTGTTTGCTTGTTTGTTTTTTACTTTCATTCCTGTCTTAGCGCACAGGAACACCCAAATATATTTGTCATTATTGCTCATGTTCTTCCAGTTGTGTCAGCATCTATGTTTCATATTTGTGGTTGGTACACTGGAGGAGTTTGGCTTCAGTGAGAACACGTGTGTGGCACAGAGTTATATCTGGTCTACAGTAGCTGAATGGTAACACTCATGCAGTGTGGAAGAAAAAGACAGAAATAGTTTTATCACAAGATTAAACAGATGCTCTTTCCCCCTCACTTGGAAAACAAACATTTCCCTTACTACAACTTTGTTTCAAGTTCTAAAATAACTCAAGGAAGAGTCCAAATCAATGCTATGTGTATTTCTTAAAATTTAAAGAGGATATTTATCTTATTTAATTTTTAAGTAGGCCCCATGCCCAGTACGGAGCCCAACATGGAGCTTGAATTCATGACACTGGGATCAAGACCTGAGCTGAAAACAAGAGTCAGACACTTAGCCAATTGAGCCACTCAGGCGAACCTAAAGAGGATATTTAATATAATAGGAAAGAATAGTTTGCGTATGCATAAATGGTGATCAATTTTCAGTGTAAGTATTAATGAATGAATAACACAATCGCTATCTCTACCAGCCTCTCTCATGCCTCCAGTGCAACATGAACAAAACCCAAGTCATCACTCTTCATCCTAAACTTGCTCCTGATCCCAGATTTCCTGTGGCAGTTAATGGAGCCATCAGTACCCAGTCATTCAAGCCAGAAAGCAAAGTCATTTTATACCTGGGAAGGGCTTCCATTTTTGGGTAAGACTGAGTAACTGGCATGGGACTTCCTCCTGACATAAAGAATTATAAAACTAAGCAGGAAGTATAAGACAACTGTTTGCAGGCACTTGACCACAGGAAGCACAAAATTAATCTCTGAGGAAGGAAAGCTCATGGCGGAGCCTCACCCTTGATCTCTGTCTGGGGGTAATTTTGACCCTGGCACAGTGAGCTGATGGACTAAGCAATGCCGGAAAACAGAGCCCCAGCCCAATCAGAATAGAGGAATTGAGTTATTATTTCATCAATATCCTACCCATTTAGCTGAAATACCAGTACGGCCATACCCTACAAGTAAGAAGCACACTCTAGAATACAATCTACTTTAGATCCACTATAACAAAACCTAAACTTCCAAACTCTCTCCCTGCCTAGAGATATATATGGCCCGGTAATAGGAATGTGGAAAACACTGTGGACTTTCCACAGAACCATGCTAGCAAAGTGTTAAGACAATGGTTACCCAAGTTCAAGTTGCTCAGCAGCTAAATTACTTCTAGAACAAAATCAACACTCTTAGGAGCACTGGGGTGGCTCATTCGGTTAAGTCTCTGCCTTTGGCTCAGGTCATGATCCCCAGGTCCTGGGATTGAGCCCCGTGTCAGGCTCCTTGAGCAGCTGGGAGCCTGCTTCACCTTTCCCTGCTATTCCCCACTGCTTGTGCTGGCTCTCTCTATATATATCTCAAATAAATAAATAAAATCTTAAAAAGAAAATTAAGAGTCTTCAAAATAAGGTAACAAAATCCAGTGTCTCTGCCAGAAATCATCTACAAGGTTTATAAGCAAACAAAAATTATTAGACATGCAAAGAAATCTCATAGTCAAGAAAAAAAGCAGTTAATATGAACCAACTTCCAGAATTCCCACATACTAGTTTTAGCACATAAAGACGTTAGAGTAGCCATTATAAATATGTTAAAAAGAATGAAAGAAAAATGTATTCAGGTAAATAAAAGAATATGATTTTGATGAGGAAATATGGTATTTCAGCAGGTACAAAAAACTGAAAAAAATAAAAGGAAATTTTAGAATGGAAAAATCCAGCTAAAATTAAAAATTCACCAGTTGAACTTAACAGCAAACTATAGATGGCAGAAGAAAAAAAAAAAAAATCAATGACCCTGAGTTAAAATTCAGGTCTTTTCTATTCTGAAGAATAGAGAAAAAAAGGAAAATTAACAGTGTCTCAGGATCCATGGAATATCAGATGGTTTAACATACCTGTAACAGAGTCCCCAAGACTGGATATAAAGAAGAAAATATATTTAAGACATAATGACTGAAATTTTACTAAATTTGATAGAAAACACATTGATTTATACCCAAAAAGTAAGCAGTAATAAATAAAGAAAAAAAAAACATTAAATTGATGAAAACCAAAGAGAGAGAGAGAATCTGGAAAGTGAAGGAAAAGAGACGTGTTAATTATAGGAAAGTAATGGCTAACATCAGAAACAATGGGGGCCAGAAGACAATGGAATAATATCTTTAAATTGCTGGAAGAAAAAAACCCCTGTGCGTTCAATTTTTGAATAATTTCGGAAATAGTCTCCAAAAACCCCTATAATAAAGACTTGCATTCTAAGAAATGATAAAAGGTATTCTTCAGGCTAAAGGGAAGTAATGTCATATGGAACTCCAATCTATAATAAGGAATGGAGAGCTCTGGAAATGGTAAGTAAATGGGTAAACATAAAAGTCACTTACCATCAAATGGAAAATAACAATGTTGTAAAGTGATGTTGACAGCTTTGAAAGAGTAAAAGGGAGGGTAGGTAAATGGAATTATATTCTTGTAAATTATTACATTTGTGACACGGGGAATAGCAAATAGGAAGTGTGAAGTCTGGTATGAAGAGTGAAGTGGTAAAATATTGGACTATAAATAGTCTGATAAATTAAATAGATACATTGTTAATGCTGGAGTAACCACTTAAAATTAGAAACAAAAAGTTATAGTAAGGAAGCCAATCAAGGAAGTAAGAGGAACAATAAAGACATATTTGATTAATCCAAATAAATGCAGGAAAGGAAAAACAGAGGAACAAATAATTTGAAGACACAAATGGAAAACAAATAGTATGATGATACATTATCCATCACAATTTTATTTATAGTAGTCCCAAGCTGGAAACAACCTAAATGTCTATCAACAAGGGAATGGATGAATAAATTGTATATTTATACAGTGGGATATACTCTGCAACAGAAAGAATAACACACATGAAAACATAGATGAGTCTCAAAAACAACTGAACCAAAGAAGTCGGACAATAACCTATTTATTGTATGGTTGAAACTCATAAATGAGTCTCAAAAACAACTATGTATTATATGGTTCCATTTACATGAAGTTCTAGAAAAGGCAAAACTACTTTGTAGTGGTAGAAATAAAATCAGTAGCTGGCTGGGGCAGGGATGGGGGAGGACATTGATGACAGTGGGACATGAGGGAACTTTGGAGGGTGATAGAAACCTGCCATATCTTATTTGGAAACCTGTGGTTTCACAGGTACATACATTTGTCAGAAACATCAAATGGAACATCTCTATGGAATCTGGTCTCTTTGCCTTGGTAAGTGGCAAATCCAGGCATCTTGATCCCAGCCCAGGTTCTTTCTAGAATATCGTATGGATCCCATAATACCACTTGCTGCTGGTTTCCAGGTTTTTGTTTATTTTGTTTCTCAGCAGACTTTGATTATTATCTCATCATCCTTCACCAAGAAGAAAACTTCTAGGAATTACACAGTGGCTGTTAGTATGAAAGAGTTACTGAAGTTTCCCTCTATTTCTGAATTTTCCCCAAGTAAAATTCCATGTGTTAGAATCATCTGGCTTATTTCTTTGCAAGAGGAATATTGGAGGTTTTTTTTTTTTTTAATGAAGTTTCCTTCCTGGGAAAATAACTTTTTCTTTAAATAATGTAGGGAATTGGGGAAATTTATAAGTTTTTAGAAATATGATTTCAAAGACTTGTTTTCTTTTATTGCAATTGCTTTGGCTATCCTTAAGGAAACTTTGCAACATGCTATTTAGATATTTAAAAGTTGATTTTATTACATCACTTTTCTCCTAATCATATTGGGCTGATGATTTCATATTTGATTTGGAAAATTCCCTGGCTTGTCCAACTTCAAGTAATAATGTCTAGGCATTCAATATCAGTTTGTTTTCCTATCACTCACTTACTCAGCAGACTTTAATAGTTTAAAATTCATATACACATAATCACATTTGAATGGTTGAAATATATTTCACAGTAGCATTGTGACAATTTTGTTGTTTGGAAAACTTTTATTTAAAAGATACATATTAAACTATGTTTAGAAAAAATCAAAATTTAATATGAAAAATAAAACCTATTTTGAAATATTTCTTTTCTTTTTATTTCTTAAAATGCTGGATTAGGAAAAAGATTTGTTGAGGAATAGCTAGAGTGGGATATGAGGAGGAACAGGTGAATAATCTCTAAAATACATTTGAATACTTTAAAAAAATCCTTGAGAGAGGATAAACTCGGAAGCACAGAGAAAGCAAGACACGTGGCAGAGGGGAGGGATGCTCTAAGAACGTCATATTTAAATTCTTCCTTGTAAGTTCTGAAAAAGACTCGTGAGAACACCTGTCATACTGGGGGAAGGTATCAGGTTTGACATAAGGAAGAATCATATTTCTACTTTATTGGGATAAATTCCAAGCACCAAATGTTATTTCCTTAGAAGTCCAATGCCATTTTCATTTCCTCTGGTGGCCCCATCCCTTGGTGAGCTCTCCGTCTTTTGAACTCCTTAGTACTACTATACTGTCTGTAACACTCATATAAGGCAGAATGTGCTAGTTTTTACTGTATTTGTGATAATCTTGACAACCTTTGGAAGGTAGCAGTGTGCCTTTGTGCATTTGTATCCCGAGTCTTAGACAGTGTTGACACAAAGTAAGTTCTCAGTGCTGAGGAGACGTTCCCAGCAGACGACAACATGACCTTCAAGCATCTTTCCACTCAACAGTAGAGCACTGAATATTTTACCATTAGATTATAATGGTACACCTACTTCATATAATTCTCTAGATTGTAAGTTTTGAGGGCTAAGACTATGTTGTATTCAACTCCTTACTCTCAATATTTTGCACATCAGAGGATTCTAAGACACTGTTGTTGGATGGGAGTATGAATGAGGGAACTGAGCCAGGAAGGGTGGATTTTAGTCCTTTACTACTAGTTGGTTAAAAAATATTGAGCAGGGTGCCTGGGTGGCTCAAGCAGTTAAGCTTCTGCCTTCAACTCAGGTCATGATCCCAGGGTCCTCGAATCAAACCCCGTGTCAGGCACCCTGCCCAGGTGGGAGCCTGTATCTCCCTCACCCCTTGCTTGTGCTCTTCCTCACTCTGTGTCTCCCTCAAGTAAATAAATACATTCTTTTAAAAAAATTGAGCAAATGGTTTGTCTCCCTCCCAATCCCATCGTTTCATTGATTCTTCTTCTACCCACTTAAGCCCCCATGTTGTATCACCACTTCCTCAATGAATTAGAATCTCTCTCTCTCTCTCTATCTATATATATATGAAGAAATTAGATTTGATAATAATAAAAGGTCTCTTTCAGTTCTAAAATTCTAGGATTTGATGGTGATGGTGATAACTTAAAATAGAAAGGTACTTCAGTTTGAAAATTGAATCAGTGAGCCAGATGATATCAGTTCTTAGCAATTGGTTTTCTCCTGCCTCCAAACCTCCCATCACTTGGAACTCTAAGGACGCAAAAACAGGTCAGCTTGCTGAAGATATGGGGGATGGCATTATTTCATCAATAGCTCCTCATCAGGAAAAGATTGGAGACTCTCGACCCTGGATAATAAGTATGAAAAGGTGATTTACACCAATAGCTCAACAAGTGAAGCAATCTGTTTCAATTTTGAGCCAAAGGCTAGTTTTCTGAGCATCCTTGGTCTTCTTCCCTTACCCATTCAGGAACAAACATCACTTGATTTGATGAGCTCTGTAAACTGATGGGTACAGGAGCCCTACATATCCTGCATACATTGTTAAGTCCTATGTATCTGCACTATTGCAAGCTCTGTATGTATTATAACCAATTCGGCAGATAAGGACACAAAAGCAAAGATTGCTGAGCATACACAGCTAATACACGGCAGGGCAATATTCAAATCATCACTGTCTGACCCTGAAAGGATATTAGAATGGTGCAGGTTCTCTAGAAATCTCACTTTCTTGGAGGGGAGGATGGGGGAGGGACTGACAAAAAATGAATAATTCAGGCTTTTAGACAAAAAGAAAAGATTTCCTGCCTTCATTCCCAAATAGCTTTGCCTATGTGTAGACTATAGAGATGATTCCCAGACTGCTCGTATTTATTTGGAAAGCCAGTGACCATTCCTCAGAGACCAGCAAGGAGATTGCTTTAACTGGCGATCTGAATGGCTTCCAGGTCTGGTGGGTCCTGGGAGCAGACCTCTCCTGATGGAGCACAGCTGTGCTGTCAGTCCTTGTGCTGAAGCAGGTGGGCCTTGTTATGAGTTACAGAACCACAGAAAGGTCTCAAAGGCAAAGGTTGCTCTTTCCTTTCACCCAGGAGATGGAATATATATCAAATGGCTCTTTGGAGAAATTTTATTCTATTGCTTTCTATTTCCCCAGGATTTTGTAAACCTCATGATTTGGGACAGAGAAGAAGAGTAATTCTGCTGTATGTTCTTATTCATATTTCCTCTATTCATCATGTTTCCATATTCATAATTAATAACTGGAAATAAAACTGAACACACACACAACAGGGGGAGTTGTCTTCTGAAGAACTGGCAAGTTCTTTTACTTGTCTTACTGAAACCAAGATCTTTTGGCCAGTATGTCTGAGTCTTTCAGCAAGCATTATTTATTAGAGAATCACAGATATTATTTTGGCTTATATTTGCAGCAGTTTCTGAGCGGGATATGCCTAGCCCTTGATTTAGAAGACTAAAAAAAGCCTCATGTATTTCTTCTTTTTCAATCAGTCCTAGGAACTTCAAGTATTAAACAAGTAAATATCTCCCAGGGTTTTGTTAATTCACATTGCTTTCTGATGAAACAGTAGGTTTTTTTAAGTTATTAAAAAGTATATTTTGGGGGCATCTGGGTGGCTCAGATGGTTAAGCATCTGTCTTCATCTCTGGGTCCTGGGATGGAGCCATGCATTGGGATCCTCAGCAGGGAGCCTGCTTGTCTATTTTCCTCTCCCTGAATTCGTGCATGCATTCTCTCTCTTCTCTCAGATAAATGAATTAAATCCTTTTTTAAAAGTATATTCTTTTTTTTAAAAAAATTATTTATTTATTTATTTGATAGACAGAGATCACAAGTAGGCAGAGAGAGAGGGGGAAGCAGGCTCCCCACCGAGCAGAGAGCCTGATGTGGGGCTCGATCCCAGGACCCCGAGACCATGACCCGAGCTGAAGGCAGAGGCCCAAACCACTGAGCCACCCAGGCGCCCCAAAAAGTATATTCTTAAATAGAAACCAACTTCTTCCCAGGGAATGAATCCCTCCTATGACATCCAGGTAAGTGATTGTGCTTCTGACAATAGTCCCACTGGCTGGGAACTACTTTCAGCAAAAGGATTTTCCCCCATTTTCCAGGTAACTCTTATTTTTAGAACATTCATCTTATATTGACCTGAAATTGTATCTCTATAATTTCATCTTCATAGATACTCTTTCTTGCTCTTCTTTGTGGGCTTCTCTTGCTCTGCCCAGCCCATAAATTTGGGTGTATCTCAGAAATCAAAATGCTTTTCTTTTTTTTTAAAAGATTTTATTTATTTATTTGACAGAGATCACAAGTAGGCAGAGAAGCAGGCGGTGGCAGGGGGTGGGAGGTGGGAAGCAGGCTCCCCTTGAGCAGAGAGCCCAATGTGGGGCTTGATCCCAGGACCCTGGGATCGTGACCTGAGCTGAAGGCAGAGGCTTTAACCCACTGAGCCACCCAGGCACCTCTCAAAATGCTTTTCTTATTTCACCCATTGTCCTCCAGCAATCTATGATTTCAGGGTTCACCTACATGGTGATAAGTCTATCCCAAGCCCTGATTTTGTGCTTACCTTTAGGTTAATATATTTAGCCACCAACTAGGCATGTCTACCTGGCTGCCTCACAGGTACCTCATATTCAACTTAAATAAAACTGGTTTAACCTTTCCATTGACTCCTTAATATGGCGAGTGATGTGACCAACCACCTAGTCTCTTAAGAAACTGGGAAATCATCTTGGATTTCTCCCACTCACAGCCCATTAGTCATCCAGCCCTTTTGATACTGGCCTGTTAAAAATCTTATGTGTATCTCTTCTTCCTCAACTCTACTACCAAAGGTCTTCATTGTTTTTTGACTGATAATGGTAAGAGCCTCTGTATTGTTACCCTACTTCAGGCTTTACCCCCTTCAATCTTTGTTCTTCTCCAGAGTGAGCCATCTAAGTTTAAATCTCTTGATACTATCTGCTCAAAATTATTAAATAATTTCATCTTTAAAAAAAAATAATTGCATCTTGTGAAAGGATAATCCTAAATGCATTTGATGGCATTAAGATCTTGTGGACAGACCCATTGGGATGGCTATTTATAACATATTAAGAACTATAACTCAACAAACTAACAACCCAGTTTTTAAAATGGACAAAGACTTGAATGGACATTTCTCCAAAGTAGATATACAAATGGCAAATACGCATGTGAAAAGATTATCAACATCACTAATCATTAGGGAAATAGAAAATCACAATAAGGTAACTCTTCACATGCATTAAGATGGCTACTATATATTTTTTTAGATGTAAGTTTTGGGGACGCCTAGGTGGCTCAGCGGGTTAGGCCTCTGCCTTCCACTCAGGTCCTGATCTCAGGGTCCTGGGATCAACCACTGCATTGATCTCTCTGCTCAGCAGGGAGTCTGCTTCCTCCTCTCTTTCCGCCTGCCTCTCCACCTACTTGTGATCTCTATCTGTCAAACAAATAAATAAAATCTCTATTAAAAAAAAACTAAGTTTTGTCAGGGATGTGGAGAAATTAGAATTCTTGTACACTCCTGGTGGAAATGTAAAATGGTGTCACTGCTCAAATCTAGGCTGACTAACCATCACACTGGTTTACCTGGGATCAAGGGATTTCCTGGGATTTGGGACATTGAGTGCTCAAAGTGGAAAAGTCTAAGGCAAATTGGGAAAATCTGGTCACCCCACTCAAATCCCCATGATAACAGCATTTCCAAATTTAATCAGCATCCCCAAATGTCCTTGATGTCCTCATTTAAGAACTTGAAAACTTCAACTTGGAAATCTCTAACATCAGGACTTATGATGTACTGTAAGAAATTTATGCCGGTTCATATCTATTTATTAATGAATATCCCTTGAGTTATTATGCACTATTTGGCTTGTTATCATCTAAAACATATTTCTTTCTGGTTTCCTAAGAGTATCATAAAAATCTAGTCAAATGCCTTGCCAAGACCCAGATATACCATTTGATATTCACTCCTTTGATCCAAGTTTTGCCAATCTTCCCAAAAAGAAAATTAGATTCCTCTGTCAGATCTTGTGATTTGTAAACTCTACTGGCTTCACATGGTCGCAGCTTCCATGTGTGCAATGCACACACACACAGACATCTGAGCAGTTCTTTAACTGAGTAGAATGAACCCCTCTGGAACCTTATCTTAGAACTACATTGATTCACTTATAAAGAAATATATTCTACCCTGTACCCACATGGCCACAGATTTTGCAGGTTTTCAAGAATACTGAAACCAATAAAGGGAGCAAAGGATTTTCCTCTCCTGATTCTACTAAATTCAGTAGTCAGTATTAAGCTATGTGACTGAAATAAAACTTTCAGAGCCCAGGGGCGCCTGGTGGCTCAGTGGGTTAAAGCCTCTGCCTTCAGCTCAGGTCATGATCCCAGGGTCCTGGGATTGAGCCCCGCATCAGACTCTCTGCTCAGCAGGGAGCCTGCTTCCTCCTCTCTCTCTGCCTGCTTCTCTGCCTACTTGTGATCTCTGTCTGTCAAATAAATAAATAAGCAAAATCTTTAAAAAAAAAAAAAAAAAAAACTTTCAGAGCCCAGACATGGGCTCTGGCTTGGTAATACCTGGTGAACTAACTGGCTAAGAGTCTAAAGCAAACACTCTAGGATTCATACAAATGTTTATTTCATATGTAACGTAGCTCTGTGAATACATGTTCATTTATACAGATAGAAATATAGGTTGTGAGTAGTGAAGTCATCAACATTAAAACCAATAATTTTTAACTTTTGGAGAGGTTAGGAGGGAGATGCATCTCCTTTTGAACTGATAGCTTAAGTAATTTCAGCATTTGTTTTGTTTTGTTTCCAAGCGAAAACAGGGCTGTTTCTGGTTGACTGGGGCTTGTACCATGCAGCCAGGGAAGAGAAGCTTTTCTTTCTGTGAGAGGATACTTTGTTTCCTGCCTGCAATGAAAGCATTGTAGGAGTTGCAAATGAGAAGCAAACTGCAGTAAAATATCAATCAACCAGCATGAAAGTCATTACTAACAATAGTAAAAATAATGTTACTACTGTTATCATTATCTTCAGAAATAGTATTACTACTATTATTATCATTATCATTATCATCAGCAGGACCTGTATTCCTACTGTGACTCTGCTACTCATTAGCTCTGGGACCACAGCTTTGTCTTCAAGTCTGTTTCATGATTTGTAAAAGTGTTTGGGAGGCCATAACATTTATTGAACATGGGCTATGTGCCAGAGACTGGCACCCTCCATGGGATGATTTCATTTATTATTTTTTAAAGATTTTTAAAATTTATTTGAGAGAGAGAAAGTGAGGAGAGGGGCAGAGGGAGAGGATAGTAAGCAGGCTCCCCACTGAGTGTGGAGCTGGTGAGGGGCTCAATCTGAGGACTCTCTGATCATAACCTGAGCCAAAATCAAGAGATGCTTAACCAACGGAGCCACCCAGGCACCTCAGAGATTATTTCACTTAATCTTCACAGAACCCTTGTGAAATGAATAGCAGTATATGACCCTTACTTTGCAAACAGGGAAGCTGAAGGCGAGAGAAATTCCATAATCCACCTTAGAGCCCATGCTTTGAAGTGGTAAAGCTAGGATTTGATCCCACACTGGGTTAAGCCTACTCTACCATATCGCAATCAAATATATGTGGACTTGTTCCTGCTGTAAGCTATAGACCTGCCTATAGAAATTTAAGTGCATAAAAGGGTACATTGATTTTCTCTTCCAGAGTGGGAGGGGAATTTTATACATTCCTGGGGACTTCCTTAAAAACCTATATGATTTCACTGATTTCTTAAGTCAAAAGTAACAGGGTCCGTGGAGTCTTTCAGAAGTATCACGTAACAAAAGTGATGTTTATGTAATATTCAAACTATCACCCATTATTTACATAAATGTGCTTAATATCACAATGTATTTAAAAGAAGCATTCCACACAAAGCAGATATTCATGACATTCAAAAGCAACATAACTTTCATATAATGGAAACAATCCTTTAGGCAATCTGGTCCATAAATTTAAAAATCCTTCCTTTCATATTCCTTCTTTTATAAAATGCTGATCTTGGGGAAAAATCATCTTTGCTACTGTAGTCCAATACTATTTCTCTTGCATTTTATTTAAACCAAAGATTTTTAGGAAGAGCATCCATCTCTATTAGAATTAGTCTGGTTAACCTTGAAGGCACTCTCTAATTCTTTCCATTTCTTATAATTCTTAAATATTTTCTATCCACATTTAGTATTTTTTTTTGACCAAAGTAATGCCCCATACTTTTGGGCTGGCACTAATGCAATTCTAAATACTTTCCCCTTGAATATATATTCCAAAATATATTGTTCTTGTCCTAGGCTACAGATATTTTGTTAAAACACACATTGGCTCTAGCGGTTATGAGGGTGGATAAATGAAGAAGAACTAAATGCTCTCTGAGAAGAAAATGATGAGTGATTATAGTGGGCAGATATTATCCTAAATCCCTAATTTTGAGACAATTTAAGCATCAACATGGTTTTGCAATTCTTTTAGTTTTATTCAATATTAACACACCTATTAATTTTTTAAAAGATTTTATTTATTTATGTGACAGACAGAGATCACAAGTAGGCAGAGAGGCAGGCAGAGAGAGAGGGGGAAGCAGGCTCCCTGCTGAGCAGAGAGCCAGATGCGGGCTTGATGCGGGGCTCCATGTGGGGCTCCATGAGGGGCTCGATCCCAGGACCCTAAGATCATGACCTGAGCTGAAGGCAGAGGCTTAACCCACTGAGCCACCCAGGTGCCCCACACACCTATTAATTTAAAGAACTTTTGGAACTGTTATAGAATCTTTAAACATGACTGAAGTTTCCTCTGAGGAGAGAAATTATGTGTATGTTGTCCTATAAAGCCTTCTAGTCAATATACTTCCTAAATTGAAATGTGGAAATGTGAGCTAAATAAATAGACTTAAAGAGAAAGAAATTGGGAGGGGGGGTAGGAGGGATAGGGTGGCTGGGTGATGGACACTGAGGAGGGCGTGGGCTCTGGTGAGTGCTGTGAATTGTAGAAGACTGATGAATCACAGACCTGTACCCCCGAAACAAAAAATACATTTTATGTTAATTTAAAAAAGAGAGAGAGAGAGAAACTGAGTCTTGAGTCTTGTCTTTTTCTGTCTCTGTCTCTCTACTCTCTCTTTCTCAATGGGTACACAGGAAAGAATTTTGATTTAACATTTGTGTGCAAACACAAAACAAAACAGAAGGAAAATTACATAAAATTACAGTTTATATTGTCTGTAGAAGCTGTAGTGTTTGCTTGAACAAAATGGGAGACCTGCTCTATATCATAGTAAATGTTAAAGCCTAAGAATTTTATGTCAGAAAAACCAATTTTAAAAGTACCATTCAAAGAGAAATTTAGAAAACTTCATTTTAGAATTCTTGTCAATCTGAAATCTTTGAGACCTTGGTATAAATAGAAGTGTGACTATGTTGGAAATCTTATTTTAGAGCACAAGAGGGTCACATGTAATCATTTGGATCCATTTTCTCTATTGGGTGAGAGCCAAATGAATCAAGAATAGTTATATCAAATCCTGCTATTAATCATACACTCTTCTTTAAGGACTGCCGGGAAACAACTGTGGCAGACAGAGCTGGCTCAGAGAGATCAGACATGGGAGAGCCCTTTCCAACCAAAGATCTAGACAAGTCCCATAGATGGAGTCATGGACAGATTGGACAAATGTAGAAGTGTCTGAAGCAAAAAACCAAAGGATTTATTTTCAGTGGGGAAAGAAATATTATCACACTTAGCATAATCTTTCACAAAAGCCACTCAGTAAACAGTAATTCTTCAAAGACTTGAAAACAAAATAGTTTCAGCCTAAACCTTCTTTTAAAATATTTCCTAAAATGTTACAAGATGTGACTGGGGAAGATATAGGGGAATGAAGCACACAAAAGCTTAAAGGTAGTAATATTGTCACATTTCCTATTTGGCACTGGGTTTTACTCTTCTCTAATTTTTATATTCACATGTGTTATATTTCTTTTCTTTCTTTTCTTCTTCTTATTTTTTTAATAGTAGGCTCCACACCCAACATGGGGCTTGAACTCATAACCCTGAGTTCAAGAATCACATGCTCTACCAAGTAAGCCAACCAGGAAACCCCAATGATATATTTCTTGGTAGAAAAATTTTAATATTTAGATTTGTCATTTAGTGTGATTCTATGTACCACAATCACCTGTTAACATAACTTTAAATTGTTAGTTAGAAATTATTTATGTACATCTAGAATATCACACTCTAATTAAAAGCTATAACATTAAACTTTTTTCACCAACTTTTAGACTAGAATTTCATACTATGAAAAATGAGGGAAATTGCCAGAGGAAATTCAGGAAAAGTAAATCTGGGTAAAAATTCCTTTCACTACAGAAATACCTACTATTTCCATAAAATAACTCCATTATAACAGTTCTGTAAAGGAATTTGGGTGGACATACACTAAAAAGTTTAGAAAATCTATATCCCTATAGAGAATTCTCCTTAAATAAGTCTGTCTCCTGTCTCCACCATGCTGCATCTGATATCAGGAGCACATTGTTGGTAGCAATTAATTTTTAATGGGAAGAGAGAGTCAGGGGAGAAATCTTTAAGGTTTCAAAGCCACACTCCAAAGTACCAGGTTGTTTTTGTTTTGTTTTGTTTTGTTTTTCCTTTTAAGATTTTTTATTTATTTGACAGAGAGAGACACAGTGAGAGAGGGAGCAAACCAGGGAGAGTGGGCGAGGAGAACCAGGCTTCCTGCTGAGGGGGGAGCCCCATGCAGGGCTTGATCCCAGAATTCTGGGATCATGGCCTGAGCCGAAGGCAGACGGTTAACGACTGAGCCACCCAGGCATCCCCTAAAGTACCAGTTTCAATTTAACTTTAAATACACATTTGAAAATTAATGGGCCTTCTGGTAATACTGTAGCTTTTGGAGTTCATCCAGAAGGAGTTTAAAATGGAAATGCTGACTGATTGTGCACTTCAGTGATATGAACGGTGTCACTATAACACTTTGCTTCTTGGCATGATGCCCATTGTAATGAACATCCCCATGGCCATATTTTAATTTCACACAACACAGACAGACATTTGTTCGAATGGCAGACCAAAATAAAATATCAGAGCACTTAGTAGGACATACCGAACATATGTGTCCCTTTTATTTTACCTTGTCTGATATTGGGACTCAGATTATTCTAGTCCATTGATTAGGACATTAAAACTGATTAAGTTTCCTTGCCAGAGAAAAACGAGTTGCCTTCAAATCAATCAGTACTTTCCACCTAGCTCGCTTCACAAACGAATAACACAGAATCTGTGCTACCTGGTGAGAGCAATAAGACATTATGCAGAAGGAATGAGAAACAAAGAACTGGGATGGCAGAAGCAAGTAAGTAACGGACGGTGGACTGAAACTTAGTTCTTGGTACTTCCTAGTTTTATTTGAACCAGTACACTAGACTCTAGGGTGTGTGGCACGATCAAACTGATCCTGCTTAAAGGGAAAGGGGTTGTGTGGGAGTGGAATGGTGGACTCTTAGTATTATGCAAAATGTATCAAGACTGCCTGGTGTATTTCTGTCTGGTTTTCAGGCCTAGTCCCAATAAACATGTTATGTTTCCCAGTAAAGTCAGACTAAAACACCCTTCCGGCTCTACATGGCCCAAAGCATCACAGAGAACATGGGCACCCACATGGAAGAGAAATACACCATGGAGAGTTCACCAGCTCCTGAACCAGCAAACCAAGGAAGGAACATCATTCTGCCAACAGTTTTAGATGCACATTTGAGTTAGTTCATGACAATAAAGTAACAGAAGAAAAGAAGAAAGATCCTAGCAGAAACAGACTTGGGAAGGTAATAGTGGCAGTAAAAAGATCCAAAAAGTTTGCACATAAAAGACAGGAAATTCACATTGGATCAGAACTGAAAAAATGTCCTTGCCATCCAAGCTAAGAATTTTCATCAGTTTATCTAGTGAGGAGGGACAGAAATATTTTATCATATGCAATACATTGTATATAAACATGACTCAGCTAGCTATTTGACAAGTGTATATAATTCACATCCCAAAGTGAATATTAAGTCATTCTTATGAATTTTTTGGTCATCTTCTCAAAAGCCCCAGTAAAAGACCCTTCCAGCTATTGGCCTGGTGTCCCCACCTAATTACTGTAGCCACAGTAAGTATCCCTCGTATTTTAACAAACTCTATGTCTCTAACTTACATACATTATGTACTAAACACAAAATGAAATCTGAATTTCCAGGACCCATATTTTAAAGTAAGTAAAGTTTAAATAAGTATCTCTCAAATGCCAGTGAAGGCGCTCCATGATCCTTCCATCCTCCTCTCTGTATTATAGTCATCCCAACTGCAGGTCCCTAATCATGGTGCTAGGACCTTTCCATACCACCATGCTGCTGTCTGTGCTGCCACCTCCACCCAGACTGTTTTGAATCTTCATGTCTACTTGGCAAACACCTCTTCATTTTTAAAGACCCAAGCTTCACATGCTCCCTCCCACTTACTCTCAACAGAATAATGTATTCTCTCTTGCCCTGTGTCACCAGATGCTTTTTCTTACTTTTTTCTATCATCTATACCAGTTCATTTTTCTTATTAGATTCTGTTCCTGGCAGGTAATAAACTCCTTAAGAGGAGTAATTATGCCTCATATCTTCATAACTGCAGGTCTGAGGACATTACCTGATGCACAGTAGGCATGACACTCTTTTTTAGTTATTCATTCATTCCATAAATATTTAAGCATGGAATTTTGATTATGCCATGATGATTCTGCTCAGGTACATAAGAACAAGAGTATTTACTCATTAAGAGATTTCACAGGCTGTCAATAAGCATTTTGTTTAATAACTAAGTCAAGAATGGGTTGACATGTTAAAACAGTACCAGTCTATCTGTATCACTTGTAGTCTTTTAACAATTACTTGTTAAAAATGCAGATTCCTGAGTCCCACCTCAGAATGCTCAATCAGAATCTCTAAGCATAAGACTTAGGAATCCATAATTGTAAAAAAAAGCAACTTATTTACCATATTCTTACAATAAAGTAAGCTAGAGAAAAGGAAATGTTAAGAAAATCCAAAAAAGACTAAATACATTTACAGTACTGTATTATATTGAACTAAACCCATATATAAGAAGGCCCACACAGTTCAAACCCAAGTTATTCCAAGGTGAGTTGTAGTTAAATTGAGATCACAAAACTGGTAATCAAGATTTGGACCCATGCAGACTGACTCTGGATAAAGTTGATGCTGTTGGGGTACCTGGGTGGCTCAGTCCTTAAGCATCTGCTTTAGGCTCTGGGCATGATCCCAGCATCCTGGGATCAAGCCCCACATGGGGCTTCCATCTCAGCGCAGAGCCTGCTTCTCCCTTTCCCACTCCCACTGCTTGTGTTCCCTCTCTCTCTATCAAATAGATGAATAACATCTTGGGAAAAAAAAAAAGCCGATGCTGTCAATATTTCCACCACTCGTTCCCTCTCTTTTTCCCTTCTTTCCTTCCTAACTCACTCTAATCCCCTGAGTTGTTCAAGGTTCCACTGTAATCTTTTTCTGTTTTAAGTTTCCTACTCTGAATGAGGATGATAAACAGAACCTTAATAAGAATCTTAATAAGATTCTTAAACAGAATCTTAATAAGATTTATTAAGAGGATAAAATGAGTTAATATATAAAAAATATTTCAAACACTCTTCATGCATAGTAAATATTATGATGTATTTACTATATTATTATTTTTTGAACTCCTATACTATTATTTAATAATGCATAGTTTGGGTTCTATTTCTTTTAATTCTGCATCACTTCTCCTCATTTCCTGTAACCTAAGTTTATATCCTTGGCTCTCTGTTGTCCATTTTGACATTCACTTCTTTGAAAATAGATTTGACCATTAAAGCCTCAAATACCACTTTGTGCAGAAAATGAAGAAATGTAAAACTCTAGCTCTTGCCTTTCCCCTGAACTCTAGCTTCCAACTCCAACAGATCTTTAGATGGTTCCAATAGAATTTCCTACCAAGATATCAAGCTAAATATGTCTAAAACTGAATTAGTTGTCTTCCCTTTGACATTGGTCAATGGCATAATTTTTCAGTCATTTGGACTTGAAATTTCATTCTCCCTTCCCAATGTGACCAGTTATCAGAACTTCCTACTTTCTTTGAATAATGACCCCCTTATTTAGCTTTTCTGTCATTTCTCCCATCATTGAAAATACTAGCATATTGCAATACATACATCTAACTTATCCTCTAACCTTCTGTCTTTTCAATCTTGGCATCTGGAACTGATCAGTCTTCTTTAAAATGAGAATTTGAAACATAATCATTTATCAGTTTGAAATTCTTTAATTTGTTTCCTGTTGCCCATAGATCAAATCTTAAATGGTAGAATGTAAACTTCATGAAGGGAATTTTCATGCATTTTTTCACCAGTGTAACTCAGTGCCTAGAAGACTCCCAGGCATATACTAGGTAACACACTAAATGTTTATTGAATGACTGAATCAACCTTATCCTGGCATTCAGAGACTTCCATACTTTGCTCTAAGACCTCTCTTCGATACTTCTAAGACAAACTGATGAATCTATTTCTTTCCCTCTGAATCTAATTAAGATATCCTCCTTTCCCCCATTGTTTTCAATCTCCTGTTCTCCGTTTCCAAGCACTTGGTCTGTCTCTGCTCCACCTATGTAAATCCTCTTTACTTTTCAAGGCCCAGCTAAGTCCCAAGGTCTCTGTCTTGATTAATTTGATCTATGTGAATCTCCACCATCCTAAGAGTCTATAGCATTTAAACCTTACATTGTTTATTTTTAACTGGGCAAATGCCTCTGCTCCTATAAACACAAGTACTCTCTTTGAGGCTGTGTGTATCCTTTGAAATCTTCTGGATGATAAGACCTCTATTAACTATAATGAGCCACTATTCTCTTCTTATAGTCAAAGAACCTGAGATATATTTTAATGATAATTCAATTTCATACAGCATTCAAATACTCACACTCAAAGGAAAAAAAATGTTTTTAATCCTTAATGATTTGATGGGAAAATGGAGAGAGAGATTAGGTGAGTTACTGCTTAATTCTTACCTATTCTTTCTACTCACCAAATTACCTTTCTTTAGTTGACTGGTAATCCAAAAATAGAAAAACTGTAGTTTAAGACTATTAAAGAATGGCTATCTCCCCTCAGCCCCAGATTTCTAGAAGAATTCCAAAAAGCTGTGGCTGTTTGTTACAAAAATCAAGGGGTGGGAAGGGTTTTACAGTAGTTAGATCGGGCACGATCAAAGATAACAGTACTAGTAATAAGATATTTCAACATTATATATACCTAATATGATGCCCCGAGAAAGAAACATCACTTCACTAGTATTTATGTCAAAAATACATAACCTGAACCTAATCACAAGAACACATCACACAAATCCAGATTGAGAGACCTTCTACCAAATGATGAACCAGTGCTCTTTGAAAGGTTCCAAGTCATGAAAGACAAAAGACAGGAACCTCCACAGATGGGAGGAAACTGAGGAGATCTAACAGTTGAATCTCTCTGTTAATTAATTAATTAAACACAGTATAAGATCCTGAATTAAATATTAGACAAAGGATATTTTGGAAAACTGACAAAATTTGAATAAGAGTTATAGATTAGTTAATGGTATTGTATCAGTGTTAATTTCCTGGTTTTGATCATCATATTGCTGTTATTTAAGATATCAGTATTAGAGGAAGTCAATGAAGGGTATACAGGAACTCTCTACTATTTTTGGAACTCATATGTACATCTATTTCAAAATTATTTCAAAATAAATAGTTGAAAAATTGAGGGAAAGGAAGAGGAATTAAATTCTATATTCCTGGAGAGGAAAAATCCCTCAGTTTTTTTTGGAAATGATACCTAAAATTCCAAAGTTTGCATCAATCATTTCTCTTCATCAATATGGTTGCTTTAACTTTTATAATATGTGCATACTCTGGGATTTTTTCAGCACGTAGAGGGATCATTAGCTAGAGAAAGCTCACAGAAAAGGTCAGGAAAACTTATTAGAGAAATGATATTCAATGGTGTACAACAGTCACTGGTGAAACAAACATGCTAAGTAGTATTTTAGGCGCTGAAAATACAGAAGTGAGCAAGATAACAGATCCCTAGCCTCCTGGAATTTCCAGTCTTATTAATAAAAAGGTGAAATCAGTTAACTTTTTTTAACTCCCCAAAACTTGGAAGGTGGACAGGTTGTGAAAAGGATGTGCGGGTATGGAGGCTTATGTCAAAAAAAAGAAAAAAGAAAGAAAGAAAGTTACAAAAGTTGGAGAAGGTATTCAAATCGGAAAGACCATGGTCTGTTAGCATGTTCTAGATGCATAAATGCAGATCATGAATCCATGTTTATAAGCTAGGAAAGGGCAGAAAGCAGGTAAGTGGATTACAAGATAGAAAAATCAGCAGAAAAGGAGTACATGGGGCAGACTGAAAGGCAAGCGTGAAAGGAAGGAAAGGTAGCAATGAGAACCGTCGCAGTCTGTTTATAACATGACTTAGCCCACGAGCATCACTGCAAAGAATGCACGAAGGTCGCGAATGAAGGGCTGCGCCGAGTAGGATTTCAGAGGGGCATGCGTGAGGAGGACAGAGAAAAAGACGGATAGGGAACATGTAAGAGGACATCATATTGGGGACTGCTGAAAAGGGGACGAAGGAAAGATACTAGTCACCTCCGAGCTTCGGGGACAGCGAGGAGGGTGGCGTGGGAAGCGAGAGCGTGCGGGCGTCGCCGGGGCGGCTGCTGGCGCTCCCCAGGCGCGGCGGGCCCGGGGCTTCACGAACCCGGGCGCGGGACCCCCAGCGCGGGTTGGGGGGTAGGTTGCGGACCGGAGGGGGGAGGTGTGCACTGTGTTTGGTGATGTCATTGCAAGTCAGTGAGCGGTGAAATTTAACACCGGCCGGATTTGCTGGGCTCCTCTTCTTCCCGGGGAAGCAGCCGGCGGCAGTCAACGCTGAGCGCCTGCAGTTGCCACCGGCCCCCTCTCACGGACCAGATTTCCGAAGTGGGTGTGTGTGCTTGTCTGACAAATGTTCAGGCGCGGGTTGTTTCCAAGGACTCCCCCCCACCCCTTCATCTCCTTCCCTCCTCCAGCCCTTCTCTCCTCCCAGCCCCAAAGCAGAGGACTCCACTGGAGTCACAGAGTCGCCTTTGAACCGCAAGTGAACTCGAGGGCTGCGCTCGCGGCGGAGTTCCAGCTGCTGCCGGCGCCCCGCCGCCTGCCAGTGAGGTCTTGCTCCTCGCCCGCCCTCCCAGGGGAGCGCTCCCCCCGGGCTCGTCCGTTACCGAGCTAGGGAACTAAGCCTAGCTGATTGATCGACCCTTTGGGTGCTATTTCTTTCCCCTTCCTATTTCTCTCCTCCCTTTTTGTTGTTGTTGTTGCGGTTTTGGAGCATCGTTTTCATGTGATTTTTTTTTTTTTTTCTCTTCCTTTTTCATGGCCAGTACCTGCACCCTTAGCAGTTCGGAGTTGCCTTCTGTTTTCCGTTAGCGCTTCGCTGCAGGAACAAATGCATACAAATGCATTTAGGAGCCCACAGGACAAGGCGTGGAAAGGTCTCCCACACGGCAAAAACGTAAGTAGCCCACTCGCCCGGAGGCTAGGGTTAGACCCACCCCTCTCCCCGTCCTCCAGACCCTCTGGGCGGGTTGGAGATCTGTGCTCCCCCGCTCCTTGGCACTTTTCGAAGTTGGGAGCCGGCGAGCAGCCGTGGCATCCTCCTCTTGTCTCCTCAATTTGTAAAATACCGTGTTTGAAAGGAAGCCTCCTGCCAGCGGATCTCTCAGAAAGTTCATGCTAAAGAGGTCCTGCGGCTGGGGAGGGAAAGCTCGCTGGCTCGCGTCCCGGTGCCGGCGGCCGCGGTTCCCGCGACTCCCCGAGCTCAGATCGGACGCCGGCTGGAGCTCCGGCTCCCGCCGCCCTTGCGCCTTCCTTTCCTTCTCCTTTCTCAGGGCCCTGGCTGAGGTTCTGCTATCCCGCGGTTCTTCTCCGGGCGTCCAGCCTGGGGACTGCCCGGGCGCCGGCGGTCCTCTGGGCTGTGTGCGCGGAGCCTGGACCGCGGGACACAGACGTGGGCCGCGGTTGCTGGGACTGGAGGAGAGGGTACCCGCAAAATCTCGGGCATCGGGGCGCGGCTAGCCTCGGAAGCAATCGGCTCTTGTGGTTAGGAGGCCAACACACGTGCTGCCCATCTGGGGCTGAGGCAGCGTCTTGCTTCCTGGGCCTGTCACTGGGGAAGGGGCTGGACGCGGGGGCGGGGCTGTTCCTACTGCAGCGTGTTCGCGCAGGCCCGGACTGGCACCCCACCTCCTCTTTGGGCGCCGTACCTGCTCCTGCTCCCTCCCTCACTGGGAAAACAACGTGGAGGGGAGTGCGTGCCTTGGCTGGCTGCCCTGCTCCCCCTGGAAGAGGTCAGTGGGTTTTGGAAGTTTGCTTCTGGCCCCTGGAATCGGAGGAACCAAAAGCGGCTCGGGTCATTTTCTGCCCCGAAGCTGTCCCTTGGGAGAAATGGTGAGGGTAAGGGGTAGACCCGCCGGTACCGCTGAGGGCTGGCGGAGGGAGGCGGGGCGCGGGAGAGACCGCCTTGTGGCACTGTTTGTGTGCACATGTGCTTCCCAGCGGCGCTGGCTGGGGCTCGCGCGCTCTCTGCTCTGACCCCTGGGAGTTCGGACAGCTGGGCTTCCCCGCTGAGGACGCGCCTCCCCACGAGCCCGAAGCCGCATTAGTCAGTGCGGAGGAAAGTTCGCAGTCCCGTGCTTGGGGCCAGGGGCCGGCGACCGGGCAGACCCGGATCCCGGAAGAGCTCACCCAATGCGGGTTAATTTCCCCAGGGCGACTCCCGCGGGTCGCACCGGCGTCCCAGGCAGGTTTCCCGCCACATTTCTCAATAAAAGCCCCTCAACGTGGACCCGGTCGGAAAGCCGGGCTCCCTGCGCAGCCGATCCTGCGGGACCCCGCTCATGTTTCCGCTGATCCGAGCCGGTGGAATGGTGGTGGTATGAGCGTCGGGCCCCCGGAGATCCAGCCACCAGGAGAAGCTGGGTGAGGTCGGCCACCTCCTGGCCGGCCCGCAACCTCCTGGCCGGCCCGCAACCTCCGCGTTCATTCCTGTGCGCTTCTTGCTTTTCCCGCCAGGTCCCACCCAGAGGGCTTTCCCTTGGCCACTGGGTAAGGCCTGCGCCGTTGCCCAGCCATCCGCGGGGTTGGTAATGGTGACCAACTTCTCGGATTAAAGCAGATCTTCTCTGCTCCTAGCCTCTGTCTTGACTTGCTTACACTTCCCTTCCAGACGCTCCCAGAAAAGGCCCTGCGTAAATTTTTGGGCAGTTTGGGCTTTGTAAATTGGGTCCAGATGATTGGGGGGAGGGAGGCAGAGAAACCAAACAGAATGGATTACACGGAGGAACTGAGGAAAAATAAGACTACGTGGAACGGGAAAGGAACCTTTGCTGAGAGAATTGGGGTGGATAGGAGACCTTGGATGAAGGCACTGGTCCAGAAGGTCTCTCCGTGAGGAAACTTGCAGCCTCCTTTGACTTGAAGTAGTCAAGTTTGTTCGACTACAGTTGTCAGTGGGGATGGGCTGCAGAGAGTTAAGGGTAATTCAAGGTTACATCAGATTGCACCCCCTCATAGCTCCAGCCATACACACGCCAAGTAGGGGAAAGAGTAGTTACTGATCTGACAAAATTGTTTCTCAAAAAAATCAAATTTCCATAAAGAGTTACCGGGTGCCTGGATGGCTCAGTCGGTTAAGCTTCTGCTTTTGGCTCAGGTCGGGATCTCAGGGTCTTGGGATTCAGCTGGGCACTGGGCTCCCTGCTTCACTGGGAGTCTGCTTATCTCTCTGCCTTTACCTTTGCTCCCTGGCACCCCCCCCCCACCCCTTCTTGTGCTCTCTCTGTCAAATAAATAAATAAATAAAATCTTAAAAAAAAACAAAAACCACACTACCAACCCTATAGGGAGGGGACTTGGTAGAGGCAGCTGATTAGCTGATGATAATGTCAGTCCACTGAATTAAACCTTAGAGTCCCTAATGAAATCCTTGAGGTTTTAATTTTCCTCCATCCTTCTGCAGTGACTTTTTTTTGTAAAAACGGAAGCAGTTTTTTTTTTTTTTTTTAAATCACAATTCTGATTACTCACCCAAAAACATTTGCAGTTTTAAAACTGGATCCTTAAAAACATTTTGTTTCATGAGGCTAACTTTTAAGTGAGTTACCTAATGTGAATTTGTGGTAGTAATAAAAGGAAATTAAAACCAGAAGTCAGTGTTAGATACAATGATTTAACAGTATCAGAAAGTCCCCCAGGAAGGCTATTATTGTAATTAAAGGGTTTCTATAACCAAGGTGTGTCTGGGTTGGGGGGTAGTTTTGGATATAAACATCTACTTCCTAGTTGGCATGAAACTCCGTTCTTTAAAGTTGCTTAGTTATCTTTGTTTTCAAGTAGATGTATAAAATAAGCTGATGTCTCAAGGAGAGGGATTGTAGCTTTGAGTGTTGCTTAGATATTCTGCTTGGTAATCTGTGAAGTGGCAGGAGAAAAATATAAATTTTATTATGGAAATTAAAATAGCTAGTTTCCATGCCATGTGTTGCAACTATGAGTTTATATTTGTAACTCTGAGCAAGAAGTGAGGTAAAGACTGTTTCGTTTTCATTCTCCTAAAAGGCTAACGTTATTCGGACAGTCATTCACTCAATCATTCATTCATTTATTCAACAAATGTTTTCTGAGCCCCAACTATGTACCCAGCATGGCTCTAAGCAGAGAGGATACAATGGTGGAGCAAGACAGAAACACAACTGCTGCCCTCCCAGTGTGCTCAGGTTAGTATAGGAAACAGAAAATGAACAACCAGGTATACAAAAATGAGAGAGGAGGACACCTAGAAGTTCTGGGTAGGTGGGGTATATACGGAAGGGTAATCCTGGAAAGAAAGGCTGACGAGAGGAAATGAAATCCTCACTGAGACCTAATTGGAAAAGGCATGGGACTTTCCAGACAGAGCAGTAAAAGACTGAGAGGCGAGATGGCATAGTTCTTTTGAGGGCCTGGAAGAAGTGAAAAGTTGGTTGTAGACCACGCTTTCTAGATGAGAAGTGACTGGAGCTGCATCTGGAGACCAGAGACCAGATTCTGAAAGGTCCTTAAACTGGATTACTTTCTCAGCTAAATAAAAGGAGGTTAGGATGACCTGACTTCTTGATCTTGGGATCAGTGAGCATGTTGAAGATGCTAGAGAAGTTATATGTTTATTGAAACTCAAGACCACCTGATAGTCTTGCTAACTGAATATTGACTCATTCATTTAAAAAACTTTAGTTAACATGAGTGTGTGCCAGGAACTTTGCGAGGGTAGGCAGCAATCATTTTAACGCTCTGTGGGGTATTATGAGGATGGACTAGCTGAGTTATTTTTCTTTCCTGTTACTGACTAGATTCTAGGCATTTTGATTACTTGAAGTTCTTAAGCATTTATTTCCCTTCTACTCATGAATTGCCTGTTTGCTTGAAATTTAACCAAAACTTCTAGTATCTTTCACACTATGTTACTTATACAAGTACCTACTGAGCTGAATTGGTAATCTCAGAAATTCATTGTATATCAGTTAGTGACAACACTTCACTGTGCCCTGAATCATTCAACTTTAACCCCACTGCTGGGATGAGAACTGATCTTCAGTTATTTGGTCAACAAAGGACAAAAATGTTACTATTTCTGGATCTTTGCATCTAATAAAGAGCAAAATCTGTAAAGTTGTCATAACTTAAAGGAGTTTTTGGCTTGTAAATGTAGTATAATGGTAATTGCTGAAATTATTGATATATTTCACATGTATGGTTTTCAGATTATTTTGCCTTTTTCCAAATGGTTTAAATTAAAATAAGCAACTCATACACACAAAAAATTCCCTAGTCGTAAGATGTCACAAGTCCTTCTTAAAATTGTAACTTGAATCTATGTTGGAACGAGCTTCGGTAGCCCACAAACACAAGATGTGAGAGTCTCCTGGGTGCCCTAAACAAAAAGATGCCTGGGATTCTCTTAAAGTAACTTAAACCCTTCAGATAAAGAGAAAGTTGAATAGCTCTAAGAATTATTTAGGGAAGATGCCTGGGATGGATATTAGTTCCTGAAATATTCTGAGTATGGTCTTTGGATATCTATTTCCTGTCTGGTCCCCTCTAGGCCTTCACCTCTGACATATCTGGTTATGTTTTGATTGTGGCTTCTGTCATACTGAAAATGTGGCTAGCAGACCAGACACAGAAATATTTAATATTTTCCTAGAGATCTTCACATATTAATATCATGGGTATGTTTTTGAACTTTTATTGACTGTTACCATATTGTTGATTTCTTTTATATCTGGTCTGATTTTGTGAAATGTCTGAATCTATGTACTTCTGTTAGATCCTGTTAGTGACATACAGTTCAGACATGCAGAAAAGTGACCAAAAGCAGACATGCTTTGAATATTTGAAAAATAGTCATGTTTAATATACCAATTAGACTTTTTGTGAAAGTAAATATGTGAACAAATGAGCAAGCTTAGTAGATGATTTTACATTACATAATTAAAAGAGTATTGGCCAGAACTTCAGGAAGACCTTTCCAGATTTGTGGTTAAACATCATGTCTATTACATATAGTGATTTATGGAACATCTTGCTAAATAATTTGATCTTTGTTTTTTAATGCTAGTATACTAACAGGATCCTACTATACACACAGATTCTAGGGTTTTATATTTAGAATGCACAATATGAAATTTATAGTATCTTATCCCATGATAGATGAGTCAGCCGAGACTCAGAACATTGAAGTGAATTGCCCAACGTCACACGGTAAGTTAGAAGTAGAACCAGGTTTAGTCTTTTGACTCTCAGTCTAGTTTTACTTTCTTATTTATCACGCTGTTTTCTCTCCAACCTAATGTAGTTTTTATTTTAACTTATTCAATGACTCCTGCCTGTCTTAGCATTAAATGCATTCCTGGTGCAGCTGATGCCCTTGAGAACTCCGTCTACTGCTAATGTGGAAATGTGACACTTTTT
Organism: Mustela lutreola; assembly: GCF_030435805.1. Classification (NCBI taxonomy): domain Eukaryota; kingdom Metazoa; phylum Chordata; class Mammalia; order Carnivora; family Mustelidae; genus Mustela; species Mustela lutreola. Next base: position 72,511,212 of record NC_081299.1, on the reverse strand, counting down.
CTTCATTAAGTGAATGCATAGTAAATGTGATGTCATGGGAGTGGAGCAAAACCAAAGAAATAAACAGGCCCAGCCCACCTAGACATTTTCCAGAAAGCTTGGATTCATTAGACATCCATTTCATACAATGATGGAGTTTGGCTCTTTAACTGAGTATGTCAATTAAGCATGATGTCTTCTCTGTGTTCCCACTTCAGAAATGAGAAAAACAGTCACAATGAAAAAAAAAAAAAGAAGCCTTTCCACTTAGCCTATTGTAGCAGATATTTTTCAATGTTCTTCTTTCACTCTTTGGACAGCCAAATAAAAGTACTCTTCTTTATTTTACTTTACTTTTCCCAAGTGTTAAAAGAATTAGATCCATACGGGAAAATTGAATTCCTCAGTAACTGGGCGATGTTACTGTTACTCCTTTTAGCAGACGCTCAACTGACTGTTTAATAAACATTTTCAAAATGGAAAGGAGTAACAGTACTCCTTTTCCTAGCTAAGATCCTAGAATCGAGTTGCACATGGGGCTCCTTGCTCAGTGGGGAGCCTACTCCCTGCCCCCTGGTTGTGTTCTCTCTCTCTCTCTCTGACAAATAAATAAATAAATAAATAAAATTTTTAAAGGGATGCCTGGGTGGCTCCCTTGGTTAAAAATGTTTATTAATTGTCAATTTCATGTAAGCAATAGATAAAAGGTGAAGACCTATTGCTTGTTCAGGTATTTACTTACTAATTAATCCTAAAAGGTACAACATATATGAGATATAATAAAGTTACAATTAAAGCATTAAGAGTTACAGAGAGGAGGGAAAGATCCAGGCATCTTTAGAGATGATGGAAACTTCATGGAGCAGATGTTATTCAAATTAGGCTTTGATAATATTTAAGATTCTGACAGGTGGAGATGAGGATGGCCTTTAAGACACTTATAAGCTCTCTCCAGGAAATACAGTATAATGTGATATGGCTGTAGCTTCAGGGGAGGGGAGGTAGGTGTAATGGAATCCATATTGCTATGGATATGGATATCCATATGTTCTTCCTTAGGTGGCTGTTAGTTTGGGACATAATTAGAAAAAGAGGAAAAAGTCTTTTTCCAGTCATCAATCTCTACTTCTCTATTAGTCATCGGTTTCAATACTTAGGTACACTTACATAAGGTATGGCTCAACTGATTTGTCATAATCCCCTAAGATCACCTGGCTAAGGGGTGATGTTTGATGTGTTCAGGTTTTCCTGCCTTACACCAGGAATAGACTTGTTAACATGTCTAGAAAGAACTTTATTTTTTATTTTTCTCCCCTGAGGTCATTGGGGAAAGTCTGTGAGTTGGCTGAATTGCTAAATGAATACTGCTGGTTGTTGTACTCTTGATTAGTTAGCTTCCTCTGAATAGAGGAGTGCCTGTTGGGTTATTTCTAAACTCTGAGTGAGCCAGATTACCTTGGGCAGATGAGACATGATTCCTTTCACATCCCATTTACTGCTAAAACGGCATAATCTGCTGTACTCTCCTTCAGTGATTGCAATCCTGAGCTATTTTTTAGTCTCACTGATATATATATCCTGCCAGTTATTTGTTGAAAATATAAAGTTGAAAGGAAGAGAGCCTCTTTTTACTCAAACTCTAGATCACTTTGGGATCCATCTTGGAGAACCTTGAGTTATCATTTTAATCTCACACAGCGGTCCTCAACTTGCACAGTAGAATCACCGGGGGGAGTGTTTAAGAATCCCTGTACCAGAGACAAATTAGAATCTCTGTGGGAACGGGTGGAGAGGGGAAATCCAAGTATTAGTAGTTTCTAAGACTCCCCAGGTGATTCCACTGTGCAGTGGAAGGTAAAAACCAGATTCGAAACGGGTAGGCCCTTCATCAACCCTGGAGTGTCATCTGTTCCTCTGGTCCTCATAGCATCAACCCCAGATTCACTGCATCAGCATTGCCTGGGGACTTGCTGTCCATGCAAGTCCTCAAACCTCACCCCAGACCTGGTGAGTCAGAGTCTCTCAGGGTGGAGCCCAGCGATCTTTAACGAGCCCTCCAGGTGATTCTGCTGCGTGGTGAAGTTTGAAACCACTGATCTAGAGCAAGAGAAAAAGATAAAAACAAAAACAAACAAAAAACAGCAATCCCCTCCAAGAGTCAAATAATCTTATGTCATGTAATTAGATATCTGTGATTTGAGCAAAATAATATTTGTATATTTTAGGTACAGTGTGACTATAATTAGTAAATGTTCTAAATTGCTTTTTCTCAGAGTTTGATATATGCACAGTCCTTGTTAGAATCACCTAGTTAAAGATGTATACAAACTGAGGATTCACTCCGAATTTATGGATCATAATCTCTGAGGCAAGCCCAGAATCTACATTTTCACAAGCATCTCAGGTGATTCTTTTAGCAAACTAACATTTGAGAACTGTTGTTTTAAATGGATGACACCACACATAGGAATCTTTTATATGCTTTATTAACACATATGGGTCAGCTATTCGCTTGCCCAGATCAGTTGCAATTTCTGTAATTGTTCAGTTGGTTAGATTATAGAATTGATAACATTTTTAAGTATTCTAGCAAAACTTTGTCATATAAAAGTTGTGCTCTGTACTGAGTATGACCATAGAGTATACTTTTTGCACCCACTAAAATATGGCTAAGGCTGTTTTAATATAAGTGACAGTTCCATTATACTGAGAAGAGTATAATTACATATTGTTGACTCATTTTGTAAAAGATTATATTAACATGCTCCCTATACTAGTTGAAAAGATAAAAACATATTTATCATTGGTAATAAACAGGGAATGTACCAATTACTGTCAGCATACCAGGAACTTAATAAAAAGAATAAATATTTTTCAGAGGGCTTTGTAATCACTCCTTACAGAACTGCATTTTACAGAAATGTCATTTGGGAAGTCCCTGAGTTAGAATAAAAAATAAATAAAAAACAGAATTAGGTGATCAGCTATTGTTTTCAGCAAGCTTAGCATTACTTTTTAAAATTATCTCTTTGGTTTTTACTGGAGAGGTAGATATAACCAATTATGAAGGCTACTCAATAAAATCTATCCAAAGTTTGGCTATACTAAAAAAAATCATGAAATATTTGTAGTCAGCTAATCAGTGTGAATGAACATTTTGATATGCAATGATTAAGTGTCATGCTCACAATTATTGCAAATCCAAAATGTTTGATGTTGATATATACAGGCCATTGTTCTTTTCAGAACCCAAACATCATGAATCTAGTACAAGTTATATTCAAACGGCTTTGATATGATAATCAAATGGCTTTTCCATATAAACATTCATTTAAAAAAAATCACTGGTTCCACAGTTTATAACCCCTATAGTTAAGTGACTATAAGTTCTGTTACTTTGTGTAAACTTATATTACTTTGTATAAAATTGCATGTATGATACTTTGATGTAATATGTAGTCATCATCATCATCATATCATTTATATGAGTCATGTTTGTTGAGTGCTTCCTTTGTGCTAGGTACTGTTTTGTGTGCCTTACATGAAATTTTTTAGTTAATCTTCGAAAAAGTTTATGAGATAGATTGAACAGATGAGGAAACACAGGGGTGATAAAAAATATGTTTTCAAGTCATACAGTAAGTGACAAAGCTGGAACTTAAATTCAGAGCCCTTGCTTTTAACCATTATGAGTATTAAAATAATGTATAAATTAAAATGATAGCTTATTTCTTGGGATGCCTGAGCAGCTCAGTTGGTTAAGTGTCTGCCTTTGGCTCAGATCATGATCCCAGGGTCTTGGGGTGGAGCTGCTTCTCCTTCTGACCTTCCAACTCATGTTCTCTCTCTCTCTTTCTCTCAGATAAATAAATAAAATCTTTTGAAAAATGATAGCTCACTTCTTAATCTTGTACTGGAGTTCATTTGGGATTTTATATGATTTATAGGTTGTAAATATCCACTAAAATTTTCCCTTTTTTTTTTTCTTTTTTTTTTTTAGGAAACTGCTTCTCCATTTTATTGTGCTATGTGTGGCAGCGGGTGCTGTTCATGCACAAGAACAAGGTAAGAAAGTTACCTTGTTACTTCTTTGCTTATATAAAAATTCTCCTTCCAAACAGCAAAAGTATATGTTTTCAAAATCATCAGAAGCTTAAATTCAACATTAAACAATAAAAACTTCTACCCAGTACAATGAGAGTGTAAGGGTGAAGAAACCGATTTTGGGGGGAAATATGACCTTTAAGAAATTACTTACATTTTTAAGCGAACTCTTTATAAAAGGGAAGTTTTGTATAGTGAAAAGGCTTTGCTTGTGACTTCATTTGAAGTGGGAGTTCTTGGGGGTGGCAAACTGTGACTGAGTTACCTTTGCACTTCTTGAAACAACACAAGCATATACTAAATGTTCCATCTAGATTTATGTCATTAAGAAACAAAATGCAATTTGCCTACCAGTGGGTTTGGGATTTTATCTAATTCAAATGGAGAGGTTTAGAGAATAGTTCAGTGTTTTGTTTTTGCCTGCTGGCTAGTTGCTCTAGTAGTATGGTGATACAGCGTTTCAGGAATCTATGTACATTCAGATTAATATAATTATTAGGCAGCATTTTAAAAGGTATCTTCTATTTGCCATATAATGTCCTAGTTGCCAGCAGTGGAAACAAAGTAAGACAATGTCTCTGGCCTCAAAGTGTAAAAACAAGTGCCTTTGTCAAAGGTTAAGAATAAAAAGCCAAAGTCAAAGAGAAAAACCTGGGAACTCTGCTGGATCTACAGAGAGTATCACCATGGCCCTATTTTATTTATTTATTTATTTATTTGTTATTATTATTATTATTATTATTATTATTTTTACTCCTCTGTCTCACATCAGCAGGGCTGCCAAATTATTCATTCTGACAAAACTATCATTTCAGTTCAGTGACCATTTCCACAAGCTACTTGTCAATTTGGCCAATCAACTAAACAACAGTAAGAAAGAGAGAAGTAAATGAAATATACATAGGTAGAGGGAGGGTGTGCAAAGGAAGGGGTGGTGCTCTATCTGACTGACCAAACTGACAAGTAGACGGAGAAGAATTCTGTCAAGTCGCACATAGGTGAATTAAAAGATATCTTGGAAGGCATTTTCTGTTTTATGGGGAAATGGTTACATTAGGTCACATGTCACGTATAACTTCATGAAATTTTTTCTTGACCAAGTCATTTCTGCTACTTTATTTTGCTTTGATTAGCCATAAAGAGGAGAGAAACTGTATCTTTTAGTTCACTGTTAGTACACTGTTAGTACACTGTTATTACTCATACCTTCTGAGAACTTAATATGTGCCAGCCCCATGTGTACAGAATATATATTTACCACTACTTCATCACAGGATTTTTATGATTATGCCCATGATAGAATTGGTGACACCAAGGTTAAGAAGAATAAGTAACTACCCCAGGGGTTACAGGCAAATAAATGGAAAAACCAACATTTGAACGCACGTATATTGATTGCAAAGTCTATAAATTCTTTAAAATTGGACCACAGAGAAGAGCAAAAAGAAGAGAACCCGTCATTATTAATTACATATATATATTTTGTGGATTGTCCTTGCCTGGCCCTTTACATCTATTATTCTAATGTTCATAATGAGCCTGCAGGATAGGGATTATAGGTGAAGAAACTGAGGCTCACAGAAGGGGATTTGCTCAGGCTTGTACAGCTGGGACTCGAATCCAGGCCTGCCCATCTCTCACAACAAGCCTCTTCCCATTACACATCTTCTGGCTTCACAGTTGTTATCTGCTGGTATCATGAGTTTAATAATTTCAAAGGGTAGCATTATCAAGATATTGAAAACCCAGGCAAAGAAGGATATAAGGAAAACTGAGTATTTTTGAATGGATTTTTTTAAAAAATTCAGAACTAATGAAGGAAATAATATCTTTCAGCCTTAAGATTTCATTTATAGAATACAAAATATGTTCCTTTATTTCAGAGTGAACATCACAATCTTTAGTTTTCCTGTAACCGTAACATCTTCTTGTGAGTTCTTAACAAAAAGAAAAATCTTTTTAAAAGCTCTTTGATTTCCAGGATGCCTGGGTGGCTCAGTCATTGGGCATCTGCCTTTGGCTCAGGTCATTATGCCGGGGTCCTGGAATCAAGTCTCACCTGGAGCTCCCTGCTCAGTGGGGAGTCTGCTTCTCCCTCTTCCTCTGCCCCTCTCCAGACTCATGTGCACGAGCTCTCGCTCTCTCAGATTTATCTAAATTATGCATTTGTTTTACAACCAAGTATAACCTATTGAATACATGATTCTGTTTCAAGGAAAAATTTATTTAGGGCTGACTTTTCTGAGGATTTGACTGAGATAGATCCCTTTTCCTATCTGACAAAGTCTGCTTTCCTTATTGCTCAGTCTGGGTGGGTGAGCTGCCTCCAGAGATGGACCGAGCTGCACTACCTCTTCAGGCTAATGTACACCATGCCACCTATGTAGCAAATCCTCAACATGCACAACAGTCTCAGGTTCATGGTCCCTGCGTGTGAAAGCCACATATATAGCAATCGCTGTGTGTAGAGTGCTATTTCCAAAAAGAGTATTTCCTGTGGACGTGAATCCAAAGTGTGTTTATTGTTAACAGAGAATCAGCTCATTCTAGCTGCAGTTACTCTAAGGATTTTCTGCCAAAACCCCTTATGGACACTTAACCCAAATCTTTACACATAGGTTAAAGCTTCATTTCTCATTTTATGCATAAGTTTGCTTTTATCTATTTATCCATAATAGATGTGTTATTCACAGTAGGATACTTTAAAATCACACATACCCAGTATGACAATGTTGCTAAATAAAGCACAGCTGTTCTAGAGCCCAAAGCCAGGTGCAGTGCTTACTAGCTGTGTGATCTGGGGCAAGTCCCTTAAATACTGTAAGCTTCATTTTCAGCAACTCTAAAGTTAAGATAACAATAGTTCTTACTACATAGGGTTGATGTGTGGGTAAAATGAGGTAATACATGTCAAATGTTTAGTGCTTCCTTGTTATATGATGAAGACACAATAATTTTTTTAAAAAGAACACTCAGGATCCTTCTCTTTTCCCATGTACTCATAATGTTGAAAAACTTAAATAGTTGAATTTAAGCAACTTCCTTTAGTTCCTTAACTGTGTGAGCTGGAAGCAAGTCAGCTTGTATTCGAGTATTGATTCTAGCACTGTTGGCTGAGGCTGTATAGAACAGTAGAGAGTAGATACTGGACAATTTATCTGGTTCCTTTAGTCAATTTGGGTAAATGGGCAAAGTAAAGTATATTAAGGCTTATACGGTTTTTCTTATTTACAACTTTGGGATTTTATTTACTTATTTATTTAAAAAAGATTTTACTTATCTGAGAGAGAGTGAGAGACAGCACAAGAAGGGGAGAGTCAGAGGAAGAAGCAGACTCCCTGCTGAGTGGAGAGCCTGATACAAGGCTCCTTCCCAGGACTCCAGGATCATGACCTGAGCTGAAGGCAGATGCTTACCCGGCTGAGCCACCCAGGGACCCCTTTGTGTTTTTATTTTAAACAATGATTTAATTTTTTCATTTCTACAAACTAGAAAGAATATAGCTTGGATATTTGGCTGACTCAGATATGTGAAACTTTTAAACAGTGAGAATTTATTAAATTAAATGCTATATTATATTAGTTATTTAATGAGTTAGCATTCTAATTTATTATGCTCTGTTAAGTGATATTACTCTTTACCTTTTATCTAAAAGTTGATAACTTTTAATTCTTTTAAACTGCTACTTACTAAGAAATGTAATGTAATTAAGAAATGTAAGAATACTTACATTTTTGAGGGCACACACAGTATTTCTATTGTTCCTCCAATTTATGATAGAATATTGTTGAATATTGACAGCTACAATGTTTTCTTTGGCTCTCTTGTAAAAAGAAGTGCTTACAAAACTTGTAAAACAAGTATAATCATTAGCTCTCCCATCTCTATTTCTTTAGGTATATAGTACATTTCACCATAGAGTTAATTATCTAGTCACTGGATTTAAAGTCAAATACTAGGGTATGAGTCATAATTTTATCATCTACTGAGACTCAGTTTCTCCTTTTTCTCCCCCCTTTCCTATTCTTTCTACCTCTTCCTACATACTATCTCTCTTTCCATTTTCCTCTCTTCTTCCCTCTTGCCCTCTTTCTTTTGTTCTAACTAATGAGGATAGAATCAATGGTGCTTATTATACAAGTTTCACATGAAAGGCAATCAAGGTTGGAGCGCTGTGCCTACACCTCAGCATCAGCCCTGTAGCCTTCGAAGACTGATTTTATTAGCAAATGGAGTATGATCTGTTTGTCTTCAGTGCATAGCAAAACAACAACAAACAAAAATTACACGGAAAGCTTACAGAGAGAGGAGGTGACCCTCAAACTGAGTCTTACAAGATGAGTAAATTCGGCATGAAGGGGTATACGTAGCAGGGCTCTGAAAGAATGGGATTTTTTTTTAATAGATACATTTGGATATGGCAAGAAATTTAAGAAAAGTGGAAGAAAAAAGATGAGTGGAGAATGCCATGGAGTGAGTAGGTACAGTGAAGGAAAAATGTGTAAGAGCTAGTGTAAACTAGGGGGCAGTCAGCAAGACCAAGCTTACTTCTTACACAACTGCGAGTTTGAGGGTCTCTAAGACAACCTTCAGTCTCAACGATGTGTTAGAAGGATTTATGGAACCCAGTGAAATCTGTTATACTCACAGTTATAGTTTATTACAGCAAAAGAATATGGATTAAAATCAACCCACAGAAGAGACACATGGGTTAGGGTCTAGGAAAGTCCCATATACAGAACTTGCAGTTTTCCTCTCCAGTGGAGTCTGTGCCAACTCTCCAGCAATGATATGGGATGGTGTGCACAGAATATTGCCAACCAGTGAAACCTAGGCCTGTGCAGAGTCTTTAGTAGGGTTCTGCCATATAGACAGGATGGACTGCCCATGTAGCTGACCTCCGTCTCCAGTCCTTCTTGAGGTTGAACAGTTACCACAGGACCAAAGCCCTTACCATAAATCACATTGTTGGACTACCTGGTGTTGTCCACAACCCTCGGATAAGCAAAGATATTTTTTCAGGCAAGATACTCAAGGGCCTAGAGAGTGCCTCCTAGGAGGTGAGGACAAATGTATGACTGCTCTTTGGACAGGGTTTAATTTTTCACTACACAAGTAGCATGAGGACTTTGGGTGCCATAGTGGAAAGGGTAGAAAAGCAGGGCTGCGGAAAGTGAGATCAAGATGGGGGCTTCCGATGATTCACTTGCATAATTTGACAGTTTGCAATAAGGCCACCATACCACTCACAATTACAAGGATAATCTTAAATATGCGCATCTGCTCAATGTCATCAGCTGTGTGGTGGACATACACAGTTCCATGGAATATCTTAACATAAAAATTACTTTAAAATGAAGTCATAATCCTTTAAAGAAAGAGTAAGGGATGGAAAATGGTAAAAAGATTTTTTTTAAACAGGATACCCATAGGGCTGAAAGAACATGGATATTTCATTCCTTGTTTGATGGTTCTCTTTTATTTCTGGTATATTCTTTGGCTGAGAGTAGTCCTTTTTTCCTACATTCTAAATCTTCCTGTTCTGATCTTTTGGGTTTGATCACCTTTGATGTTTAGCATAAATTAAAAAGGGGGAAAGCTCATTAGGAAGGCATGAGATAAGAGACTGGGAATGCAGGCAGGAGTTAGATCACTAAGGGCCTGAGGGCTGAAATAAGAAGTTTCAATTTTGCACTGAAAGCTTTGAGAACCACTGATGTATTATAGGAAGCAGTGTCATGAACTAAAGGTTCATTTTGTTCTATACAAAGAAAGAAAGGTTTCTCTGGCAGCAGTGTGGATGACAGATTGGATGAGGGTATCTTAAAAGAGGCAGAGAAATCTATTAGGAGACTAAGATAATAATCTAAGGATAAAGGGAGCTTAAGTAAGGTTTCTGTGAGACTTGGTGACTGAATAGCTATGGAGAATGGGTGGAAAGGAAGTATTAAATGTGATTATCAGGTTTTTGGGTTAGATGGCTGGATTGATTAATTCATTCATTCAAGCAATACTTGGGACCTACTTCGTATTAGTCATTATTCTAAATGTTGGGATATAACAGTAAAACATGATGCAGTGCTCCCCTCATGGACTTACATTTCAACTGGGGGGCAAGGCAATAGGCAAGTGTGTGTGTATACACACATACACACGCACACATATATAACGTGATATGTATGATATAAAATATATTTATACATAACTCCCCCTACATTTTCTGCGCTGTGAGGAAAAAAAATAAAGTATAGTAAGATGTTGGAGAGTCACTGGAGCAAGGAGGAGGTCGATTTTCTATGTTAGGTATTGTTTTCAGGGAAGGCCTCTCTGAAAAGGCCCCATTTGAGCCTAGATCTGAATGAACTGAAGGTTTAGAGCATTCTAAGCAGAAAGAACAATAAATGTAAATGCCACGAATTCAAAATGAGTTTAGAGGTTTTGAGGAATAAAGAAAGACCAGTGTGGCCGGTGCAGAGTAAGGTGGGATGAAATGAAAAGAGATGAGATAAGAGAGGTAAGAAGGGAGCTGGTGACATAGATTCATACACCATCTAAAAAGTTTGGATTGCATTTTTCTGTAACAGGAATCCATGGGAGGATTTTGTTCAGGACATTGGCATGATATAATTGACACTATAAAAATATTACTCTGGCTGGTGGTTTGGTAGTGGGGTTCTTCACTAAGAGAGGCATTAAAGTAAGAGGAACAAATGTGTGGGAAAATATATTGAGTTAGAAGTGCTTGCAGGACATCTAATCTCTACTGCATAAATTCAGTAGGCAATTGGATATGCAAGTCCTGAAGAGAGGTTTGTGAGTCAGCATATGTGGTTATTGAAATCATGTTTTGGGTGAAGTCATTAGGCTTGGTGTTTACAGTAAAAAAGTGCAAAGCCCGGTTGCCTTGGTGACACGGTGATTTATTCTCTGTTTAAGAAGCAAATGGGTCAAAGAGATAAAATCAGTTCTGCTGTTAGGTGATATATGCATTCCTAAAAAGTTGCCATGCGGAGAGATTGAGTCTGCCTGCTTTCAGATTCTGCCTCTACACTTCCTCCTTGGGTGACCTTGGGAACGTTGTCTGTCGGTGAGTTAGTTTTTATGACTGTCAGATAGAGTTAGCTGTAGTACTTACCTCATAGGGTTATTGTGAGCATTATGTGGCTTAATGAAGTTGTGAGAATAGTGCTTGGTACATAGAATTAATGAATGCTGCTATTATTTTTAATTCTTTTAAAAAATACAAAGGACAGGTGAAATAGATAAGACTGAGAAAGACAAATATACCGTATGATTTCACTCACATGTGAATCTGAGAAACTAAACAAATGAATAAACAATCAAAAAGCAGAATCAGAGTTATAAATACAGAGAACAAATTGATGGTTGCCAGAGGGAAGGAGGGTGGGAAGATGGGCAAAATGGATGAAAGGGAGAGGGAGGTATAGGCTTCCAGTTATGGAATGAAGTCATGGGCATGAAAGGTACAGCACAGGGAACATAGTCAATGGTATTGTAATAGCATCCTATGGAGACAGGTGCGAGCTACACTTATGATGAGCATAGCATAACATACAGATTTGTTGAATAACTGGGTTGTACACTTGAAATTCATGTAACATCGTATGCCAAATATACTAAAAAAATTATAGAAAAAAATTTCTAAAGGAAAAAAATTTCTTAATGAAAAAGAATTCAAAGCCCTCAAGTGCCTAGTTGATGATCAGTATTCTTTAAATAGTAACTGATTTCCGAAGTGACACAGGCTAGATCGATTTTGTGGTTAGGGTCCCTCATGAAACGAGTAACTTACTATAGACAACTTAGTTTTTTCTTGCTGTATTCGTTGGTACCAATTGATGTAAGAAAAGATATAAGTGTTCAAGGCTGACAGCCAAGAAAGAATTCTTAAGACATCTTTGATGCAAAAAGGTGGTTTTATGAATGTGTGGGGACAGGACTCGTGGGCAGAAAGAGCTGCCCTGGAGTCATAAGGAATGGCCCACTATATACTTTCAAGTTGGGAAGGGGTTAGAGATAGCATAAGTCTATAAGGAATTTTGGGAGCAAGGTTTCCAGGACCTTGAGGCTAGCTATTGTTGGGAAAAAGTAATTTATTACCATCTAATAATAGTCATGAGACCTTTCAGATGTATATCAGTGGACCATATGCTTGGGCGATGATCGTCAACACATATCTTGAGGGGTTTAGAGATAAAGGAAATTTCTAAAGGAATTTTTATATGTTAAAGTAGACTTACAGGATCCTGGAGATTGGGCTAAGGTTGCCTTTTAGCCTTAGCAAAGTATTAACATTGGGGCAGTTGAGTCCCTAGAGGAAAGTCACTCTGCCTGTTTCAAGGATTTGTCAATGGGCTGTAGGTAGTAAGGAAATTTAACAATTTCTCCTCTGCCTTTGTTTCCCACATCACTAATTATCTAAATTTAACCTCTAAATTGCAGTTTGGTGATATCTAGTGTCAGACCTAAATTAACAATAAAGAGTGTGTCCTTGATAGAAGACTTTCTTTCTTCTGTTCTTCCCACTCCCTCTCATCTGTGCCTTTTATTCTTTAGAGTTCACTGTTCTATCAATATCTGCTCAAAGCATTTGCTAAACATACTCACACTAAGATTTGAAAGTTTAAAACTGCATTAACATTTAGATATCCACTCAGATACCAACTCTGGTGGCTACCTAGACAGTATTTCCCAATTATAAGATTCTGTGGGAAGAAATAACTGTTATGATTAATTAACGGCTTGCCAAGGGATATGTGAGGTGATGTGGAGAAGAAAGTGGCTGTGAGGCAGTGTGGGGGGCAAAGAGTATAGACTTTGAAACTAGACTGATTGGACTCATATCCATTTCTACTATTAGCTGTATGACCTTGACCAGGTTATGTAATCTCTCTGGATCTCAGATTCTTCATCTGGGAAATAGGTATAGACATTAAGTATAAACATGAAACCATAAGATATTAACTTCTCACTTCTATTTCTGGATATCACATGAAAAAAAGAGACGAATGAAATAATAAATAACCCTGAAAACTGCATTTTCAGCAAAAGTAGGGGACTGATGAAACCTGCAAACTCTTAAAATATCCTGAGAAAAGCATATACATGCCAGCATAACCACATACTTCTTAAAGATGAGGCGCATACCCTGAAGTCCTTAACCTTGAATGCTTGTACAAAACAAGTGCTACAGGATCAGGGGAAGACAGAAGCTGACTGGGAGCAAGTACAAGAAGGAAGCACACCGATAATAGCTAAATGGCTCAGTGGGGACAGGTCTCAGAACATGCACAAATCTGCTTCATAAGGTGAAGGATTCATTCTGAAGCATATACCAATGAGAGTGGATACCGGGGAAGGAGAGTAACGTGTGGCCAGCTGGGCTGGCCATAGAAGATCTCCTAGATTAGGGTGGAGTTAGAGAAGGTGAGGCTATATCAAAAAGCCATTTGAGAAGGAACCCTGGTAATGTTGAAAAAGCCTTTGGGTTTTGAAATTTGGAAGGCATGGCCTTTCTCTTCTCCCTCAGCATCCTTCTATAAATTGTTGGGCCATGAAATTGTAAGTAACTAAAAGCAACTGGCACAGCATAAACAGAAAGCTACAGTAAGGAAAATATAGGGGAAAGCAGGAAAATGAAAATGCACACATTAAAAAAAACACCTCTATGAAGGAAGATCATAAAACAGAAATATAACAACTCAAGAGAAGGAAGATATGGCAAGATGTTAAAAAGATATGAATTGCAAGCTTGTAGAACTCAGAAAAGATATCATAGGAAAAAACCCTTTTTATAAATCAAGATGAGATTGGAAGGCACACAAAGAGAGATTAGACATTATAGAAAACATGGTAAAATTAGAAATGAGAAAATCAAACAGAACTGAAGATAACATATTTTAAGTGATTGCAGAGAAATGATAGACATAGAGGATAGCAGTGGAGAGTAAACGTGCTTATGATAGGAATTTTTGAAGAAGAAAACCATAAGTATAAAATAGAACAAATATTCAAGGATATAATTCTTGAAAACTTCGCTGAGTAACTTGGATCTGTACAACAAGTGGACATCCTATACGCCTTGAAACATTTACCCACAATGGTCAATATAAAGACAAATTCCTTTTTTTTTTTTTTTTTTTTTTTAGATTTTATTTATTTGTTTGACAGAAAGAGAGAGATCACAAGTAGCAGAGCAGCAGGCAGAGAGATAAGGGGAAGCAGGATCCCTGCTAGGCAGAGAGCCCAATGCGGGGCTCGATCCCAGCACCCTGAGATCATGACCTGGGCTGAAGACAGAGGCTTAACCCACTGAGCCACCCAGGCACCCCATAAAGACATATCCTAATAAAATATGCACTTCACTTCAAAGATAAAGGACATTTCTTAGGGGCATGTTGGAAAAAAAAAAATTGAGTCACTTAGAGGGAGAACTAAAATTGGCTGTCTTCAGACTTTTCTATTCTAACATTCCACACCTATACATAGTAGAATTGTATCTATAAGATATTCAAGGAAAGAAAGTAACAGCAAAGAATTTTATATCCAATGAAATTTAAGATACAAGGCTACCAATAAACAATTCCAAAAAGTCAAACATCCAGGAAAATTTTCTATGAATGCTTCTTAAGGAGACTAATAGAGGACAAACTTCATCAAAAAAGAAATAACTGAGAAAATGACTGCAAAAGACTGCCTCTACTTACCAGAAGAAAATGTGGGAGCAGAACTGCATATAAGTTACCATATGAATTAATGTAGGAACAGTACAATCATTGACAAAGGGAGCAGAAGAAGGAAAAAAGACAGGAAGTGCATTAAGTTTGCTGATTGGCTTATATGTTGAAGCTGGGAATTAATATTATCCAAAGGTGATAAAGCAAATAAAAATACTACCAGGATATTTAATAATAAAAAGGCAAATGCTAAGAAAGCTAATTCTATTGGCTAGTATTAGATGGTAAGGGAAAAAGGAGAAGAGAGAAAAAGAAAAAAGAAACAGTATTCATAGGAAAGAAATAATAGATATGTCTAAATGAAGAGGATTAGGGACATTGTGTACATTTATAATTTTAAAGGTAACAGATTAAAAATATAAATCTTTCTAAAAGGTAATTCTAAAGCCTTCTCCCATAGATTTTGATCTGCAGTATTTTCATTTTTGCTGCTTTCTAAAAACCATGTAATTTTTATTTGTGTTTTCCGTTGACCCAAATTATTTAGGAGAAAACCTTTACATTTTCCAGTTAAAACATTTTGTTTGTTTGTTTTCTGATCTTGTTATTAAAATCTAACTTATTAGCATTGTGATTAGAGAATGGTGTCTAATTTGTACTTTATGTTTTTAAAACTTAACCTAATAACTTCTATTTAAATTAGGGAATAGAAAATAAGTGACTCTTAATCTCACAAAACAAACTGAGGGTTGCCGGGGGGAGGGGGTTGGGGAGAAGGGGGTGGGATTATGGACATTGGGGAGGGTATGTGATTTGGTGAGTGCTGTGAAGTGTGTAAACCTGGTGATTCACAGACCTGGGGATAAAAATATATGTTTATAAAAAATATATGTTTATAAAAAATAAAAAATCAAAAAAAAAAAAAAAAAAAAAAAGAAAATAATGAATCAGTATTATAGTCTGAAAAAGACAGTACAATAAGAGAAAAAACATAGACCAGTCTTAACTTATAAATATTAATGTGATTGTTTTACATATGTTATCCTTCAAGAACCCAGAAAGACATCAAAAGAATAATATATAGGGACCGGAAGAGATTATGCTGAGTGAAATAAGTCAAGCAGAGAGAGTCAATTATCATATGGTTTCACTTATTTGGGGAGATGGAGAGGAGAAGGGAGTTGGGGGAAATTGGAAGGGGAGGTTAACTATGAGAGACTATGGACTCTGAAAAACAATATGAGGGTTTTGAAGGGGCAGGGGGTGGGAGGTTGGGGGAATCAGGGGGTGGGTATTAGAGAGGGCATGGATTGCATGGAGCACTGGGTGTGGTGCAAAAATAATGAATACTGTTATGCTGAAAAGAAATTAAAAAAAAAAAGAAAAAAAAGAATAATATGTAACCATTAAGTAGATTTTATTTGAGGAATGCAAGGATGGTTCAATAATAAGACACTTACTGAAGAGCAAATTTTTAAAGACCTTTTTAAACTTAGTTATTTGTTATAAAAACTCAAATAAAATAGAATTAAAGGAAAATATATATGAAATATTTAAACACACACACACACACATATAAAATGAAGTTTAAAAATAATACTCTTTCCAGTAATATCTCCGTTAATAGTGTGAGAAATTTGTGGTATGAGAGAGCAGGGGTTATTGTTAAATGCAAGGATAAGTTTTTGTTGGGCAAGGAGCAACCCTTGTTATCATACCACATAAATATGCACTTCCTTTGTGTAAAGATAACCTATCTGGAATCTTAGAATGATAATTTTCACAATATGTGATTATATGCACAGTAAGCATTGTGATTTTCATAGGAGCAGTGTTTCTAACATAGTTAACTTCTCAGATTGAGATATGCACACCCCCAGAGGCAGATATTATTGAGCAAGAGTACCCAAAGTTAGAGACTAAGCAGATATATGTTTCAGGGGTATAAATTTTCAGCGAAGACTGGGAATAGGATAGTTAACTAATTTAGCTGGTAATTTATATTTTATATTAAAAATAGACATATTATAGAGTAAAATTAAAGTTTTTCTTAAATTATAATTATAAAATATGAGAAGTCAAGATAGTTTTTGTGTTTTTATGGGGCCTTTTTAAAATACTCCCCCCAAATCCCTGGAGACATATGTAATTCTAAACCACTGTTAGTAATGTTTTGGTGGAAAAGATTGAGAGATGCTGTCATACTGTGTCTTAGATATAAACATTTATAACATTTAAACCTATTATAAAACTACAACTACTTTATAAATAAAATCAGTGGCTCAGTGGGTTAAGCCTCTACCTTCTGCTCAGGTCATGATCTCAGGGTCCTGGGATTGAGCCCCGCATCGCTCTCTGCTCAGCAGGGAGCCTGCTTCCCACCTCTCTCTGCCCACCTGTCTGCCTACTTGTGATCTCTCTCTCTGTGTCAAATAAATAAATAAAGTCTAAAAAAAAAAAAAGACAGTTGTTCTAACTTTAAAATAAAAACACCTGAGTATTTTGTAAAGCTCTCTGCTGAGAAAATATTTTAACTGTATTGCTAGATTATGCACGAGTTATATTTGTCATTATGTTTGCTATTTATAATAAACACGAATTATCAATTATCTATTAATTTCTTATAAAAGAAAAACTAAGATGTTTCACAATATTCTTGGTTAATGTTCAAAACTTTTATTTTTTTCTTGCCTATCACAGTTATGAATTAATATTCTTTGACATTTCCTGTTGGAGATGGTTATATATGTTCAAAGATACAGGTGGGAGGTTTATAACCCCCCAAATCATAGCGGTCATATGGCTGACTAAACTGTTCTTTATCTCTAAGAAATGATTCATCATTCTTTACAAATTATATTTAATTTTATAAGACTTTAGAGATAAATGTGGCATCTGATAAAATCCTGGTGGGGAAAATTCATTAATTTAGAAATTGTAGAACTATTTGCATCGCAAGAATAGTAGATATTCAATAATGAATCAGACACAGAATCTGTCTTCCAAGGGAGATAAGCAGTATGCTATCAGTAACATTGCAATAAAAATAAACTTGGAAAGACAATAATCACATAAAATTTATATTACATAAAATCTATATTATATAACAAATATTGAAAAAGAGTCTAAAAATTGTTCAGATAAAAATTATTGTGAGGCCTGAGAAAATAATGGAAGCAAAAGAAACATGTTTCTAGAAAGAAGCAGTATGTGATCATCAATAGGAATTAAATTTCTCCTGTCTAGGAGATATCAAGATGACTGTATAGTCTTTTTAAAAAAATTTAATTTTATTTTTTCAGTGCTTCAAGATTCATTGTTTATGCACCATATGCAGTGCTCCATGCAATATGTGCCCTCCTTAATACCCACCACCCTCACCCATCCCCGCACCCCACTCCCTTCCAAAACCCTGTTTGTTTCTCAGAATCCACAGTCTCTCATGCTTTGTTTCCCCCTCCGATTTCTCCCAACTCACTTTTCCTTTCCTTCTTCTAATGTCCTCCATGTTATTCCTTATGCTCCAAAAGTAAGTGAAACCATATAATTGACTCTCTCCGCTTGACTTATTTCACTCAGCATAATCTCTTCCAGTCCTGTCCATGTTGATAAGAAAGTTGGGTATTCATCCTTTCTGAAGGAAGTGTAATATTCCATTGTATGTATGGACCATATCTTCTTTATCCATTTGTCTGTTGAAGGGCATCTTAGTTCTTTCCACAGTTTGACAACTGTGGTTATTGCTGCTATGAACACTGGGGCACATATGGCTCTTCTTTTCACTACATCTGTATCTTTGGGGTAAATACCCAGTAGTGCAATTGCAGGGTCATAGGGAAGCTCTGTTTTTTAATTTCTTGAGGAATCTCCACACTGTTCTCCAAAGTGGCTGTATCATCTTGCATTCGCACTAACAGTGTAAGAGGGTTCCCCTTTCTCCACATCTTCTCCAACACTTGTTTCCTGTCTTGTTAATTTTAGCCATTCTAACTGGTATAAGGTGGTATCTCAAAGTGGCTTTGATTTGAATCTCCCTGATGGCTAATGATAGTGAACATTTTTTCACGTGTTCGTTAGCCATTTGTATGTCTTCTTTGGAGAAGTGTCTGTTCATGTCTTCTGTCCAATTCTTTTTATGAGATTATCTGTTTTTTGAGTGTTGAGTTTGAGGAGTTCTTTATAGATCTTGGATATCAGCCCTTTGTAGTGTCATTTGCGAATATCTTCTCCCATTCCATGGGTTGCCTCTTTGCTTTGTGGACTGTTTCCTTTGCTGTGCAGAAATTTTTTATCTTGATGAAGTCCTAAAAGTTCATTTTCACTTTTGTTTCCTTTGCTTTTGGAGACATGTCTTGAAAGAAGTTGCTGCGGCCGATGTTGAAGGGGTTACTGCCAAGTTCTCCTCTAGGATTTTGATAGATTCCTGCCTCACGTTGAGGTCTTTTATCCATTTCAAGTTTATCTTTGTGTATGGTATAAGAGAATGGTAGAGTTTCATTCTTCTCTACATAGCTGTCCAGTTTTCCCAGCACCACTTATTGAAGAGACTCTCTTTTTTCCACTAGGTATTTTTTCCTGCTTTGTCAAAGATTATTTGACCATAGAGTTATGGGTCTGGACTCTCTACTCTGTTCCACTGGTCTATGTGTCTGTTTTTGTGCCAGTACCATGCTGTCTTAGAGATCACAGCTTTGT
The DNA here is from genome assembly GCF_030435805.1 of Mustela lutreola. Taxonomy (NCBI): domain Eukaryota; kingdom Metazoa; phylum Chordata; class Mammalia; order Carnivora; family Mustelidae; genus Mustela; species Mustela lutreola. Next base: position 72,491,737 of record NC_081299.1, on the reverse strand, counting down.
AGTAAACCTTGAAATCAGGCAACTTGATGCCCCTAGTTTTGTTTTTCTTTTTCAACATTTCCTTAGCAATTTGGGGTTTTTTATAGTTCTATACAATTTTAAAGATTGTTTGTTCCAGCTCTTTGAAAAATGCCGGTGGAGTTTTGATTGGGATGGTACTGAAAATATAGATTGCTCTGGACAGTATAGGCATTTTAACAATGTTTCTTCTTCTGGTTCATGAGCATGGAAAGCTTTTCCATCTTTTTGTGTCTTCTTCAATTTCTTTCATGAGCGTTCTATAGTTCTTTGAGTAGAGATCCTTCATCTCTTTGGTTAGGTTTATTCCCAGGTATCTTACGGTTCTTGGTGCTATGGTAAATGGAATTGATTCTCTAGTTTCCCTCTTTGTTTTTCCATTGTTAGTGTGTAAGAAAGCAACTGATTTCTGTGCATTGATTTCATATCCTGCCACATTACTGAATTGCTGTGTGGATTCTAGTAGTTTGGGGGTAGAATCTTTTGGGTTTTCCATATAAAATATCCTGTCATCTGTGAAAAGAAAGAGTTTGATTTCTTCTTTGCCAATTTGAATACATTTTATTTCTTTTTATTTTCTGATTGCTATTGCTAGGACTTCTAGTACTATGTTGAACAACAGTGGCAAGAGTGAACATTCTTGTCATGTTCCTGATCTCAGAGGGAAGGCTGTCAGCTTTTCTCTATTCAGGATATTTGCTGTGAATTTTTCATAAACAAATTTTATGAAATAGAGGAATTTTCCCTCTATCCCTATTCTTTGAAGAGTTTTAATCAGAAACACATGCTGTATTTTGTCAAATGCTTTTTCTGCATCAATTGAGAGGATTATGTGGCTCTTCTCTCTTCTCTTACTGATCTGTCCTATCACATTGATTGACTTGGGAATGTTGAACCACCCCTGCATCCCAGGGATAAATCCCACCTAGTTATGGTGGATAATCTTTTTAATGTACTGCTGGGTCCTATTAGCTAGGATCTTGTTGAGAATATTGGCATCCATCTTCATCAGCGATATTGGTCTGAAACTCTCCTTTTTTTTTTTTTTTTTAAAGATTTTATTTTAATTTGACAGGTAGAGATCACAAGTAGACAGAGAGGCAGGCAGACAGAGAGAGAGGAGGAAGCAGGCTCCCTGCTGAGCAGAGAGCCCGATGTGGGGCTTGATCCCAGGATTCTGGGCTCATGACTCAAGCCAAAGGCAGAGGCTTTAACACACTGAGCCACCCAGGTGTCCCTGAAATTATCCTTTTTGATGGGGTCTTTGCCTGGTTGGGGATGAGAGTAATGCTGGCTTCATAGAAAGATTCTGGAAGTTTCCTTCTGTTTCTATTTTTTGAAACAGCTTCAGAAGAATAGGTATTATTTCTTCTTTGAATGTTTGGTAGAATTCCCCAGGGAATCCATTAACTCCTGGGCTCTTGTTTTTTGGGAGGTTTTTGATCAATGCTTCAATCTCATTACTAGATATTTGTCTACTCAGGTTGTCAATTTCTTCCTGTTTCAGTCTTGGAAGTTTATAGGCTTCCAGGAATGCATCTGTTTCTTCTAGATTGCTTAAATTACTGGCATATAATTGTTGATAATAATTTCTGATAATTATTTCCATTTCCTTGGGGTTGTTCATGATCTCTCCCCTTTCATTCATAATTTTATTAATTTTTATTAATTCCTCTCTCTTTCCTTTTGGATTAGTTTGGCCAGTACTTTATCTATCTTATTGATTCTTTCAAAGAACCAGCTTCTCATTTTGTTGATGTGTTCTACTGTATCTCTACTTTCCAACTCATTGATCTCTGCTCTAATCTTGATTCTTTCCCTTCTTGTGCATGGGGTTCACTTAATTTGCTGTTGATTTTCCGGTTCTTTAAGATATAAAGAGAGTTGGTATATTTGGGATTTTTCAGATTTTTTGAGTGAGGCTTGGATGGCTATGTATTTCCCCCTTTAGACCAATGTGTCTTCATTCTCAATGGTTTCTATGAATAGTTGAAGTTCTTCTTTGATTTCCAAGTTGATCCAAACATTCTTGAATAGGATGGTCTTTAGCTTCCAGGTGTTTGCATTCCTTCCAAACTTTTTCTTGTGGTTAAGTTCCAGTTTCAAAGCATTGTGGTCTAAGAATATGCAAGGAATAATCTCAGTCTTTTGGTATCGGTTGAGCACTGATTTGTAACCCAGTATGTGGTCTGTTCTGGAGAAAGTTCTATGTGTGCTTGAGAAGTATGAATATTCTGTTGTTTTAGGGTGGAATGTTCTGTATAAATCTATAAGGTCCATTTGGTCCAATGTGTAGTTCAAATCTTTTGTTTCTTTATTGATTTTCTGCTTGGATGATCTGTCTATTACTGAGAGTGACTTGTTGAGATTCCCTACAATTAATGTATTCATATCAATATGACTCTTTATTTTGATTAACAGTTGGCTTATGTAGTTGGCTGCTCCCATATGGCATAAATATTTACAACTGTTAGATCTTCTTGGTGGACAGACCCTTTAAGAATGATGTAGTATCCTTTTGCATTTCTGACTATAGTCTTTAGCATAAAACTAATTTATCTGATATGAGAATTACTACCCCAGCTTTCTTTTGAGGCCCATTGACACGAAAGGTAGTTCTCCATCCCTTCACTTTCAGTCTGGATGTATCTTTAGGTTCCAAATGTGTCTCTTGTAGATAGCATATGGACGGGTCCTGTCATTTTATCCAGTCTGCAATGCTGTGCCATTTTATGGGAGCATTTAGGCCATTCACGTTGGGAGTGATTATTGAAAGATAAGTTTTTATTGACATCATCTTGCCTGTGAAGTCCTTTGTTTTTATAGATTGTCTCTGTAAATTTCTGTTCTGTGTCACTCTTGGGTTCTTTCTTCTTTTATAGAACCCCCCTTAATATTTCTTGTAGTGCTGGCTTGGTAGTCACATACCCTTTTAAACCTTGCCGGTCTTGGAAGCTCTTTATCTCACCATCCATTTTGAATGTCGGGCTTGCTGGATAAAGTATTCTTGGCTGCATGTTCTTCTCATTTAGTACCCGGAATATGTCTTGCCAGCCCTTTCTGGCTTGCCAGGTTTCTTTGGACAGGTCTGACCTTGTTCTGATGGTCCTGCTCTGTATGTAAGGAATCTCTTCCCCCATCTGTCCTCAGGAACTCTTGTCTGAAATTATGATTTGTGATTTTCACGATTAAGTGTCTGGATGTCTTTTTAGATTTGTTGATCTTGTGGTGTATCCTTTCTGCCTCTAGGACACAAACACTTGTTCCATTCCCCAGATTAAGGAAATTTTCATCCAGAATTTGTTCAACTATATCTTCTAGTCTTCTTTCTTTCTCCACCCCTCTGGGATCCCAGTAATTCTGACATTGGAATGTTTCATGGTGTCATTCATTTCCCTAATTCTGTTTTCATGGCTTCTAAGCTGTTTGTTTCAGGCCTCCTCCTGATCCTTCTTTTCTATCATTTTGTCTTCTAGATCACTAGTTCTATCTTCTGCCTTGGTTACCCTAACTATTAGAGTATTTAGATTAGATTGGATCTCATTGATAGCATTTTAAACTTCTGCCAGATTAGCTCACTTCTGCCCTTAGAGATTCTGTGTTGTCACTAATGGTCTTCTCCAACCTAGCCATTGCCTAGATAATTGTTACCCTGAATTCCCTTTCTGACATACTGTTTATGTCCATATTCAATAGTTCTGTGGCAGAGGGCACAGTCTCTGAATTTTTCCTCTGTTGGGTGTTCCTCCTCTTAGTCATTTTGTGGAGAGGTGGTTGAAGGGATGTATAACTGAATGTATCAACCACAATCCAGACAAGATGCACTCATTCTGGAGGCCAGAAGTCCAAGATTGGGTGCTAGCATGGTCTGTTTCTGGTGAGAGCCTCTTACAGTTTGCAGAATGCCAACTTCTTGCTATGCCCTCACATGGTAGAATCCAAGGTGACTGAATATTCTATGTGTAGCAAACTTACGATATTAGGCATAGGGAAAACTTTTATGTGACTTGTAAATTCCCAAAAGACTGTAAGGGAATGTAGCCTGAAAAAATACAGTTTAAAAGATTATGTGAGCTTAATTTATAAAATGATTTCCAAGTTATAAATTTTTTTGTTTGTATAAATTTGTTTCTATTTAACAGAGAAGTCATTCAGTTTTAAGTTCCAAGTTAAATAATATTCATTGGAGTAACAAATAAGATTCCTAATTGATTAGGAAAAATCAGAGAACATTTATTAAATTTGGAGTTTAGGAATATTGGTGTGTGTGCATGTGCATACACACACACATACACACCCATGGCTGCATGTATATGTATATGTGTGTCAAATTACTGAGTATAACATTTTACTCTTCCTATCCATATCTTATTACCTGGAAATTGATAGAGCATGCTTATTTTAGGGGTTACTGTTGATACAGACAAGGAATATGCTCTCATATTCAAACATTTATATAAACACATGAATGCCTAAGAGTAAGATTCTTTTTCCTTCTCTCTCTCTTTTTAATTCCAGGCATAGACATTCTTCATCAACTAGGCCTTGGAGGCAAAGATGTAAGACACCAATCATCAGTGACTGCTGTACCATCATCATCTACACCATTACCTCAGGGGGTCCATTTAACAGAATTAGGTGTCATTTTAACAAATGATACTTACATTGAATCACCTCTTTTGCAAGTTTTACCAGTCAACTTAGAACAGCCATTTACAATATTAATTGGGTTGCAGTCCCATAGAGTAAACAATGCATTTCTCTTCAGCATTAGAAATAAAAATAGACTGCAATTAGGAGTGCAATTATTACCTAAAAAATTAGTAGTATACCTTGGAGGAAAGCAGTCTGTATTTTTCAACTACAGTGTTCACAATGAGCGATGGCACTCATTTGCCATTACTGTTAGAAACCAAGTTGTCTCAATGTATGTTGACTGTGGAAAGAAATATTTTAGCAGAGAGACTCTTTTGGAAGTTCAGACTTTTGATCCTAACAGTGTGTTTACCTTAGGAAGTATGAATAATAATTCTGTCCATTTTGAAGGAGTAGTATGTCAGCTGGACATTATTCCTTCTGCAGAAGCATCTGCACATTATTGCAGATATGTGAGCCAGCGTTGTCGCCCTGAGATAAACATTCTTCATACAACCATTGTATCAGCTGAGATACTGGAAAACTCTCCTTTGCCCAGACAATTTGGTGAAAAACTGGTGTTAGAAGACACATTTACCAGAGGCAGAAGCATCCCAGATATCATAAATAATGAATCTGCAACAGTCCATAAACAACAAGGACACCAGATATCAAAGGCTCAGTCAAAGTCTCTTCATTCAAGCAATGTCTCTGCTGTGGATCTTGTAAACCATGGAATTCAGGCCAAAGAAATGATCACTGAGGAATATACACAGACAAATGTAAGCCTGTCAGCGACCCGTCATCTCAATAAGGCAAGAACAAATAGCAAGGAGAAATTTAGTTCTCTCCCAAATGTGTTTGACAATGTCACACAACATAATGATAGAGTAACTGGTTTGTCACCATTTAAGAAGATATCATCTGTTCTTCCACATATGAAACAAGAAACCATTACTGATCTCAAGAAGGCTATCACAGCAAATCTTCACACTAATGAACTCATGGAACTACAACAGATTTTAAACACAACCTTATACAGAGTGACAGATGAGCCAGCTCTGGACAATCACCTCAACCTGAGGAAAGAAGGTGAATTTGATCCTGATGCTACCTACCCCATCGCAAGTAGCTATGAGACTGACCTTTATGATTATTACTATTATTATGAGGATCTTAATGCAATACTCGAAATGGAGACACTAAGAGGGCCAAAAGGGGACACTGGACCTCCCGTAAGTTGTTGTTTCTTTAAATCTGCCTTAATGTATTAGCTTATCAAAAAGAAATCTCTAGACTGAACAGTACAGAACAGATGAGTTTCAGAAATGTATCCTGGCTATAGTGAGTGAATTTGTCGTTACTATAATGCATCCAACTAGAATGCAACACTGGTTCAAATGTTGTATTTTTGTTTTCATTGTTTTGATTGGCAGACTGAAAGGTTACTTAATTCTGGTAAAGTGATGAGTAAGCTATATGTTTTTCTTGTCCAGCTGAAATTCAATCAGGAATTCAACTGCTAAATATAGGTCAGCATTCTTTATAGACTTAATACATAGTCATGTTAAGAGAATATGAAGAAGTTGTAGTACACCAAAGAAAGATACATTAAACACATCAATTAAATTAATTATAGTCATTAAATACATCTTTCAACAAAATAATATCAAGTGGATTAAAATAGATTATAAAAATTTATTTTAGAGATAATTTTGTAGTGATTCACTGACTGGAAAAAAGAAAACCCTTGCATTATCATTCTAAATGAAATAGTATCTATTAAGAATAACATATTTCATTAAGCCTTTAATGATATGGTTCATTTACATTTATGAATTAATAAAATCTCCAGCTACCTAGTACAAAAAAATGGCTAGCAGCCCATCTGTCTATTCAATGGGAAAAAAACTCAGTCAAATCACTTATTTAATAATATATAAACAAAACTATGAGATAATAGACAGATGTTTTCAGCTCTGAAATTCTTTTGTTGTGTAGGTACAATTACAGAGGAACATTTGAAAAATTTCTAAGTCATTTAAAACTTATTTAAATCTATTTAAAATCACATTAGAAACATGTTTTTGCTTTTTTAATTTGTGTATCTTAAGTAAGGAACATATATGTGTTTAGAAAATAATTTTCTAATTACAAGCTGACTGAAATATATCTTAAAATATTTCTTTCTTTGATGAAAATAAAATTTGAGTTATTGGTTTGATGCCAGAAGCCACTGAATGGGAGAAGATTATGTCACTTGCTTAGCTTATGTTTCCTTTGTGGTTCTTTCTTGAAGTGTAAATTTATATGTATTGAACAATTTTTTTAAAGATTTCATTTATTTGTCAGAGAGAGATTGAGCAGAAGCAGGGGGAATAGCAGGCAGAGCAGGCAGAGGGAGAAGCTGGCTCCCCACTGAGCAAGGGACCCAATGTGGGATTCGATCCCAGAACCCTGGGATCATGATCTAAGCTGAAGGCAGCAGCTTAACTGACTGTGCCACCCGGACATCCGGAAAAATTCTTATTAGGTTGACTGTTTAACGGTTTTAAAGTAAAATCTGAAGAATATATTATTATAGAGAAATAAACTCTTTTCAGCTATAGCAATGTTATTAACATCTTAGTAATAAAACTGAGCTACTGGGTGGGTCATATTAAACAAATAGGTATGGAAGTCATTTACTTTCTTCAGAAAGTCAGTATAATGAGATGAGGATTAAGCTCTTCTATAAATCCCCAAATAGTCATTTCAACATTGGTAGATGAAGCATTAATATTTAACAGATATTTACGTAGTTTCTCCTAGGCAAAGCAGGAACACAGAGTATGTATAACAGAGTCACTCTTCAGACAGAGCTTGCAAACTAAGTTAGAAGGTACAAATGTCTATAAGGGAAATATTTTCTGAGGAGATTCCTATGAAAGATCACTTGAGGCTGAGCTGTTCAGAACGGGTTCTTGTGGATAAATTTAGTTATAACTTAGGCCTCAAAGAACGGATAGATTTTGACAGGGGAAAGGAACTGGTCTATTTTTTATATAGGAAAAGTGGCATAACAGCAATTGTTTATTGAGTTTTTACTTTGTGGCAGATGCTCTACCATGTCCTTTACATTCATTATCTTACCTTAAAATATCTTGGTGAGGCTGGTGTTATCCTCATTTTTCATTTGAAGAAGCTGAAGTCCAGAAAAGTTAATTTACTTACTCATAACCACATTGCTAATAAATGGCAGAGCCAGAGTTGGGTTCAGATTTTCAGCCTCTAAAGCTCAAACTCTTTCATGATGTTAGAGCAAATAATGTTGGACACATATAAGACCCAAGTTAGATGTTGTCAGGTTATGGAGAATTTTAACTGTCAAACTGATGGTTCTAACTTGATCTTGTCCTCATGAGGAATTTTGTAGGTTTCTAAACAGAGATACTAATAGGGAAGTCAGTCTGTTTGTAGCACCCAATACAGACAAGAGGTTCCTGCTATCATCTTGATGTTACAAGACTAGGACAGTATCTAGGATGACAGCAGTGAAAATAAAGAGGAAAGGTAGGATTTAAGAAATATTTTGAAGAAAAAAAATATTTTGAAGAAAGGTTTGGTAGAACTAGGAAATTAATTGGAGCTGGGACGAAACAGAAAGGAAGAGAATAAAAGATGTCTGAAGTTTTAAGTCTGTGGATTGAGAAAATGGTAATACCATCACTAAAATCAGTAATTAGGAGAGGACACTAAATTAGAACATTGAAGATACTGTTGAAAATTCATGAGGCACCTGGGTGGCTCAGTGGGTTAAGCCCCGCATTAGGCTCCCTGCTGAGCAGGGAGCCTGCTTCCCCATCTCTCTCTCCCTCTGCCTCTACTTATGATCCCTCTCTGTCAAATAAATAAACAAAAATCTTTAAAGAAAATTCAGTCAGCTGTTGGAAAAGTTAAAAATCTAAAGTGGAAAAGAGAGATTAAGATAGGGATATAGATTTGGGGGTCTTCTATCAATACAGTTGAAGTAAAGGCAAAGAGTTTGGCATAGGGCCAGGAGCCAAATCATGGGGATCATGGGAAATGTTTGCTTTGGGATTATGGCAGAAATGTCATAAAACAGTCTGATGGGAGAGATGGGAGATAGGAGAGAGGAGTGTAGTGTACTATGTATAGTGTATAGTGTACCGTGGCAAAAGCCCAAGAAGAGAGTTTGAGAAGAAATCGATCAGAAGTGCCAAAAGCTACAGCAAGTCAAAAAGGACGAGGACTGAAAAACAGTGGAGGAAATGCGTCAGCTCTTCCGATGAGAAAGTCACTGTTGAACTTCATGAGCCCAACTTAAGTGTAGGGTAGAAGCCTAAAGGTAGGTTTTTAAAAAGGTGAAGAAAGTGTGAATAGTAATTAAATGATGAACTTTTGTGGGGGTTGTGGCCCCACTTCTTGAAGTAGATGTTACTACTACTCTACTATTACGCTGAGGCCAGCCTGGTTTTTCCTACCTGTAGGTGATAATGTTTTTCTGCCATTCACCTGTGTAGTTCTTTCATCATCTCTGAGGTTCATTAAACCCATTTAGGCCTGTTTCAGGTTTTTCTGCTATTGCTCTGATATGAAGATTATTTTTACTTCATTATACAAACATCTTCCCTTATATCCTCGAATATTTTTTCTTTCCCATTTTTCCATGTTCTTCTTCAGGCACCCCAACATACGTATATGTTAGATGTTCTTTGTGATGATAGATAGTATTATCTTTTTTACAAACATGTCTATGTGATTGCTTTTCTGTATTTCATTTTGTGTGATTTCGATTATCCTGCACTCACATTCCTCTATTGATTTTTCAATTGTATTTAATCAGATTTTATTGTATCTGACATGGTTTTCATCTATAATTTTTTTTTTTTTTTGCTCTTTTCATGTCTTTCTTAAACTCTTCTGGTTCACATTTTATTACCTTCATTGTTACTTGTATTTCTTATAACTCTTCTTTGAGCTTTATCTAGAAAAATGGCATCTTGAAATTCTTTATGTCTGAACTTTTTCTCTGTTGTGTAGAGTAATTCCTCCTTTGATAAATAATTTTCATCTACTTTTCTGTCCTCATACTTTTCCCTCTCCTTATATGTATGTATAGGTCGCCTGCTGGTTTCTTTCTGGTTATTAGCCATTTTTAAAATAAAGAGAGCTCTAATTGGGCCACCATTTGTTTTAGAATAGTACAGGGAAAGGCAAAGGGAAGTAAGGTGGAGTGGTACACAGTGTCAGATTTAAGTTGCTGCCTTTAAACACCATCTGATCATATTTATTTTGTCCTCTATCCAGAAACATATCTCCTCTTATTTTCATGTACAATTTGTTATGAAGCCCTTTATTTCATAGGACCTCTAAGAACCAATATGATGATTTATGCTTCTGTGTTTTATCCCTTCTCACCACCAACAATCTCCTGGGGTTAGGAGTTTGGTCGCAGATCATAAAAATGGTGGGGTTTTCCTCTTCAAATCTACCTTCCTTACTCTTGGGGGTTTGGAGCTGGGTCTTCACTGGGTCATTAATCACATGTATTGCAGCTTTCTCATTCCCTTTCAACCTCTCCACTGTTAATCAAAGGATTTTTGGAATGAACTTTCAGGATTGACATGCATTTAGATATCTGCAGCCTGTCCAAGATTTGAGGTCTGAGGAGGTTTTCTGTTTTTGGTCATCTCTCAACATCTTTCCTTACCACAGACTTTCTCAGTATTTGGAAGATAATCATCATATTTTGTGGTTTGTGGTTGTGGTCCTTTCGTTGTTTCCTTCGAGATGGTGTTTTTTGTTGTTTTCAGTGGGTTTTGAGAGAGGGAGGATAGTTTAAAAAATGTTCTCATTCTGCCATATTTTATGTAAATTCTCCAGTGATCTTTTTGAAAACACAAATCACATCACATCATTTAATTGCTTAAATTCTTCAGTGGCAGAAGAATAAAGCACTTAGAATAAATGAAAGACTTCTTATTATAACCTATGCAGCTATATGTGATCTGGCTCCTTCTTTCTGCAGCCTCATTTTTTCCCCCTTTTCCTTACGCTCACTACGTTTTCTTTTAATTCCTCAATAACACTGTTGCTTTTTGTTCCATTTGCTTTGTTCATTTTCTTCCAATTTTCTGGAATTTTACTTCCTCCTCTCTTCTCTTTTTTGTCTTTCAGTCTAACTTAGCACCTCCTCAGGGAAGTCTTTTCTGCTACAACAAATAAATTAGGTGCACCCTGTTAATCTCTCTGTTGCTTGTTTGTTCTTTTCCTTCATATCACTAAGTAAAATGTATAATTATATGCTTATCTGTTAACGTGTGTCTTTTTATCCAGTCTTAAGCTGCAGGAGGGCTTGATGCTTACTAATGTCTATCGATTGAGTGAATGAATGAGTGACTAAAGCAATTAAAAAAGGAAATTTAGATACAGGATTTCCAAGATTAATTACCCAGGCATTACTATGTTTTAAAAGTTTTGTCTAGTGAATATATTTGCCTTAGTGTATATATATCCTAGTAATTATAACTAACATGAATTGAGTGCTTGTTGTGCCCATATACACCTTTAAAAAATTCATTACCTTAGAGTTTACTGGTTAATTACTATGTATCAGCAATGGTTATAAGTATTTTATACCTCTAGTATCTTTAATGTTCGCAGGAACTTTGAAAGGCGTATTTTTTTTTTTTTAAAGATTTTATTTATTTATTTGACAGAGAGAAATCACAAGTAGATAGAGAGGCAGGCAGAGAGAGAGAGAGGGAAGCAGGCTCCCCGCTGAGAGCCTGATGCGGGACTCGATCCCAGGACTCTGAGATCATGACCTGAGCCGAAAGCAGCGGCTTAACCCACTGAGCCACCCAGGCGCCCTCTAATTCTTTTTTTTTTTTTTTTTTTTTAAATTTTCTTTTAAGATTTTATTTATTTATTTGACAGAGAGAGATTACAAGTAGGCAGAGAGGCAGGCAGAGAGAGAGAGAGGAGGAAGCAGGTTCCCTGCTGAGCAGAGAGCCCGATGCGGGACTCGATCCCAGGACCCTGAGATCATGACCTGAGCCGAAGGCAGTGGCTTAACCCACTGAGCCACCCAGGCGCCCAGAAAGGCGTATTTTTATCGTCAGTATTTTAAAGATGAGGAAACTAAGGCTTAGAAAGAGTAACTGACTTGTCCAAGGTCATTCAGCTAGTAAATGCTTGAGGCATGATTTGAATCTAGACAGGACAATTGCAAAACCACTGTTCTTGTCATTGAATTGTCATTGAATTTCTCTTAATAACTAATAATCTCAAAGTTAAAGTGCCATTTTTAGTATTTAACTTTAATTTACAGAAAATAACTTATTCTCCTCAGTCAGTCATGACATATCAAATCAGTTTGTTTTCCTGTTTTCTAGAAGTCCCTCTTAATAATCAACTCTCAAAGATTTGAAAATGCAAAATTGTGAAGAAAGCTAAAATTGATTTTTATTTAGGGCTTATTAAACAACATAAATATTTCCATCATGACATAAAATATACTTTCTTTCTTCCCCAGTAGCTAATGTTGTTACCTTTTCAGTGTGAATGGAATCGTGTTTCCTTTTGTTGTAATGTATTGTGTGATAAGGCAATAAACCAAACTAGACATTCTGTTTTAATTTTCCATTTTTTTATTTTTGGGGGGACTTCAAATAAGTAGCCTTTAATTTCTGATTATAACAACAGAACCAGAACTGTGAAAAGAATTCCAATTTAAAAAAAAATAAGTGGAAGTCAATTTTGGATGAATGCTAGTAACATAATAATAGCTGTTAAAATATTTGAACAGCTTAGGAAGGAGCATGCCCTCAGTCTGAGGTTGAATAGAAATAGTACTTATCTCTCAATATTAGGAAATACATGAAAGATTTTGATCAGGTTAGGGGATAAGAGAGGAAAAAATACAATTAAAGGAAAATGGACATTTCAAAATATATAAAGAGCATTACAAAACTTCAAAATGACTGTAATATAAATAAAAGAAGAAAATTTCAAAGAGTAGTTAATATCAAGAATGAGAAATGAGAAAAAATGCCTGATAAAAATGAGGCTCATTAGGTCATGCTACTTGTTAATGAGAGGGCTAGTACTTTAACTTTGGTATGTCTAATTTCAATGTTCATACTATTTTGAAGGCTATATTGAATGGATATTTGTAAAATGGAAGATGTATGTGGTCTAAAGACATGAAGAATAATTCCATGTCAGCAGAGTGCTCAGTAACAAGTGAATGAAAGATGAATGAATGAATGAATGTGTTAACCATATCCCAAATTCATTCTGCCCCAGTTGATTGTTAAAGTAAAAAAGATGATAGAAAGCATTACATGAGGAAGTAAAGTAGTAATTTCCTATTTCTTATTTGATATATTTAATAAGTAACATTTAAAGAATTCAGAACACTTTAAAATAGATCAATTTTTGCTTTCCTACTTTGTTTTGCAAACTATTTAAGTCTATTACTGACCTCCGGGTATGCTGTATTTGGTGTAAGGCAGATTTATTACTGAATATACTAGAAGGATCTCATTATAACAATTTAACACGTTACACAGATTCTTGCTATAAGTCTTTTAAAGGAACATAATATGGTCAGTGCTTTAATTTTTCAGGGCAAGTCTTTTGAAATGTGTTTGGAAAAACCTGTATTTGTCAGTCTCCAAACCCTAAATTGAATTCCGCCTTCAGTAGTAAAAGTAAAGTTAGGTAAAAATTACCCATAAAACTACTAGTTATGGTCCCTGTAAAAACCAGATACAGTGGCTGTAACCATAAGTCACAGACTTCCTGCTGCCATTTCTGGCCAGATTAAAGAGGACACTTGAGTTTCAACTCTCATCCCTGCTGATTAGGGTGAGGGGATTCATGTTACTTTAAAATCATTATCAACTGGGAACTGGGGACTGAAAAAGAAGCCCTAGTATGGGAATCTTAATGAGACTTTTGAGAAAAGATGGGTCTATTACGGTGTCTAACATCTCGGCATTTTTTTTCCAAGGGTCCACCGGGTCCAGCAGGTATCCCAGGTCCATCAGGAAAGAGAGGTCCACGGGTAAGTGAATGAGTTCCATGTCCCACTTGCTGTTAGAATTAGTAACTTTGCAGTATGTTCTTCCTAGTATTGTACAGTATATACTTCCTTTGGAAACCTGCCTGGATCTTCAAACATAGCCCTACCTTTGCCAATTCAAGAGAAAACTCGGGAACATGTGCAGCTTGTTTATTTGAGAGTAAACACCCAGCCAAAGCATTCTCTGTGAACATGCCCAAAGAGGATTATCAAATTTGTAGATTAGTGGCTCTTGTAGTGCTACTTGTAACATTATTCTTCATTATAAAGTGATCTCATCGGTAGTTGATGGTTCAAGGTGGGGTTCATTTGCTTTGGGAAATGAAGAGGAGTGGGCTGCCTTAAAATAGTACGTTCCTGGATTACATAGTGGAAAATGCTGGAACTACGGACTAGAAAAATAATTGTCCTGAGGAAAAAGCTGCCTTAAGGATCAGCAGTAGTTTCTCACATTACACAGGTCCAAAAAAGATTTACTGCTGTGTTAAAATTCATTTCTTTTGAAACTGAAAAAAATCAACGTGGACTTTTACTAACAGGCATTCTTGTAAGAGCCAGAAAAGGAATTATGACTGTTACAAAGACAAATACGTATGCCATGGACAATCCACTTTCTTTCTATCCTGATTTTTATCTGTCATGTAAACAATATAATGAAAAATCATCCTGAACTATTACTGTGAGTCGTCCATATTCACAACAAACTTTTGTCTGTATGAGGCCTTAAATGAACACGACTGGTGTAGTTTTGTTTGGCATTTGGTTGATTTCTTTCTACTTGATGACCTATCACGTTCCCCTCAGAGTCTCTCATGAACGCGCCCACACCCCCTCCCGTGGCTGGCGCACCACTTCTGTCCTCCTCACTCTCTGTCTGGGTCCTACTCTTCTGAGGAACTGGATCTCTTTCTGCCCTAATTCCATTCCCTTTCCACCATGGAGGCTGTTCCCCACAGCATGACCTTCAACGTCTGAGGCTCCAGCTATTCTCATGATGCAGCAGTTTCCTTCTTTAATTTTTATCTTTTTAAAAGATTTTTCTAATCCTTTCTTTAAGGAAGGAATATATTCCTCTTCTCAAGACTAATTATCCCATTTTTGTGCCTAATTTTATCCTCATTCCATTATTTATCTTAAAACTTGCAACTTTTTATTTTTTTTTCTCCCTAGATTTTGTCTCATTTGGCGACAACTAATAAATTATTCTTAAAGAAAAACCCTCAAACTTTCACTGACATTAATTTTTCCTAAAGTTATGCTCCTAGCTCACCATTGCACTATTGAGCTTTGTTAAATAATAGTTTATGCCGTTGCCCTACATCTCCACCAATAACTCACTTGTAAATCTCCATAATCTTTCCACCTATTTTATTGAAATTTACTTTTTGAAGGTTACAAATGGCATGTGTCATAATATCTCATCTTTTTCCCTTAGTTTTGATTTTGCTAGATATACCACCAGTATTGCCATTGCTGATGCCTCTCTCCTTTCTGAAACACAATGCTCTATCAATTCAGAATTGAAAAGGCTGGAAAATAAGTAATTATTAACTATATGTGATATGTTAACCTAGAAGTATGGCTGAAGAGCCCAGGAGTGGGTACCAAACCCAGATGAATATAGGGGTCACCTGAAAGGCTTGCTGGAGGTGAATCTTAGTTCTTCTGCTTGCTGGTCCCATGAGCTTAAGTTTCTTCACTTATAAATAGGTAATGGGAAATAAGTAAAGCATTAGCACAGTTATCTATGCATAGTTGGTAAATAGAAGCAATTATTGACAAATATTTATTGAGTATCTAATATGTTCCAAGTGCTATACTGGTGATATGAAAAACAGCCCCTTTTCAAAAAAATCCTAGAACTAAATGGCACATGTCATAAGATAGCTAAAATAGCAATAAAATATTTAAAGAACAGATTAAACAGTGTAAGAGATATTTTAAAGCATATACAATTAATTGCAAATGAATTTTCCAGGCATTGATTCCTATGGAAGTTAGTAGGATAGAGAAATCACTTTATAACAGTGTAGCTAGGACTTAAAAATGAGGTGGGATCTTAGCTGACACTTGAAGAATGATTTGGGCAGCTGTAGGAGGGCAAAATGAAATGAACTAAGTCTTATAGGCATACATAATGTCATAAACAAAAACCCAAGTGCAGAAAGGGTTAACACATGTTAGCAGAAGATTAAACATTTGCACTTTCTTATTTTTAGGCTTCTTACTCTGCATAGCTTTTAGAAGTAGCACTATGCAATATGGCTGGAGATAAGGGTGAAAAATAAGGGAGGTAAGCATCTCAAGGCAGGGTTTTGAATCAAAAGATGGGAAATACAGTCCTCTGTAATTAGTGTAGCTCTCTTGTCCAAGAGTGAAATATCCAACATCTAGGAAAACATGAAGAACTTTGTGGGGGAGAAAAAAAGGTCCCATTCATTTTATGAAATTATGCTGTGCAATATTTGAATGTTACAATAAACATTGTTTATTGCCTATTATTTGTATCTGGATCTGTTCTAAGAGCGATCTGACCTCTCTACTATTTTCAGGGCATACCAGGGCCACATGGAAATCCTGGGTTACCTGGATTACCAGGTCCAAAGGTGAGTGAAGACTAGTGAGTATCACATTATTTTCCTGACATTATTAAAGAAGGTCCTTAACTTTTTGTAATCGAGGTATAGTTGACATAAATATTAGACTAGTTTCAAGTATATAACATAATGATTTGACACTTGCACATACTGCAAATGATCACCACTGTAAGTCCAGCTACCATCCATCACCGTTAAAAGTGACAAAAAAAATTTTTCTTGTGATGAAAATGTTCGTGATCCATTCTCCTGACAATCTTCAAATTTTGACTGTGATCACTATGCCACACATCATATCCCCTATTTATTTCACAAGTAGAAGTGTATACTCCCCCCTGCCCCTGCAACCACTACTCTGTTCTCTGAATACATAAATTTTGTTTTATTTGCTCATCTGTTTTGTTTTTTAGATTCCACATATAAGTGAGATCATGCAATATCTGTATTTCTCTGTCTGGCTTATTTCACTTAG
This sequence comes from Mustela lutreola, assembly GCF_030435805.1. NCBI lineage: Eukaryota > Metazoa > Chordata > Mammalia > Carnivora > Mustelidae > Mustela > Mustela lutreola. Next base: position 72,474,921 of record NC_081299.1, on the reverse strand, counting down.
CCTAATACCCTCAAGGTCCATCCATGTTGTCACAAATGACAAGATTTCATTTCTTCATGGCTGAGTAGTAGTCCATTATGTGTGCAGTGTGTGTGTGTGTGTGTGTGTGTGTGTGTGTGTTTATACCACATCTTCTTTGTCCTTTCAATCATTGATGGACACTTAGGTCCTTTTCATATCTTGGCTGTTGTAAATAATGATGCAATAAACATAAGGATGCATATATCTTGATGAATTAGTGTTTTTGTCTTTTTGTGATAAAATACCCAGAATTAGAATTGTTGGATTATTAGTTCTATTCACTTTCTATTTTACATGATTGGCTATATTCCCTATGCTGTATTTTTCATCTCCTTAAATTATTTATCTTATAACTAGAAGTTATTTTGAATTTTTTTGACAAAAGTCAATACTGTTGACATTTGCATTTATGGTTGTACAATTTACATTTCTTCCAGCAGTACATGTGAGTTCCCTGTAATCCACACCTTTACCAGTCTTCACCAACACTAGTTATTTCTTGTCTCTTTGATAATAACCATTCCAGCAGGTGTGAAGTGACAAGTCATTGTGGTTTTGATTTGCATTTCTCTGATGACTCTGAGATATTGAGCACTTTTTCATGTTTGCCATTTGTATTTCTTGGAAAAAGTGCCTATTCAAACCCTCTGCCTATTTCTTAATCAGTTGTTTTGTTTTGATGTTGACTTGTATGAGTTTGGATACATAGTTTGCAAATATTTTCTCGAATTCAGTAATGCCTTTTCACTTTTATGATAATTTTCTTTTCTGAAGCTTTTCAATTTGCTGTATTGCCACTTGTTTATTTTTGCTTTTGTTGCCTTTACTTTTGGAGTTAGATCTAAAAAAATCATTGCCAAGAATGATGTCAAGAAGCTTACTGGCTATGTTTTGTACTAGAAGTTTTATGGTTTCAGGTCTTTTAAAGTCTTTAACTCATTTTGAGCTTATTTTTATGTATAGTATAATAGTCTAATTTCATTCTTTTGCATATAACATCCAGTTTTCCCAACACCATTTATTAAAGAAACTGTCCTTTCCCTGTTGTATAGTCTTGCCTCTTTTGTTGTAAGTTAATTGGCCATATATATGGGTTTATTTCTGCGCTCTTTATTCTGTCCCATTGATCTGTGTGAGTCTTTTTATGTCAGTACCATATTGTTTTCATTTTTATAGCTTTGTAATATAGTTTGAAATCGGGGAGCATGAAGCCTCCAGCTTTGTTGTTCTTCTCAAGATTGCTTTGGCTATTCATGGTCTTTTGTGGTTCCATACACATTTGAGGATTATTTTTTCTATCTTTGTGAAATGTGCAATTGGAATTTTGATAGAGAGTGCATTGAGTCTATAGATTGCTTTGGGTAATATGGATATTTTAATACTAATTCTTCTACTCCATTAGCATAGACTATCTTATAATTATTTGTGTCTTCAGTTTCTTTTGTTAATGTCTTACAGTTTTCAGCATACAAGTTTTTTACCTTCTTGGTTAAATTTATTCCTAGATTTCATTCTTTTTGATGCAATTATAAATGGGATTTTTAAAATTTCTCTGATAGTTGTTAGTTTATTGAAATGCAATAGATTTTTGTATGTTGGTTTTTTACCCTGTAACTTTACTGAATTTATTAATTCTACTATGTCATCTTCAAATAGTGACAGTTTTACTTCTTCCCTTCCAATTTGGATGTATTTTCTTTCTTTTTCTTGCCTAATTACCATGGGTAGGACTTCTAATACTCTGTTGAATAAAAGTAGTAGGAGTGAGCATCCTTACCTTGTTCCTGATCTTAAAGGAAAGGCTTTTAGCTTTTTACCATTTAGTATGATGTTAACTGTGGGCTTGTCTTATATGGCCTTTATTATGCTGAGGTACATCCCCTCTATATCCACTTTGTTGAGAGGTTTTATCATAAATGGATGTTGCATCCATTTGTCAAATGCTTTCTCTGTATCTATTGAGATAGTTTTTATCCTTCATTTTGTTAATGTTGTGTATAATTTTGATTGATTTGTAGATGTTGAACCATCCTTGTATCCTTGGAATAAATACCACTTGATGATCCTCTTAATCTATTGTTGAATTTAGTTCACTACTATTTTGTTGAGGATTTTGCATCTGTGTTTATCAGGGATATCAGTCTGTAGTTTTCTTTTTTTGTGGTATCCTTGTAAAATGAGTTAGGAAGCATTCTCTCATCTTCTGTTTTTTGGAAGAGTTTGAGAAGCATTGGCATTAACTCTTCTTTAAATATTTGGTAGAATTCACCAAGGAAGCTGTAAAACCTAGAATCTTATTTGTTGGGAGGTTTTTGATTACTGCTTTAATTTCCTTACTAGTAATCAGCCTACTCAAATTTTTATTTCTTCATAGTCCTACCTACCACCTCATCCCTACAAATATGAAGGAAGAGAGAGAACTTGTGAGAGGAATTTCCTCATGGCTTTATTCGCCCCCCCCCCCTTTCCCTATCTCAGTCAGTAATAATTAGGTACTCAAAACAAACAAATGAGTAATATGGAGAATAAGGGAAGGAGATAAAGATAGAGATAGTGAAAAATATTTGATTTAATTAAAGTTTTAAACTGTGTATATTTAGAGGTGCCTGAGTGGCTCAATCAGTTAAGCATCTGCCTTCAGTTCAGGTCATGATCTCAGGGTCCTTGGATTAAGCCTCACATCAGGCTCCCTGCTCTTGGGGAGTCTGCTCCTACTTCTCCCTCTGCCCCTCTGCTTATGCACTTACTTTTTCTTTCTCAAATAAATAAATAAAATTTTAAAAAATAAAAAAATAAAATGTATATATTTAGAGAAGAAACATATTTGAGAAAATGAAAAACTCTGCAGTAAAAATTATTATTTTCTCAAGATTAAAAACAGTGTATTTTTTAGTATTGACTAGTATGAATGTGTTTTTGGTAAAATGATCTAGGATAGATAAAAATTTGAATCTCAAGTTTTCTTTTTTTTAAGACTTTATTTATTTATTTATTTGAGAAAGAGAGAGGAGAGATCACAAGTAGGCATAGTGGCAGGCAGAGGGAGAGGGAGAAGCAGGCTCCCTGATGAGCAGAGAGCCTGATGTGGGACTTGATCCCAGTACCCTGTGATGATGAACTGAGCTGAAGGCAGACCGACTAAGTCACCCAGGCTCTCCTGGATCTCAAGTTTTAATATTATATTTAGTAGTGTGGCTGTATTTTGACTATTTATAAATATTCACCAATAAAATATTTTTATGTGATCATATATGAGGGAATTTAAAAGCCCTACTTTTAATTTGTAAGCAACTAATTAGACTTCTTAAGAACTTAATTTTATAAGCTGGAATTAGTCTTTAATTTATGTTTAACTTAATAATTTGATGATTATGTCCAAAGTAGCCAAAACTGACCATGATTTATTTTAATTGCACATATTTGCAGAGGACATTAGATTAATGACAGGTGTTAAAAATTACCACTTTGTCTTAAATGCATCCAATAAGGCTTGTTGGGTGTGGTTTTATTTTAAAAAATTCCTATTTATGTTTACCATGAATTTTAAATTAACCAAGATCGATAGAACGTTCAAACTTTATAATCTTCCTATAATTGTTTTCAAGGTAATGCAAAAAATGAAGAGTGCAAGGTCTTTATGATAGATTTTGACATGCAATCATAGAATTTATTTTCCTTTAGGGAATAAAGATTTCTTCTAATTTAAGAAATTTTGAAGTATGAAGACAATGCCAAATATTTTTCTTTTCTCGGTTATAGCAGGAATCGCAGAGGTAGAGTTGTTGGCCACTACAAAAAGTGTATTAAAAAGTCATCTTGTTTCTTGCACAAGAGATAATCTGTCCATTTCAAAGGGAGGTTACTTGAATCTATGGAAAGAGCAAATGAAAGCAACTGCAGTTTAGAAAGTTTTAACTGAAATAGGAAATGCAATCCATAATGGAATCTCTATATAAACATTTGGATTAATGGGCTTTATGAAAGTCAATAGAACCAAAAGGTACCTTATATAAGTTAAATGATTTAAAGCATATAAAATATCTGGTATAATATAGTTGACACTTAAGAAAATGTTATTTTTCTTTTCTTGAAGGAGCTACTTATGAAGCAACTAGGCAAATTACAAATGTGACTCGCTAAAAATACCACACTTCTTATTTGGTAAATAAAACAAAAAGAGTGTTGTGATTCTTATGAATGAAAATACCTTAAGACAGTATATAAATAGGTTTTATTTATAAGTCTATTTTAAAATTCATGAGAATAAAGCTTACTTTGCTAAAATATTCTAGACTGATGCAAAAACTAATCATTTTGTTTTGCTTTTACAATAAAATTAGTATTTATCATAAAGAACAGGAAATGTAAACTGATCTTGGTAGTTCTCATCTCCTTTCAGACGAAATTAGTTCTCACTATGTGTTGGTCTTAATAAACTCTTCAATTGTTTAAATGCAGGGGCCAGAACTTACTCATTTTTGCATTTGTGTCTAGCCCAGTACCCAGCATGTGTTGGGGACTCAATAAATGTAAAACTGAACCAAAAAGCTGAATTTCGCACAGGTATCATAAGAGAAGGAGAACTAGTACTTCTTAAGCTTCTAATCTCTGACAATTATTTTATGTCTGGCATCTCATTCAGATTCATTTCAATTAAAAGAAAGTACTATTCAACTTAGTACTTTACTTTGCACAGAAGAAAACATCCATAGGGAGCTTAGTACTTAACCAAGGTAACACAATTTATAACTGGTAGAGTTATATTCAGAAGTGAATCTGTCTTACTCTCTTCCTAACACCATGTTGTCTTGCACAATAGCGAATAATTAATTTATAAAACACTACCTAAAGGAGGAAGGGTGGGGTTGGGGTAACCTAACAGAATTTAAAGACTTTAGGAATTGATTTAACAATAGTAACAAAACATGTCTATTCCAACATTCCAGCTTATTCTGTGGATACTGATAATAACATATAAAGATAAACTGCATTAAGAGTGAAACTGATCTCTAGTACTTGGGAACTATGTTGTTAAATTGTTAAATAACAGAATGAAGTGCCACACAAAATTTTAGTGGCTACATAGCAATTTTTTTCAACATTAGTAACACTAACATGATTCAAAATAAAAACTATTGAGCTCATTAACTGAAATCAGGAGACTAATGATAGAAATAATGAACTTCTAAGAAAAATTACAAGAAATGAATTCCAAAATGGTCAATAAACTGCTTGACATTATTAGTCACAAAGGAAATACCAATACGGTCACAATTAATTACCACTTCACACCAACCAGAATGGATAAAATTAAAAAGACTATAAACACTAAATGTTGGCAAAGAGTTAGAGCGTCTGAAACCCGTGCACACTGCTAGAGGGAGTATAAAGTGGTACAAGGACCCAGAATACAGTTTGGCAGTTTCTTATAAAGTTGAACATAACCTATCCTATGACTCAGAAATTATATTCCTAAGTATTTACCCAAGAAAAAGGAAATAGTATCTGAAGAGACTTAACTGGAATTTCATAGCAGCGTTATTTACAAATAAAGTAAAAAAACTATAATGAACCTGTTTCTAACAATAGGTTTTTAATTTATCCATACAATGTTACTCAACAGTAAAAAGGAGCTAAATACTGACATGTAGCAACATGAATGAGTCTCAGGAACATTGGGCTGAAGGAAAGAAGCAAACAAAACACTTGAGAATACATTGTATATGAACATCCAGCACATGGAAAACAAACCTATAGTGGAAAAGATCACAATAGTATTTTCTTGTGGGCATGGAGGCTGACAGAGAAGGGGCCTTTAGAAACTTACTAGGGTGATGTCAATATTTTATATGTTGATAAGAGTATGATGTATGGTATATTCATTTGTCAAAACTCATCAAACAATAACACAGAGCATTTCACTGTGTATAGAATACACTTGACTAAAATAAAGGAATAAAAAAATAAAAGCAAGTACACTAGGGATTTTATAAAAACTTTTGGTATAGGCTGTTTCGAGATTGACTAAGTTTCATATTCTCTCCCTTCAAATCATTTGTTGGAGAGTGTTTTTGCATAAATAATTTGTTACAAAAGAAGAAGAAGAAGGAGAAGGAGAAAGATAAGAAAGTTTAATTCCGTTTCTTATATACCAGAGAGAATAGCTTTTTTTTTCTTGCTGGCAAAATGCCATCTGGGTTCACAGTTTATCATATTTATCTATTTAATGAACTTTATTCGCAGGGTGATGAATATTTTTATTACTATTAATTAAGCACATGATTAGTTATGCAGTAGATCTTTAAACCTGAGTAATGAATGCAGAGTCTATATCTTTAGCCTACCATATAATTCTAGGCCAGGCAATCTATTTGTAGTCAAGATAGTTCCTTTCCCAAAAACACTTCTTTTTTTTTTTTTTTTTTAGATTTTATTTATTTATTTGACACAGAGAGAGAGAGAGAGAGATCACAAGTAGGCAGGGAGGCAGGCGGGGGGGGGGGGGAGCAGGCCCCCTGCTGAGCAGGGAGCCCGATATGGGGCCTGATCTCAGGACCCGGAGACCATGACCTGAGCTGAAGGCAGAGGCTTAAACGGTTTAACACTGAGCCACCAGGCACCCCTCCCAAAAACACTTCTTTTTTTAAATTTTTTTTTATTTTATTTATTTATTTGACAGACAGAGATCACAAGTAGGCAGAGAGGCAGGCAGAGAGAGAGAGAGAGAGAGAGAGAGAGAGAGAGAGAAGCAGGCTTCCTGCGGAGCAGAGAGCCCGATGCAGGGCTCGATCCCAGGACCCTGAGATCATGACCCGAGCCGAAGGCAGCAGCCCAAACCACTGAGCAACCCAGGCGCCCCCCAAAAACACTTCTTAAAGGAAACTTAAAACCTTGCCATAAACATTCACAGTTTATATTACTTTAGTCAAGTCCAATAGTTCCTTCAAATTTAATCCACTTATTGAGAAAGACAAATATCATATGATTTCACCCACATGTGGAGCCTAAAAGAAATAAAAAACAAAAAACAAATGAATAAACAAAAAGCAAAATCAGACAAGTAAATACAGAGAACAAACTGATGGTTGCCAAGGGCAAGAGCAATGGGCAAAATCGGTGCAGGGGAACCGGAGATACAGGCTTCCTGTAATGGAATGAATAGGTCATGTGAACAAAAGGCAGAGCATAAGGAATATTGTCAGTGATGGTAGAATAACATTCTATGGTGACAGATGGTAGTAGTTACACTTGTGATAAGTGTGGCATGATGTAAAAAGATTTTGAATCATTATACTGTACATCTGAAACTAATGTAACATTGTCTGTCAACTATACTCAAAAAGCGTTTTAAAATTAAATTAGATTTAAAAAACGTTTGCTAATAAAAAAAATCCAAGTTTAATTCAGTTATATGAATCATCTAACCTTAATAAACTGTAATAACAAGGTCTCATTAGTAATATTAAGTTAAATGTTGTTAATAATAGTTAATATTGAATCCCAAAGAATAATCTTAGTGCTATTTCTATTCCTGATTTTGACCCAGTGTCCTCATGTCTTCTAAACTAGAAGTCCCATTTTCTTTACATGTGAATAAATAAATATATTGAGCATAGATGTTGACCCATTCTAAGAAATTTTGCTGAATCAAATTGCTATGAAAAATGTTCAATCCAGCATTTTGAATGTTAAAGTGTATGTTAAAATGTTGAAGTCTGAGGTGCTTCTGTTATTCTGATCAACAAAGGGACCATCTTATTAAGGACCAGACAAAAGAATATGATCCTTTCTTTTCATTCTATGCCTGTGATTTCAGTTAAAATATGACTTAACTCTACTAAAAGTGCTACTTTCTGGGTACCAAAGATTATTACGGTCATGTCAGAAGGATTCTGGAGCTGATCTGAAAGACTTCTAGCCAAAGAGTGATGTGATATGGACTTCATTAAGGATAATAACTGCAGTGGATTGAATCCCATCAAATATGTCTAAATCCATTGAGTTATCATGATGCTCAATACAAACAGACAAAACTTTTCTGGTCACCTTTAGAGGATGCTAAGGAATTACATCTCTGAAATGATCAAATCCTCTCATACCAACTGGGTATTCAACATTGAGTTAGTGTCAGACTCCACTGCCTATACTTGAGACAACAGCCACAGAGGAGTTGTCCAGGCTGCTCATGTTTCTGTCTGCCTGACTACAAATTCAGGGGTCTCACAGCCCCCCACTCCCCCAAGCTTAATACTGCACTAGAACAGCTCACAAACTCAGGAAAACAGATTTCTCAGTCTATTATAAAGAATACAACTCAGGAATAGCTATGTGGAAAAGAGCATATAGGGCAGGATATGGAAGGTGAGGGCTTAGAACTTCAGCGCCCTCTCCAGGTGTGCCACCTTCTGGGCATATTAATGTGTTCACCAACCTGGAAGCTCTTGGAATCGCTTTGTTCAGAAGTTTGTGTATTTCAATCTCTCATCCTCCCCTCCCCCCACTCTGCCTAAATTCTCACCCTCTAGCCACTTGTTTGCCTTTCTGGTGACTAGCCCCCATCCTGAAGCTATCTATGGATACCACACTGAGTCACCTCATTAGCATAAACTCAGATGTGGCCAGAGGGGATTGTTATGAATAACAAAAGACACTTGTGGAACTCAGGAAATTCCAAGGGTTTTAGGAGCTCTGTGCCAGAAGCCAGAACAAAGACAAAATATATATTTTTATTATACTACAATATCATTATTTTGAAAAATGATAAATAGAAGAAAAATAAGGGGAAGGAAAAAAGTTTTCTTACAAAATTATCTTGCTTTTTTTTTTTAATAGAACTTAAGCTCAGGACAACCAAATAGCTGATGAAGGATATTTTCTCTCTATGGAAAAAGCTAGGAAATGAGGAAAGCATGTTAGAATTTAAAATTACCATTTTTGCAATCCTGATGAGGAAAGGGTTGAAGAACAGCAAAAATAACCCAGTCAATCCAAAAGCCTTGAGGCAGGCGGCTGCTTGACATTCTTTGAGGATAAGCTGATGGAGATAAATCCTGGATGATAGGTCCGAGATATAGCCAGAGGCCCTTGTGTTGGCAGGATTTCTCTGCCTTTAGTGCTCATGGTTCTTGGTCATCTCACTTCAAAGAATGAAGAGGTAGACCAGACTAAGACTGATGAGCAGCAAAGAGAAGTTTATTGAGCAGTAATACAAAGCTCCCAGAGAAGGAGGGGACCTCAGAGAGTTGCCCTCAGAGTTTCTAAGTTTAGGGGGTTTTATGAGCTCTTTTGCAGAACTATCTTAAGCAATCAAGGTGTGCTGAGTCATGCCAATCAGGACATTGGTCATGTATCTGTCTGCCTGTTAGGTTAATATCAACTTGCTGATGGTCTTTTTTGCTGACATTAATGAAGTATTGTCAGAAGAAAGGCAGGAAAGGACAAGGGGCAGTATACTTAAACTGTTGTTAATTTCAGCGTACAATATAATGGTTCAACAATTCTATATATTACTCATGCTCATCATGAGAAATGTACTCTTTAATCCCTATCACCTATTTTATCCATTCCTGCTACCCACCTCCCACCAGTAACCACCAGTTTGTTCTCTATAGTTGAGATTCTGATTTTTTTTTCTTTTCTTTTTCTTTTTTTCTGTTGCTCTTTTTTTTTTTTTTTTTGATTCTTAAATTGCACATGAGTGGGGTCATATGATATTTGTCTTTCTTGGACTGACTTATTTTGCTTAGCATTGTATTCTACCTTCATCCATATTGTCGCAAGTGGCAAGATTTCATTCTTTTTTATGACTGAATAATATTCCATTACAAATAGTATATATACATCCACACACATATCCCCATACTCCACATCTTCTTTGTCTGTTCATCTATCAGTGGACTTGGGCTGCTTCCATAATTTGACTTTTGTAAATAATGCTGCAATAAACACCAGGGTGCCTGTATCTTTTTGAATTACTGTTCATGTATTTTGGGTGTAAACACATCATAGTGCAATTACTGGATTATAGAGTAGTTTTATTTTTAACTTTTTGATGAGCCTCCATATGGTTTTCTAGAGCGGCTGCACCAGTTTGCATTCCCAACCAGTTTCTAGTCCCACCAACTTGCACGAGGGTTCTTTTTTCTCCACATCCTCACTAACACTTAATTTCTTGTGTTTTCAATTTTAGCTATTTTGACAGGCAAGAGGTAATTATAGTTTTGATTTTCGTTTTCCTGATTGTCAGTGATGATGAACATCTTTTCATGTGTCTCTTGGCCATCTGTATGTCTTCTTTGGAGAAATGTCTGTCCGTGTCTTCTGCCCATTTTTTAGTTGGATGATTTGGTTCCTGAGTGTTGAGTTTTTAAGTTCTTTATATAGTTTGGATACTAACCCTTTTTCAGTTATGTCATTTGTAAATATCTTCTCCCATTCAATAGGTTGTTGATTAGTTTTGCTAATTGTTTCCTTTGCTGTACAGAAGTTTTTTCTTTTGATGTAGCCTCAATAGTGTATTTTTGCTTTTGCTTCCCTTGCCTTGGGAAATATATCTAGAAAAATACTGCTATGGTCGATGTCAGAGAAATGATTGCATGTGCTCTTTTCTAGGATTTTTCTTGTTTCAGGACTCATATCTAGCTCTTTAATTGATTATGAACTTATTTTTGTGTATAGTGTAAGAAAGTGGTCCAGTTTCATTCTTTTGTACATAGCTGTCCAGTTTTTCCAGCACCATTTGATGAAGAGACTGTCTTTTTCCCACTGGATATTCTTTTCTGATTTGTTGAAGATCATTTGACCATATAATTGTGAGTTTATTTCTGGAATTTCTTTTCTGTTCCATTGATCCATCTGTCTATTTTTGTGTCAGTACCATACTATTTTGGTTACTACAGATTTGTAATATAACTTGAGGTCTGGAATTGTGGTAACTCCAGCTTTGTTTTTCTTTTTCAAGATTGCTTTGGTTTTTCAGGGTCTTTTGTGTTTTCATACAAATTTTAGGATTGTTTGTTTTAGTTCTGAGAAAAATACTGTTGGTGTTTTGATAGTGATTACATTAAATCTGTAGATTGCTTTGGGTAATATAAACATTTTTAACAATATTTGTTCTTCCAATCCATGAGCATGGAATGTCTTTCCATTTGTTTGTGTCATCTTTAATTTCTTTCATCATGTTTTATAGTTTTCAGATTATAGGTCTTTCACTTCTTCGGTTAAGTTTATTCCTAAGTATTTTATTATTATTGTTGCAATTGTAAATTGGACTGATTCCTTAATTTCTCTTTCTACTGCTTCAGTATTAGTGTATAGAAATGCAACATACTTCTGTGCATCAATTTTGTGTCCAGTAACTTTACTGAACTGTTGGTTCTAGTAGTTTTTTTGGTGGAGTCTTCAGAGTTTCTATGCAAAGCATCCTGTCATCTATAAATAGTGGAAGTTTTACTTCTTCCTTACCAATTGATATCTTTTTTTTTTTTTTTTTTTTTTTAAGCCCAAGTGGTTGGACATATGGACTCTGGATTGGTTTTTTTTTTTTTTTTTTTTTAAGATTTTATTTATTTATTTGACAGAGAGAGATTACAAGTAGGCAGAGGGAGAGGAGGAAGCAGGCTCCCTGCTGAGCAGAGAGCCCGATGCGGGACTCAATCCCAGGACCCTGAGATCATGACCTGAGCCGAAGGCAGTGGCTTAACCCACTGAGCCACCCAGGCACCCCCAATTGATATCTTTATTTTTATTGTTTGTTCACTCTGGCTAAGACTTCCAATACTATCTTGAATAAAAGTGAAGAGAGCTGACATCCTTGTCTTGTTCCTGATCTTAGGGGAAAAGCTCTCAGTGTTTCCCCATTTGAGTATGATGTTTGCTGTGGGTTTTTCATACATACCTTTATTATGTTAAGGTATGTTCCCTCACAACCTACTTTGTTGAGAACTTTTATCATGAAAGGATGTTATGTTTTACCAAATGCTTTTTCTCATCTATTGAAATGATCATATCCTCTTCTTTCTCTTGTTAATGTGCTACATCATGTTGATTGGTTGATTGGTTTGCATCTTGGGGATAAATCCCACTTCATTGTGGTAATTTTTTAAATGTATTGTTGGATTTTATTTGCAAATATTTTGTTGAGGATTTTTGCATCTATGTTCATCAGAGATACTGGCATGTAGTTCTCTCTCCCTCTCTCTTTTGGTGTGGTATCTTTACCTAGTTTTGGTATCAGAGCAATGTTGGCTCATAGAATGAATTTGGAAGTTTCTTTTACCCTTCTATTTTTTGGAATAGTTTGAGAATGATAGATATTAATTCTTCTTTAAATGCTTGGTAGAAGTCAACTGTGAAACCATCTGTTCTGGACTTCTGTTTGTGGGATTTTTTTGATTACTGATTCAATTTCATTACTGGTAATTGGTCTGTTCAAATTTTCTATTTCTGCTTTGGGAAGTTTGGTTGGTTATATGTTCCCAGGAACTTATCCATTTCTTTTAGGTTGTCCAATTGTCCACCTATAATTTTTCATAATATTCTCTTACAATTGTTTGTATTTTGTGATGTTTGTTATGCCCAAGTTTTCATGTCCAAGAGATCACCAAGGAGCCAACACCCGATGCAATCACAAGAGGGTTTATTTAACAAGCTTAAGCTTGGGCCCAAGTATACCTGACACAGCAGTGTAGGGACTTGGACCCGGAACCAGATTACAGTGGGAGTTTTTAAAGGCAGAGTAGGGGTGGACTCAGCGGTAGGGGTGGGTGAGGACAAAGGGGATTATGGATGATGTAAGTCTCTAAGGAAATTTGGAAGCAAGGTTTCTAGGACCTTGAGGGGCTAGCTATTGTCTGGGGAAAAGGTTATTCATAACCAATACAGGGTCTTTTTACAGGGTCTTTTTACAGGGTCTTTTCCTGAGACCCTTTAGATGTACATCAGTGGGCCATATGCTTGGGAATGATTGTCAACACTATCTTGGCCGTTTAGAGATAAACTTTCCTAAAGGAATTGTTAAAGTAGACTTACAGGATCCTGGTTGGACCTGTTGGAGTAAGGGGTCGGTCAGGCTAGGATTGTCCTTAGCAAAACCTCAAGGTGAGGGCAGTTGAGTCCCCAGGGGAGAGCCACTCTGTTTCAAGAGCTTGTCAGTAGGTAAGGAATTTCAATGATTTTCTTCTGTCTCTGTTTCCCACATCAATGTTGGCTGTTATTTCTCTCTCATTTGTGATTTTGACCCCTTCCTTCCTTCCTTCGAGTCTGGCTAGAGGTTTATCAGTTTTGTTAATCTTTTCAAAGAACAAGCTCCTGGTTTTATTTATAATATATCCTATTATAAATATAATAATAATATTATTATTATTAGTTTCTATATCATTTATATCTGCTCTAATCTTTATTTCCTTCCTTTTGCTGGTTTTGGATTTTTTTTTTCCTAAGTCTGTGAGGTATAAGTTTAGCTTGTTAATTGGGATTTTCTTTGCTTCTTGAGGTAGGTCTATATTGCTATAAACTTTCCTCTTAGAACCACTTTTGCTACATCTCAAATATTTTTGACCTGTATGTTTTCATTTTCATTTACTTCCATGTAAGTTTATTTTTTCCTTTAATTTCTTGGTTAACCTATTAATTGTTTAGTAGCATGTTATTTAATCTCCATGTATTTGTGCTCTTTCCATTTTTTTCTTACAGTGATTTCTGGTTTTATAACATTGTATTCAGAAAATATGTATGACTGATCTTTCTGAATTTGTTGAGACTTCTTTTGTGATCTAGTATGTGATCTCTTCTGGAAAGTGTTCCTTGTGCACTTGAAAAGAATGTGTGTTCTACCGTTTTAGGGTGGAATAGTCTGGATATATCTGTTAAATCCATGTGATCTTGTGTGTCATTCAAAGTTACTCTTTCCTTGTTGATTTTTTCTTGGGATGATCTGTCCATTGATGTAAGTGTTACAGTGCCCTACTATTATTGTGTTACTATTGATTAGTTTCTTCATGTTATTGTTAACTGTTTTACATAGTTGGGTGCTCCCATGTTGGGTGTATAAATATTTACAATTGTTATATCTTCTTGTTGGATTGATTCCTTTGTGATTAGTGTCCTTCTTTGTCTCTTGTTACAATCTTTATTTTAAAGTCTGTTTTGTCTGATGTAAGCAGTGCTACTCCAGCTTCTTTTTATCACATGCATTTGCATGATAAATCAACTATCATCCTCTCACTTTCAGTTTGCTGGTGTCTTTAGGGCTGAAGGAGTCTCCTGTAGATAGTACACAGATGGTCTTTTTTTATCCACTCTGTTACTCTGCTGTGTCTTTGGTTGGAGCATTTAGTCCATTCCCAGTAGTTATTGATAGATTTGTATCAAATGTATCAAATACTGCTGTTTTGTTACCTTTTTAGTGGTTGTTTTTGTGATTTTTCTTTTATCCTTTCTTATCTTGCCCTCTTTCATGGTTTGCTCATTTTCTTTCGTGATATATTTGGTTTCCTTTCACCTTGTTCTTTGCATATCTATTACTGGTTTTTGATTTGTGGTTATCATTAGGTTTCTGTTATAGCAGTCTATGTTAAGTTGATGGTCACTTTTGTTTGAACTCGTTCTTTACTCCTCTCCCCACCACATTTTAGATAGATGGTGTCATACATCACATCTTTTTATTTTTTTAATCCCTTGGCTGATTTTTACAGATGTACTTATTTTCATACTCTTTTTTATGGTCTTTACTTTCCACCAAAAGAATCTCCTTCAACATTTCTTGTAGGCCTGGTTTAGTGGTCATGAACTCCTTTAGGTCTTCTTCATCTATGAAGCTCTTTATATCTCCTTCTATTCTGAATGATATCTGTGCTGGATGGAGTATTCTTGGCTGAAGATTTTTTTTTTTTTTTTTTTTTTTTTTTTTTAGCACTTTGAATATATCATGCGACTCTCTTCCTTGCTGTAAAGTTTAAAATATTGTGTATTTTGTAGTTTTTGGTTATAGTGTCCAATAAATACCAATTAGACTAAGGTGGTTGATGATGATCAAATTTTCTCTATCCTTACTGGTTGTTGTTGTTGTTGTTTTTTTTAATATAGTTATTCCATTAATTACTGAGAGAGGTGTGTTAAAACAGCCAACTATTATTTGTATTTGTCTGTTTGTGTGTTTAGTGTTTAGGAAATATTTAGTCAGTGTGAGGTTCATTTACTTTGCAGCTCTGTGTTGTGCATACATGTTTAAGGATTGTTGTGTCTTTTTAATGAACTGATCCTTTCTATCATTATCAAGTGTCTCTCCTTATCTCTGGTGGTACTCCTTTACACCAGCTTTTTTATGATTATTGTTTGACTGGTATATATTTTTCTTTTCCTTTACCTTTCTATATTTAAAATATATTTCTTCTAGACAATACATATTAGATCTTGCTTGTTTATCTGGTCTGATAATCTCTGATTTTAATTGGAATGTTAACTCCATTTATATTTGTGTAATTATTGATATGATTTGGTCTCACCTACATTGTCATTTCTTTTCCATTTATCTCAGATATTTTATGGTCTTCATTCCTCCTTTTTTGCCTTCTTTTGGGTTAATAAAATATTCCATAGTATTCCATATAATTTCTCTATTGACATTTCAGCTGTATCTCTAACTGATTGATATTAATAGTTGCTTTAGAAATTATAATATCCATCCTTAACGCATTCAAGTTTACTAGAGTTAATATGTTAACAGTTCATTTAAAATATAAGACCCTTATGACCCTATGATTATATTTATATAATCCTTTGTGTTTTATTGTCATTTATTTTACATCTATATCATTATAAGCCATAAAGTACAATGTAGTAATTTTTGTATTAAGTGATCAGTCTTTAAAGAAATTAAGAGAAGAAACAAACAAGGGAGTCATTTAATATTTCTTCATTTATTTTCATTTCCAGGGCTTTTCATTTCTTCCTATGGATCTAATTTCTAGTTGGTATCATTTCCCTTTAGCTAAAAGAAGTTCCTTCAATATTTCTTGGGGAACAATCGTGCTGGTGTTGAATTATCTTGGGTTTTATTTACCTGAAATTTGTTTTATCTATGTTCTTTGAAGTAAATTTTTATAGAATATAGAAATTTTGGTTGAGAGTATCTTTGTTCCAGTTCTTTAAAGATACTTGTGGGGCACCTGGGTGGCTCAGTGGGTTGAGCCTCTGCTTTCAGCTCAGGTCATGATCTCGGGGTCCTGGGATCGAATTCCTTGTTGGGCTCTCTGCTTGGCAGGGAGCCTGCTTCCTCCTCTCTCTCTCTCTGCCTGCCTCTCTGCCTACTTGTGATCTCTCTCTGTCAAATAAATAGAGTCTTATAAAAATAATAAAGATACTTGTGGTTCTTGTAATCTTCACTGTTTCTGATAAAAAGTTAATCATTAGTCACCTTGTTATTCCCTTTTGTGTAATGTGTCATTACTCGTAGGCTGCTCTTGAGGCATTTCTCTTTGTCTGGCTTTTAGCAGTTTGATGACAATGTACATAGGGGTAGTTTCCCTTAGATATCTCTTGTTTGGAAATCACTGAATGTCTTGGATCTGTAAGTTTTTGGTCTTTCTGTAATGAATCTGGGATATTTTTGGCTATTACTCTTTCAAGTAATCTTTCTGTCCCATTCTTTCTCTCTTTTCCTTCTGGGACTCCATGTATGTTAGACTACTTCATGTTGTCTCACAGGTCACTAGAACTTTATTTTTTCATTTTTTTCTTCTTTACTTCAGATTAGTTAATTTTTATGGATCTCTACTTAAGTTTACTAAACTTAATTTCTGCCTTCTATAATATATTGTTAATCTCATCCAGAAAATTTTTCATTTCAGATAGTATATTATCAGTTCTGAGATTTTACTGTTCTTTTTTGTGTACTTTTCACTTGTCTGCTGATATTTCTGTGTTCACTAATTATGATGATCATTTACCTTACATCTTTAAATATATTTATTATAGTCAATTTAAAATCCTCTGCTGTTAATTCTAATATATGGATCCTTTTGAGGTCTGTTTGTATTGACCACTTTTCTCTTCAATGCAGGTCAGATCTTGCTTTTTATTTGTATGCTTAGAAACATTTGATTATGTACTGCGTATTATGTTTAATATGTGGAAGAACTTTAGATTCTGTTAGTTTTCTCTGAAATCCTTTGATAATGGCTGATTTTTTTTTGTTCTACAATTAAATAACTTACATTATTTAGTTAATAATTTAAGCAATTATTATAAATAGTTATTTATTATAAATAATAAATAATAATTGCTTAAATTATTATAAATGTTTATAAATTATAAACAATTATAACAATTATTTAAATTATTAATTAAATAACAATTAAATGACTGGCTCATCATCTTAAACTTGTATGGGTTTTGGTAACTTTTTAGGGGACAGATTTGTTTCAGTTTTGCTTATAGTGTTAGTGGTAGTCTAAGCATATAATGCTTGCTTCTAAAGTATAGCCCTTCCTGAATTTCAATGGAAAGGTGATTACCAAGGCATTTACCATGTCTCTTAAAGTGATGTGACTCAAATCCCAAATTATTTCCCCTGCAGCCAGCAGCTAAAATTTATATTCAATTATTTTAGCCTTCTGGTTGTTGCTTTTTGGTGAACTCTGGAATCCATCTCATGCAACCACATTTAGGATCAGCCAAGAATTGAAGAGAGTCTTTATCTAGACTTTGGGGGAAAGCTGTCCTCTTTCTTTTTTCATTTCTTTTCATCTGTTCTTTTCTTTCTAGGATTTCCCATCTCAACTTACAGTTATTCAGGTAGTCTCACATTCTGTCCTTTGACACCATTAGCCAAAACATCTACGGTTTTTTGCTTGAATTCTAGTCATTCCATGCAGACTGTGGAAGGTCCTCAGAATAAAAGTTGTACGGTAGCTCAGTTGACTGAGTGACTGCCTTCAGCTCAGGTCATGATCCTGGAGTCCTGGGATCAAGTCCCGCATCAGGCTCCCTCCTCAGCAAGGGGTCTCCTTATTCTCATTCTCATTCTCATTCTCACTTATTCTCATTCTCTCTCTCTCAAATAAGTAAATAAATAAAATCTCCAGAAGAAGAAAAAGAAGAGGAAGAAGAGTTGTATAAATGTGTACTATACCAAGTGTGGTTCTTTTCTTGAATCCCCTCCAGTGTGTCCTGCTTTTTGATTGTTCTCCTATGCATTCAAATAATTGTTTTATGTATTTTGACCTATGGATACATATAGACAGAGAATTTTCCAAGGACCAAATCTTTGAGTATCCCAGAGTTTAGTATATCAGGATGAAGAAGAGGAACTAGCAAAGGAGACTGAGAAAGAATGACAATGAGGTAGGTAAGGACAATCGCCTGAGTGGGTTAGGTCCTAGAGAGAATGGAAGAAGTCTCCTTATTAGTACAGGAGTTTGGCTCTCAAAATAGTGTAATGGAGCAGAGAAAAGAGATGTAGCTCAAAGAAAGTTGTTTTTTAAGATTGGAGAAATTATAGTGTGTTTACTTGGTGATATCAATTATCCTGGGAAGAAATAAAAATTAAAATAATGTATCAATAAAGTAAAAATAAAATAAATAATACAAATAAATAAAATAAAAATAATAAAATAATGGATCAATTATGAGAGAAAATAATTGAGAGAGAATAGTGGGTTTGGTAATGCAGGCAGAGTATTTTTGGAACAGATTTATGTGGGTAATGGATTTGGTTGAGACAGGTTGTAAATGTTAAAAACAGGATCACCCACTTAGAGTGGAGAGCAAGAGTTATGAAATAATTATCCTTGAAAATGGAAAAGTGAATTGACTAAGATAATTATTAGACATATCAAAAACAAAAGAAAACAAAACCAATTAATGTAAAAAGTCATGAATTTAAAGTGAGGTTTGTCAGCATGATTGTTTTCTCTTAGTCACAGTTAGCTACTAGGGGATGGGACAGAAGAGGTGGTGAGTTTAGATTTAAGAATTTCTAGATAAGCTTGTAAGACAGAGGGAGAAAGAAAAAGTGGTGCCACTTATGTATGCAAGG
Source organism: Mustela lutreola (assembly GCF_030435805.1). NCBI lineage: Eukaryota > Metazoa > Chordata > Mammalia > Carnivora > Mustelidae > Mustela > Mustela lutreola. The sequence goes on along the minus strand of NC_081299.1, from coordinate 72,455,864 downwards.
AAGTGATTATAATGTCAGACTTTGGTATTTAGGCTGCTTAAGGATTGGAAGTTAGGCCACATGGGGATGAGACACTGAAAATATGGTGGGATCACATATTTGCAGTTGCAGTAGGTCAAATAATTGTTGTGGCTGCTTAGAGAGTGAGCTAAAAAGATAGGAAGTATTGCTTAGAGAATGTAATGCTTCAAATTTTATGCTTCAAGTATTATGGAGGTCATATAGTTATTAGTAATGTTAAAGTGAGGAATATTCAAGTGATGTTACCTCAAGATCATGTCACTTAGTATTTCTTTTATGGGACTCTCCTAATTTAGCTCCTCCATATTTGAATTCTTAATTCCAAATTCTTTTTATTTAAATTTTGCTGTTTCATCAATGATCATTCACAAATTGTATTCTCTGCTTTTTAAGATGGCAATAATTGTAAAATAGATTTTAATGATTGTCTCTGGTCTTGATATTTTTAATACTTACATATATATACTCTATAGAGAATTTTACCTATATCTTACAAGCTAAACTAGGCAAATATTATTATTCTTATTTCCATTTTATAGAGGAGGAATCTCGAATTCAGAGAGATTAAATGATTTGTTCAGTGTTTTCACTCTAAGTCCTAGTGTTCTTTCCATTATATTGAATGGTCTCTAATCTGATAAATCTGTTCTAACATGCTAATGGGTCTAGTACTTAAGAAGTTTTCCTCACTAGACAGAGGGTCCTCAGAGACCCAATAATAGTCTGAAAGAGCTGTGCCAAAAAATTATTTATAAAATCATCCATGTCTGCTATATAGTCTATATAGCAGAATAGTAGACTAGGTGGGACTTTGAGAATTCTTTGAGTAATAAAGAATAGGCAATTTCCTTTTCCTCTTACGCTCAAAAGGATATATAACTCCTTTAACAAAAGTCATGTAGAAGTCCGTATTGAAAGTCAAAGTCAATTATATTTATTTTTTGATTTCAAAGGGGATTTGAAAAGCCAATCAAGTATGACTAAAAGTGTGTTGGGAGTCATAGAATTAAAACAAAATGAGGGAGAAAGCAAGAAATTTTGGAGTCTTCTTTAATGCAGAAAAATATACCCTACTTCTTTGACATTAGGTAAAATTGGCATGTTCAATAATCTCTGCTCATGCATTTTATACTAAGGAGGATCCCAACCCACGACTGGCCAAGTTAAGAGCATTCCCTTCATGAAGACTAGAATTGGTTGTAGAACAAGTTGATCAATAAACTAAAGCACATTTGTGTGGGAATAAAAGAGATTCAGCATGTATTTCTTTAAATATGTTGCCCAGATACATAAGCCTTATGAATAAGAAAAAGCTTTCTTTAAATATGATTTTTATTGATCAATTGATTACTTTTATCCATGTTCTCAGAGTTTTTTTTCTAATGAGCTGAAATGTTAAATTAGTTGATAAGAGAAAGTAGACAGATAATAGGAAATTTGGAAAGAACCTAAAAATAAGAATTTTTAATGTGATATTTATAAGTAAAAATTTTATTATATTTAAAGTTTAAATGTAAGAATTTTATTATATTTAAAATTCTCAAGGGCTATCATTTCTTAAGTTCTTTAAAAATTCTTTGTACATATTGCCTCAAATCAGTTGGCCAGGTTTTCTAATAAAAGACTGTAATATATTAAAACCGATAAGTATGATTTTTATTTAATAGACATTGTGATATGAGAAAAAAAAATTGACCTAGTTTGCCAGTACTTTTCTAAGCAAGTCATTTAACATTTCTGAACTTCATTGCTCCTCTGCCTATAAAATGTGTTTTACTAGATAAGCTGTAATATCTCTTATAAATTCTAACTATATTAACCTTTTTTCTGGAGAATGGATTGAGTTCTTAAATATTGAGATATCATTAAAGCTCTTTCTCAGGTTCCATAATTTTCTAATCCATGGCCTAAAATTGTAGGCTTAATAATAGAACTTGTGATAGCTATGGAAAGGGAGAGGTCAACCTGGAAAACAGCCTTTCCTTAAAAATTTTCTTTGATTCAAGAGTATAGGCTGTTTAGCCAGTGAAGATTTATTTCTAATTTGTGAAATGGGAAGACTCATAAATGAAGAACCAGAAAGACTTTCCTTTTGGTCTTCCGTCTCTTCAGTTTGAGTGGTATTTGAAAGCATCCCTGAATTTGTGGAAGAACACATGACTATTTCTCATAGAATGAAAATAGCATTTAGAACTCTCTAGGAATGGAAATTATTACTAGTTGAGAATGGTAATGAAATCATAATTAGAATTATAGAGAGTCTGAATTGTGGCCTCTTAATTTTATGAGATGGGAAATAGAAAAAGAGATCCTTTGCCAGTAAGCATAGTAAGAAAGATTAATATTGTGCAAAAAAATTTTGTTGAAACCTAATGTAATATTTCTCTTGAAATGTAAAATATAAGATTCCAAAGTAGGAAAAGTATCTATTTTTATATATATTTTGGCAATTAGAGCTATTTCTGATTTATTTTTTATTACAAATTAATGCATGTATGTTGCAAGATTTTGGAAAATATTTAAACTGGGAATGATATCATAAAATTTTAAGAATTTTAAGCAGATTTTTTTACTTAAAGTTACTAGTTTTCCAATGATAAAGTAGGAGTTATAACTGAATATGTCACAAAAGTGGATGTTAATGGAGCCTTTATATAGGTCCCTTAAGGAAAGATGTTTCAATGGTAGCATTATTAGATTTTTAAAATCATCCATGTCTGACAATCTTCTCAGGATTTAAAACTAAGGCTAATAAAAATGTACAATAAAAAAGCAAATAATGCACGCCCATCTCAATTTAAAATAATTTTAAGACCATATAATATATATATTATTTTATATTGCATTCAACTGAAGAAGTGTGTTATCCTGTATATAATTTATATGTCACAAAGTGTTTTATAATTATTTTACCTAGGGCCCCAAAGGAGATCCAGGATTTTCCCCTGGTCAAGCTGTACCTGGAGAAAAGGTAATTAGTTGCCCAAGGAATAAAATCATGGTGATATATTTCATGCACTAAAAATTCATTTTTACCTTTTTAAAATGTAAATTTTACTTGATATCAGATGGAGGAGATAGAAAACTAGAGAAGGTATCAATCAGATAGATAAGGTAGAGAACTTGAATGAAGGAAGAAATATTTGAAAAATAAATTATATCATCAGCTTAATATGTTAATTAAAATATTCACATTATTTTATTGAGTGTCTACAGTGGCCTACCATTGTGCTACCTGCTCTTTAGGGATGGGTGGGGTGAAACATTAGAGCAGTATGTGACCTTAATCTCAAAAATTTGCTATTAAAAGGCATACACACAATAATACATAAATTCTAATGCTGTTTGTGCCTTTTTTAGACTATTCCATGTACATTATCTTTTCAAGTCCTGAGTAATTGAGAGAAGCACTCATTATTATCTTGTTTTCCAGTTAGGAAAACAGAATTCTTAGAATTTAAATGACTCATTGATTGTAAGTGGTTAAGTTAATGATATATTTGTTTGACTTAGTCTAGTATGCATTTCACTTTATTGTAATGCTGTAAAACATACACATTCACATTTAGGTAAAAAGAAACTAATATTTTGAATAAAGCTAGCAACAAAATCTTTGTCAAGAGGAGGATACTGTTTTCTAGTGAGTCTGAATAAAATTGGAGTCTTTAGGAATACATCTGGGAATCTCTATTTGGACAAGTGTGATACAATTATAGGATGTTTTTCTTTGTATGGTATACATTCACAAACTTTTAGAATCCCTGAGTAATTTTGGTGGTTCCTGGGTTGAAATCTGATTTTTTAAAAAATATATTTTTATTTATTTATTTGACAGAGAGAGAGAGATCACAAGTAAGCAAAGAAGCAGGCAGAGAGATGGGGGGAAGCAGGCTCCTGGGGAGCAGAGAGCCCGATGTGGGGCTCGATCCCAGAACCCTGAAATCATGACCTGAGCTGAAGGCAGAGGCTTTAACCCACTGAGCCACCCAGGCGCCTCTGAAATCTGATCTTTTAATTGGCTTACAGAAACTCTTGTAAACTTAAAAAAAAAGAAAATCATATTAATGAACTTTACAGGTATTACATTAAAAAGTAAATCCTCAAAAAACTTTTAATCTAGAATCTTGAGAATTTTATTCCTGTGATGGAACTGAGTTCACTGAATATAAATAATTTAGAAAAAGAATGGAAATTTATTAGAAAGTTATTTTCATTGTTCCCTTAGTTATTGTGGGGAAAAATATCCTGCAATCTGAGAAACAACATGCCGTCTTTTAAAATATCTAAATATAGAACATTTGATTTCTTACTTAAAATTTAGAAATTAAAGCCCATTCTGTTTTGGTGACTTCTTTAAATCCCCAAATTAGGCCTTCACATTTATATCAAATGCTTGGTTTTATCTTTACTTGTGGCTTTCCTTTTCAAGATATAGGGTGATTTGGTATGTGTACAGTATCTGTATGAAATATAGGATGATTCAGCATTGGAATTGAGGCTTCGAAGTATGTCAAGCCTTTTTGAGTTAGTCATATACTAATTGTGGTTAATGTTATATAGGAGTAAGGTAGTAAGATACAGGATTTAATAATATATTACCATTGAGCTTTAAGTGAAATCCAACTCTTAACATTGAGAGATGTATTTTTAGAATGGTAAAATTTAAAAACATTTCTTGGACATTGTATTTAATTGTATTTACATTTAAGATTAAGTTCAAACTGAGGAGGCAAGATATCAGTTATATACATACATTATGAATACAAATAAAATATGAACTTCATATTGGTGAGAGTTGAGGGGTTTGGGAAACAGTTATGTTTTATTTTTAATCACTTAACCATTTTTACAATAAATATATTGTCAGTGATAACACAAAAGAAGTGCAGGGTCTAGTCCTTCAGCATGGAACATGTATTAAAGAACGTCTCTCATAGAGCATGTTTAAGTGTTAAGCCATTTTGGAATCTCAGTGGCACACAAAAATAACCACTAAATGGTGCTTTATGTTTTTCCTTTCCTATAAGTCAAGTGAGATATTATTCTCATTTTCCTGGTGGAGGAACTTTAAAAGGAAATCTAAGTGATCCACCCATGATTAGACCTAGTGGAAGGAGACAACTCTCCAATAACCTTTTTCCTAGTGCAGCTTTCTTTCCCCCCATCAGAGTAATGAAGGTTAAAAAAATAATCTGTATAAAATGGTTATCCCATCACAAATGGAAGCCATCTTAGTAAAATGTCAAGAAGTATTAAAATGAAGTTAGTCCACATGGAAAGGTATTAGATTGTTTATCATCAGAAACATTCTTTTCTGTTCTTATTATTTAACTTGATGACATATTAAAGTACATAGTGCAGTAAACGTTAAACACAATACAGTCACTTAGGAGTTTATTTAGGATTATTACCTAAGTGCCCTTTTTTCTTTCACAACATTTTTTTTTTTTCAATGCACAATATATTTGTTGCAGCAGAAACAGGGAGGGGAAGGGAAGTAAAGAAAAACCACTTGCAGCAAAGTGCCTCAAGATTATCTTCCCATTCCTTTGTGGTGTTTTCTCTTTGTCAGTTTACACAGACTCCTCTGTATTTCCCACCGTCACTTCTAGCCGCCGGATACTCCTTCCCCCTCACATGAGTACACTTTCTCCCTCCTATCCTAAGCTGGGCTCAGAGGCCCTCATCAAATCTGCAGGATCAGGAGGATGGACCGCCCTAATAGGTGAAGTCGCATCTGCTGGAGCCAAACATGCGTGCTCCCCCCAAATTTTCACAGCATTTACTTCCCAGAGGTGCAGCAGCCAATACCAGTGTAGCCGGAAGCGGAAGTGTCCCTTTCTCTGGTGTGTCACGTGAGCCCAGCCCTTGCTCCCCGCAACCCAGTTCCTAGTGGGAGTCCTGGTAGGAGGCAGCCAGCCCTCCACTGCTGCACCACGAGGTGCTTGCAGGAATTTTAGGTAAACTTTTTTTTTTTTTTTTAACGCAGTAAACCTTGGAACTATAGGAATTTGGGGAGTTTTTCTCATTCCTAGAGAAAAGAGCATCAGGGAAAAAGGAGCAGGAGTATGGAGGCGGGAAGTCCAGTGGCACTCAGCGTGGGAAGAGAGAAATACCAGGAACCTCAGAAAAAGTCTCAAAAGGACTCAGAAAAGAGGGGGAACTTGAGGCAGACTGCAAAGATCAGAAATGAATGCAGTAAGGTTTTGACGTCCAAGATGAAATCCTGTAGCAAGGGAATTCTAATTTTTACTTCCTTTTCATAACATTAAACTTCTGTTTGTGTTTTGTTCTTAGGGGAATCAAGGCCTTTCTGGATTAATGGGGCCCCCTGGTATGCAAGGTGATAAGGTAAGACCCCTAACAAATAGTTTTACTTTGACATAATTGGATGTCATCTGGGTCTAGAAGCTCTTAAACTCTTTAAAATCTCGTTTTAAAGTTGTGCCCAAAGTCATTGTTTTAAATTACTTTTTTCAGCGAAAGAGATTAAGATGCTGTCCTCATCCATGAAAGTGGAGCCCACAAAACCCTTCAAAAACAAAACCCCTTTAGTTAATGATGAGGACAAAATTCATGTGGGGAACGAAGTTAAAGTTACTGATAGAATGATGAAGCTTTTCTTTTCTTTTTCCTTTTCTAATATTAGGGCAGTAACCCACTTCTGAAACTCTGAAGTCACTCTTCAACTTTTATATGTGAAGTGAGATATACTTGGTTATAGGTATACCCTTTTTAATTTACCCTAAAATAATTTACCCTAAAATATACCCTTAGTTTATTTTCTTAGGAAATAATCCTCTCTGCCATGATATACATGAGAATGTGCAACCTGAAGAGTAGGAAAGAAGTGAGAATTGGGGATGAGTGGTAAAAAACAGTAGTGGTATGTATATGACTAAGCTTTTTCTGAGGTAAAAAGGAATATTAACATAATTGCTAGAATTATTTCGAAGAAAATATATTGTGCAATTTCCTATTTCTTCTCTCTATATTCAGCTTATTTTGTTTTTCCCAAATACTGAGTTGTTGATTTTCTACAGGGGAATAGGAAGATCAAAAATATCTTTCAAAGTATTAAGGGCCCCCAAATATTGCAGGGCAATATTTGACTTGGTATGGCTATCTAAATACAAATAATAATGAGCTGTGTTGATGTCTTAGTTTGTTATATTCCTTTCCTCTTGGGAGATTTAGGTTGGAAGTGTTATTTAGGCTCTGGTTACTTGGTTCAAATCCCATCTGCCATTTTTTTAGGTCCCATTGATTTGGGTAGGGTGCTTAACCTCTCTACCCTTCAGTCGCCTCATTTGTAAAATGTGGAAATAATACTACCCATTTCATAAGGAGGTTTGGGGAACAAGAAATGAGATAATCCATGCAATACAGTATCAGACAAGGAGTGTCAGACAAAAAGTGTTAAACAAAGCCCTAATAACTGTTAGCCATCAGCTCTTTATCTGGTTTTAGAAATCTGACCTTGTTTGTTTTCTTCATAACTCCTGCTAAAGGGCTGAATGTTAAAATGTTGAGAAAGATTTTGATCTCATATTGTATTTTTTCTTCCACTATCATTATTTTTATGGCCTTCAGATTAATCATCATCATAGACAGTGCTTAGAATCTGATCATTTCTTTGAGGTTGTTGTTTGCTCCTGTGGAGTCAGAAAACTGAAGAGTGATCATTTCTTTCTTTCTTTCTTTCTTTCTTTCTTTTTTTTTAAAAAGATTTTTATTTATATATTTGACAGGCAGAGATCACAAGTAGGCAGAGAGGCAGGCAGAGAGAGAGGAGGAAGCAGGCTCCCTGCTGAGCAGAGAGCCCAATGCGGGGCTAGATCCCAGGACCCTGGGATCATGACCTCAGCCGAAGGCAGAGGCTTTAACCCACTGAACCACCCAGGCGCCCCGAGAGTGATCATTTCTAACAAAAGTGGTCTTGATATAGATAGTCATGAATCTGTTTGATTAATGCTACTTAGTATACCCCTGACTGCTAAGTATACCTCTAAAGAAACTGTTTGGATGAATAGCATCAAATAGAGACAATCTCATGGAAATTATCTTAACTTTTATTTGCTTTTAAATATACAGTTATTTCATCCTGAAGATTGATACTGCATATGACAGAAAAACTAATCACTACTTTCCAAAGTTAAATGATGCCAGTGGTTCATGACATCAGCAATCCAGAAAAAGGAACTCTAAGTAAAGGTTGAATGGTTATTGTGTAGAAGAATATATAAAGAAGTGTCTATAGAGATAAACTGGAAAAGGCTAATTTTAACCATTAAAGCAGATTATCTTAAGACTAATACATGCTTTTTGGTCTGTGTAAGTCTAGTAAAGTGAAATACAGCACTATTTTAAACAAATCGGGTTATAAACTCTCTTTCACAGACTTCTTTTCCTCTTAATGATTTCTTAAACTTAAAATCTGCCTTTTTGTTGTTGTTGTTAAAATTGATTGTATAGGAACCAGTGATCAAATAGCAGCTGTAGCTCAGTTTTCTCTAGAGATAAAATTGAAAATATTTATTTGAAGATTTTATTTATTTACTTGAGATAGAGCAAGAGTAGGAGAGTGAGAATGAGAGTGAGAGAGAGACACAGAAGGAGAGGGAGAAGCAGACTCCTCACTGAGCAGAGAGCCCAATGTAGGGGCTCATGCCAGGACCCCAAGATCATGACCTGAGCAGAAGGCAGCTGCTTAACTGACTGAGCCACCCAGGTGCCCTAAATTGAAAATATTTAGAAACAAAATTACTTTCTGTTAAATGAAGTGTTCATGGCTTACTATGATTTGATAGTAGTTTGGAACAATGCTGAAACATTTGAAATGATTTTGTAGTTTTTCTGAGGATTTTTCCTCTTTCTAAATAAATGGCTATTAATAGAAATCATATACAGATTTAAAAAAAGTATTCTTGGGGAAAGGACATAAGGAGTCAATCTAAACCAAATTATTTCTCCACATAGCAGTCTTGGGACGATTTCTATCACAATGTGTGCATGTCTTGTTTTAAAATGAATATATAAAAGAAGTACATTCAAAATGAACTTGATAGGCTGTTACTGTGGTTTTTACAGAACAGGAAAGGGCAAGACTAATTATTAGGTAAAATGTTTAGGTAAATCATGAGCTGTTTTAAGGAATTCACTGATTTTGGCTCATGTTCTGAACTACCTAAGTCATTCTAGCTTACTTCTCTGAAACAGGATCCATGCTAGGAGAACCTAGAATAATGGCTCATGTTAGCTGTAACCTGGGGCTCTTGTTTCTTTCATCCTTGCATTTCTATCCATAGTGTTAGTGCTTGGTGAATTCTGAACGTCAGGACGAGAACTGAAGTTATTCCCTTTGTAAGTGAGAAATCTAAGATAAGCCCAGAGAGGTTAAGAGAATTGCTCATGGTCACTCAAGATTATGGCAGGATTTAGAGAAGAAACTTACTGCTAGAATCCTCCGTGCTTTTAACTATTCTTTACATATTATGAGAATTAAATAAGGTACTTGGGTTTTGATTAATATGGAGTCTATCCCATCTTTTTATCTATTAAACTATTTTCTGAAGTATTATTACATTTTTTATGCTAATATCAGTAGTAGCTATTTTATTATGTACAATATTCCAGTTGCCCTCCTGAGCCTTGTTTCCTTGCATCTTAAAAACAACTAATTGTGGGCCACCTGGGTGGCTCAGTTGTTGAGGGTCCGACTCTTGGTTTTGACTCAGGTCATGATCTCAGGGTCATGAGATGGAGCCCCTGCTCAGGCTCCGTGCTCAGCATGAAGTCTACTTGAGTCTCTCTCTCTTTTCCTCTGCCCTTTCCCTGACTTATTTGCGTACACACATCCATGTTCTCTCTCTCTCTTTCAAATAACTAAAGACATAAAATCTTAAAAAAAAAAAAAAACAAAAACCCAAAATCAACCTTATTGAGATAAACAGAATGTTTAGTATAAATCACTTACCGAAGACCACAGAATTATTAATTGGCTGATTTAGGACTCAAATCCAGGCCCGTTTGGCATATAACTTCTCTTATCAACTTCAAATACTGCTACCCCACTAATTAGTTTGTTAAGTTAATATTTGTTAGATGTGTATTTCAGTACTTCTCACTGTCCCAGATATGTATGCAAGAGGAAGTAAAGTCTTGTTTTTCATGAGAGCCAAGGGAACAAATATAGTTTTGGATGACAGATAATAATGACTTCATTATTCCTTTTTGCTGTAACCTTCTGGAAATACTAAAATTCTTTTAATATAAGCTGTACTCAAGCAGTCTTGAAAATGGCTGCAAAAAAGTTGCGTGGAACACAGTGAGAGCTCGTGAAAACTTTTGAGGTAAATAAACAGAAGGTTGATGTTGAAAACATTCTGAAAGCACAAGTAATATTGAGAGAAATAATGAAGGGAATAAATCAGTAGCAATTTTTTTTCACTCTTCAGAGAGTCTATTTTGCTTCTTTCTTTTCTTTTCCTTTTTTTTTTTTTAATCTCTCTTGTCCCTACTCTTTTTTTTTTTTTAAACCAGTATTAACATCTTAACAAGCACTGTTTCCCCAGATTGACTGGTTATACTGCCTCAGTGAGCCACCTTCGTGTCCTCTTATTTTCCTAGGAACTGAAGTATGTTTTTACTTCCCACTAAGTGTCTAAATTTGTGCCAAAGGCAGATAAGTTGGATCCAGAGTGCATGCTGTGCTGGAAGGAGGACAAGAGTCATAATTCTGAGCTTGGACTCCAGATGGAGTTTTAAATTGTTTTTTAATAGAGCCAATCAATTGTTATATTAACATTGGAAGTCTGCTATTTAAAATTGTAAGAGCATTAACAATGATTTCAATTGGAGCAGTTTTTCTATGATCAAGAGGATAAACCAGATGGGAGCAGTTAAGCACATCTTAGCATACAGACATATAACTCACGGCAATTGTAAAATATAACGCACACATTTTAATACAGATTTTTATGAATAATGTATGGCAGTATTTTTCTGAATATCAAAAATACTAACTGCCATGGTTTTAGCAATAATTACAAATCAGTGTGAATTCTTAGTTTTAATGGAATTATTTCAATTATTTAAAAAAATTTCCATTACATATGAGGTACACAGTAAATATTTTTAAGAAGTTGGAAAGGAAAAGAGCAGTGAAAGTATTAAAGGGAATGCATTGGGATATATTAGTCACTCAAAAACTATACAGCTTTTCATAATCTTTTTAAAGCAAGGACAGTGTTGAGGAGCTAAAATACTGTATGTCCATGAGAACAACAATAAAAAGTCAGGATTGGCATACATTGGGTGCCTGGAGAGGAAAATAAGGAGAGTTCTATTGTTTCTATAGAGTTATCTCTAGAGATTCTTCTCACTTGCCCACTATCCTGGTAAAAATCTGCAGACTGTACTTTATTTGGGTTTGGTTTCCAATCCAAGGGTAGTACTGAATGTCTAATTCAAATGCTGCTAATAGGGGCTATGCGGACACCACTGTGGCCATCTTCTCTGCAATCCCCCGTTCCCACTGATGGGGGGGATGCAGAGGGGACATGGAGAGCCAGGCCTACTGGTACCAGGTACCTACGGTGGGTGCCCTATTGAGCCCCCCAACAGGCAAGTCAGTGGTTGCCAGAGTGGTGTAATTTGTGGGACTCTGAAAACTTTCATGTGTCCAAAGATATTTTCCTCTGTCTGGCTTTTATGATTGACATTTTAACATTAAGGATAAATTCATTTGGCTAAAAGTATTTCAGTTTCCAGACATTTGAAAAAAAAAAAATTCTGTGTCCTCAGAAAAAGCTGTTATCTGTCATGGAGCACCATTTTGAGAATTAGTTTATCCTACTCTTTTTCTCCATGAGAAATTATTGAGAAGGACTGTTACTAGGGTTGATGGGACCAGAGTGAAAACTGAGTGCTGATTAACAGGGGTTAGTGGGTCAGTATTGTGAGGAGTTTGGGGCAAAAGTTGGTACAAGTCTGCTGTGTGCATGAGTGAAGTATGTTCCAAGAAGGAGAGGCAGGTAGAATAGAGAGGTTCGTGTGGTATTCATCCTATAATTTGAATCCCCTCAAGTTCTCCATTTACCTGGGATCCTCCTATTTATTTGTTTTTTAAAAAAATTAAACTTCTTATTCTTAGGACTTAAGGAAATATATTGCCTTCCCCCCAAAAGGGCTTACATTCTCACAGTTCTTGATTTTCATCTTATTCTGATTTCTTGCTTAGGGTTTCTTTTTTTATGGTCATCTTATCACTGCTTTTCAATTTTGCCATAGTTTCCTCCGTTATTTTGGCCAAAACATGGTTAGAGGCCTTTGTCTGTATTCCTCAAGGTATTGTTACACTGAGTCCTGTAGTGTTTGACAAGTTTCATTGGAAAGTTGGAATTACCTAATCTAATACTGTTATATTACAGAGAAATGAAATTTAATAGTGATTTCAATAGCGAAGTAGCAATAGTAAAAATATATAAATATATGTAAATATATAAAAATATAAAAATATATGAGTGACTTAGTGACTTAGTTCTTATATGCAAAGACTATATTTTATTCACTGTGGTATCTCAGTGACTGAACATTGCTGCTCCTAAGTTTAACTGATTGTGCCCTTTCACCCAGTCCTAGTGGTCATCTTCTTCCTTAGTGTCTGCTTTTCAAATCAATGTTCCTTCTTTCCTGTCTTATTTTCCCTGGGTCCTCTTTTCAGGATTTCACCCATTTTAAGTAGGCTGAGTAAAACTAGTTAACCTGTTTACTAATCTCTAAGCAATGTTGCCTTTCACATGATTATATACAAGGTTAGCCCACCTTTCCTTAGCTTCTTGATACTAGACAGAAGCAAAAGTCCCAGGGAAATGGTCTCAAACAAAAGAGCAGTTTCCTTCTGGAGATAAAATCTGTCACTAACTCTGGAATGCTACAGTTGTTTTAGTCGTATCTTTTTGCCTTGTAATTCATTCAGGAAACCTTATGTAAATAAGGTATAGTATCTTCAAGTAGTTTACTTGAGTAAACAGTTCTTAGACAGTGTACTGTCTAAAAAAGAAAGCACTCTAAAGTAAATTACAAAAGTGAATTATGCCATTGCAAGGGCAAAAATGGAGATATGAAAAGGTTATTATAGGACATAGTTGAGGGTTACCTAAACTTCCAAGGGCAGGAGTGGGATAGTTTGGGAACCAGGGAAGAAGGCAACATCTGACCTGCATATCGAGGATGAGCAGCAGTTATCCTGATGTTACTATCCTTAGTAGACCTGTGTATGCCACCTAACACACAGGTGTCAGTGTTAAATAAAGGCTCACAGGCAAGAAGCAGTTCCTAGTGTCTGGGCTATAAAGTGTGAGACAGGAGGTGTCAGGAGATAAGTCTTGAGGGGTATACAGGGGTTAACTTATAGAGGATTGTATCATGTATCACTCATATCTATTTATTTATCAGGTAATAGAGAGCTACTGGAGGGTTTTAAGAAAGGGAGTGCCAGAGGCAAATTATCTACTATCCAGTTTCTTTGGCATTTTTGTGGCTTCCAGAAAAGGATGCTTCTACTTTTCTGAAACCTGAAGTCTATAGAAGGAGAGCCAAGGTGGAATGGTAGGGCAACAATACTGAAGCTGTCTTTTACCATAGGGAAAGCTTCCTCATACATAGGAAGAAATCCTTATCTGAGTAAGTATAAGTCTTTTCCTTCTAGTAAAAAAAAAAAAAAAAAAAATATATATATATATATATATATATATATAGGCATTCCTCACTTTGCATGGTTCCCATGTATACAGATTTCAGTTACCATGTTTAATTAAGTAACACCAGTCTCCCAGCAATGTGTTTCAAATTTTGCTTACAACAATGGTTAACTGTGATTAATTGCAAAAAGTACAAAATTTGCTATGGTCTCCTCAGCCTACAAAACAAAATAAATTACAAAAACTACATAAATAATAGATAAGCATCAAGATCAACCACCGGTCACATCATTATTCAGTCTGCTGGTGATTGTTCACGCACATCTGTTCGTTGATGCACAGACAGCAAAGCATATAGTGTGTTGCTTCCTTGTCTCTCAATGAGAAACCTATGTGATATTTTACACAAATAGATAATCAAAAGGTGTAGTTGACCATCAAAGATGAGAGTACAGCAAAATAAAGGAGTACTGATAACAGAGGACTTAAAATTAGAGTTGAACAAATGGAATTATAGATGAAATAGTTGATTCGGGAACATAGCTGTTATTTGAGAGACTCTACATGATGTAGCCAGAGGAACATAGTGAAGGATAACTTTTTGACATAAATGAGGAAAGTGTTGTGATGAATATGACAGATGTCCCAGAGGTAACACCAGCTAAGAAATCTCCACAGTAGAAGAACTTTTGGAACTATTTCATGACATTGACAGTACAAAGGATAAAATGTTCAAAGTCTCTCCAGACTTGGAAAGGAGTTTGACAATTTGCCAAAGCTTACAAAATATGCTTGCTCAGTATGTTAATTTATATAAGAAGGCCAGCCCTATTCAAACTACTATTTGTAATTTTTTAAAGAAATGATACTTTCTCAATGTTTTTAATGTTTTAAATTACACTGTACTCTAAATATTAGTTTAACTTTTTTTTTTCATTTCCCTACACAATTGTAATTGGCAGAATTTTTAACATTTTGACAAAAATTTTTAAAAGTCACAGAACATTTGTAGTTGTTCCCATAATTAATATTGCTTTGCATGGTTTCAGTTTGGATGATCAGTTTTATGGTCCTCTAGTACCATGCCAAATGAGGATGGCCTGCATATAAATGGTACCACTATTTTCTTTATGGATAAACCTTTTATTTATGTATCCAAAATTTTAATTACTTGGGCCAAGTTCAGATATATAAATAACTTGAAATTTGTTTCTTTCCCATATCTTAATATTTCTGATTTTGATTCTACTATGTCTACTGAATTTATTATTTAATCTGCTTAAAAACAGAGTTTATAAGTTTTCTTATTGGCATACCTTAAGGAATATGTTCACATCAGTTTTTTTTCAAGATATTCATCCGGTAAAAATTATATGTTGTTATTTACTGGACTTTTTTGTTATTCTTCCTATCTGAATATAGAAAACAGTGACCCAAATAATATTTCCAAAAGACTATACTATAAACTGATTTTTAAAAATAAAATGTTAGGTCCCTAGACTGTAGCTATGCCAAAATTTAAATGTAGGCATTTTTCCCAGGAACTTATTCTCTTTGCTTTCAAAAACTTTACAGACTGGTGTTAAAGTAGAAAATAAATAATGGGTATAGTCACAGATACAGGAAATAAATGGAGGCCTTTCTACAATAGTGGTAATAATTCCAGTGTATTAAAGATATAATAATATCAAAGACGTTCTTTGTCCTACTTATTTACCTTTCATTTTAACATTAAGAGAATTGAGATGTAATATAAGATACTTAGAATCTGTTTTTGGGGTGCCTTGGTGGCTCAGTCGGTTGAGTGTCCAACTCTTGATCTCGGCTTGGGTCATGATCTCAGGGTCATGAGATGGAGCTCTGCATCAGGCTCTGTGCTCAGCAGGCAGTCTCCTTGAGATTCTCTGCCCACCCCCATAGCCTGTCTTTCTCTGTCCCAAACAAATAAATAAATAAATCTTAAAAGAAAAAAAAAACAAAACAAAACTAGAATCTCTTATCTACTCAAGTAACTCAAATCCATTTAAGTCTTTCTATCAGTTCATTCATACATACAAGTATCATAATAAATTAATTAATGGGCACTTCCTGTGAGCCAGGAACTGTTCTAAACACTGAGGATACCACATTGAATAAAATAAAAAACTTCAATTAAAACCGTAGGAGCTTATATACCATCTCTTACTCTACCTCTAAAATCTGATTTATAATTATCTTTCACTGTACTATAAAAGTTTCCACCTGACCCATTCTCTTCCATTCTACACGTCTCAGAGTCTCTATCTTTATTTTATATCATATGCCTGAATCTTTTTTTCTCTGATATATACATCAATCTTATTTAAATTCTTCCTATGCCTCTAAGCCCAAAGTGACTCATGAATATGCCTTTATTTTTCATTCAATGAAAGCTAAATTAAAGAAAAAAAGAAAAAGTACTGACTTTCTTATAGACCCGAGTAACCACAGAATGCTAACAATAAAAGGAAATTCAGCCCCCCTCCCCACTGCTAAGTACCTGAATTTTTCTTTCTTTCCTTCTTAAAAAATAGTTTAACCTAATTAAAAAAAGGATTTGACTCACCTGACTTGTTCCCATTCAGGCAACGGTCTTTACTCCAAGTGACTTCATTGGCTACTGGTCAGACTTCATATTGGTCTCCTTTAGATCACGTGTTGGGTTCTGTGGCTGAGATGGAGTAGAAATGAGATCATGAAGAAAAGATCATGACTATTGCTGTCCCTTTATTAAAGTCTCTGGATATGGGACAAACCCTTCAAAGGAAATTGTACATACAGAAGATAACATGTTTAACATGCCTAGTCGACCATTAAAAGAAGTTGTATCTCCACTGTTTCATCATGGGCTAGATGAGGGAAGAAACTCTGGTCAGAAAAACAGCTGGTAGCCAAAGAAAAGGAAGCATGTGGTTAGACTCAAGTATTCACAGAAATAAACATAAATAAGTAAATAAATAAACGCATACTTTTTAAATAAAGGAAAAGGAAATAGGCTTATGAGAGAACTTTCTATACCTATGTGCTTCTTACCCTGGCTCCTTGTTCCTCATCCTCCTGACACTCCTCAGGAGCTTCTTAGCCCCCACCCTCCTAGAGCTGCTATACCACCCTAGGGAGCCACCACCACTGCCTTAATGCTGAAGACATTTCTTATGTTCTATTATAAAAAGTGAAGAGACTTAGCTCTGATAATATTTTTACTTGTGGAATCCCACATAACACTTGAACAACTGAGAACAATATGTCTCGTGCTTTGTAATTAGGGTGATATTTAGCTATCTCAAAAAAAGTATAAACTGAGAGCAAAATTGAGTCAAAACATTGGGTCTATTAGATGCTGTTGGTAAATGAGTGATTTTGATAACACCATGTTTATGAGATATATAATTCTTTTGATTGATTTGTCTTGGTGATCTATAATTAATGTTTGTGTTTATCGATGAGAATGAGTCTGTATTTGAAAGCTACATGCATCTAGAATAAGTAGAAGGACAAAATATTCAATTCTTGATAAATCTGTCAAACTGACATGATTCTACCTTGCTACCTGTATCACTTTGGTCAAATTGTTTAATTGTTATCTATAAAAATGGGGGAAATAACTCCTTTGTAGGATTGCCATTGAATCAATGGAAGTATTTGGAAATGGCTGGTACATCATCTGGCACATAGCCCAATGAAGTTCCTTTCTTCGTTTTCCCCCTTCTTTTTTCCCCTCCTTCTTTCTCATGACCACTTCTCTGTTCTCTTTCTAATAGTCTAAACACAAAAGGTCCAAGCTCCCACAGGGCAGGCCTTTTCCTCTGCCCCTTGTTTTTTTCCTTTCTTACCTCATTGTGACTAATATGCTTACATACAATAGAGAGGTAACAAAAAAATTATTCTCTAGCCTTGTTTTCTTAGTTTTTCCTGTCTTTTCTCTGGTTCCCAAGAGATCTGTTTACTTCAGCATTTTATTGTTGCTTTAAGTTTAATATCTCAGAAGCTGCTTAAATCACTTTCTTATTTTTCAAATAGACACCTCTTATAATTTCCTCATTGTCTAGCCAAAGCGTTACTTTCTTCTTTAATTCATTAATACAAGTTGATAAAGCCCTCAGTGATTAATCCTGAATGACTCTTTAACTCCATTATTCTATATCCTGTAATTCTAAAAACTTATCATCAGTTGACAGTACATTAATTTCAAGTTTTTGATATTTGTGAGCTCAAATTATTTAAGTTTTTTAGTTAGAATTTTCTAGAAAATTCTAACTAAAGATACTCTCTGTCTTTTTGCTAGATTTATTTATTTATTTGAGGGAAAGAGAGTGAGCACACACATGTGCATACACATACTCTTGCTTGAGGGAAAGAGAAAAGGAAGAAAAGCAGTCTCCCAGCTGAATGCAAAGGCCTATGCCTGGCTCCATCTCAAGACCCTGAGATCATGACCTGAGCTAAATCAAGAGTCAGGTGTTTAACCGACTGAGCCACACAAGCACCCAGAAATTCTATGAGGTTCCTAAGGAAAGGAACTTTTTCTTTTCTTTTTTTTTAAAAATATGTCTAAGCCTAGTAAACCATAGGTTGATTTACTAATTGTTGATTAGAGCTATACCAATTTAACTCCTAAGTTTTCCTTTATTTCTTTCCTCCTGTTCTTTTGTTCTACTTCTTTCATCTTGCTCAAAGACCTTTCTAGAAGAAAAAGGATAATATCTGTATTATATCTTTGGGCATTAGTAATGGAGATTAAAGATTTGATTTGAGTTCTAGTATATGGAAAAATTTTTTGATACTAATTTTTTAGGCCTATAAAACCCCTTTTTTTATAGGATCTATGAGCAGCCTCTTCGATTTTTCTTAGGTCATGTATGGAGTGTGATAACAATGATTTGGATCAGAGAAACTGCCTGATTATGGTCCAGTTTTTCAGTAATTATCAATAGATTACTTCCGAGGGCATTTTGCTTCAATGTTAATAAAGTAAAGATGGCTTGATAAAGCCTGGTGTTGGTTTCTATGCTGGGCATGGAGACTGCTTAAGATTCTCTCTCTCCCTCTCCCTCCTACCCTACCTACTTCTCCAAAAATAAATAATAGATAAATAATAAACTAAAATCAGCCTTCAAAAAGCTTTAATAGATTAAAAGATTTAATAGATCCATTGCTGGATACCAGCTTTATATAGAAGATGCTGTTTTAATTCTCTATTTTAAACTATGCTGCCATTTTTGTTGATAGTAATGAATAATACAATTACTCATAATAAAAAAATAAATAAGAAATAAATTATAAAAAGCCATTGATGAGGAAACCAAAAGTTGGGACAAAAAAGCACTTAGAACCTTTGTTTAGTTTTAGGCTTGTATGAGCTTACGGTTCATAGCATGTCTTCACCTTTAACCTTGCAGGGACTCAAAGGCTATCCAGGGCTCCCCGGACTCCAAGGTGAACCAGTAAGTACTTCATTTATAAAACTTGTATCTTCTCCAATAAAAAAGACACACATTGGTGAACTCCATGGAGAGATTATTTTCCCCTACTTATTAAGATCTTCTTCTCCTCAATGATTTTCACTCTGTTTAGTGCAGGACAGACTTTTTCAGTTGCTCATGTTATAGGTTTGTTTTTGTTTTTTCCCAGATCCTTGACTGACTTTAACTATCTGCGTAACATGTTCCAGAACTTTAAGAACAGTTCTTAAATATTTGAGGTTCACAAACCCCTTTAAGAGTGTTATAAAGGCTATGAGCTCTTTCCCAGGAAAACACACATTTTCACACACATGCATGCACACACGCACACACACATTTGATTATTTTTATTTTTTGTTTTCATTTTTTCTTTCACACAATTGATTTTTTTTTAAGATTTTATTTATTTGAGAGAGACAGAGAGAAAGTGCATGCACACACATGAGTGGGAGGGAGGAGCAGAGGGAGAGGGAGAAGTAGATTTCCCACTAAGCAGGGAGCCCGATGTTGGGCTTTATCTCAGGACCCTGGCATCATGACCTGAGCAGAAGGCAGACGCTTAACCAGGCAGATACTTACTGACTAAGTCACCCAGGTGCCCCCCACATTTGATTTTTTATACAGTTTCAGGAATTTGCCTATTTACAAAAGCCTACTCATAACTGTTAATTTCCTGATCTTTGCATAAGGGAATGTAAATAAATTTTAATAAAAACCCAAATTAGAATAGCACATATGTTATTGTCCATTATACACATACGCACGTATTTAAAAGTCAGAATAGTTTGGGAACTATTTAGTTTTTGATCATGTTATTCTTTCTCTCTCCCATCAGAAAATAATGTATGTCATAGAAAAAAAAAAAAAAAAAAAAGCCGGGGCGCCTGGGTGGCTCAGTGGGTTAAAGCCTCTGCCTTCAGCTCAGGTCATGATCCCAGGGTCCTGGGATCGAGCCCCCCGCATCGGACTCTCTGCTCAGCAGGGAGCCTGCTTCCTCCTCTCTCTCTGCCTGCCTCTCTGCCTACTTGTGATCTCTGCCTGTCAAATATATAAATAAAAATCTTAAAAAAAAAAAAAAAAGCCATATCTCTTGTTTTCAATGTAGTTTGTACTAGGTCAGTATAAATAAAGCAGTGAAAAAGATAAGAGATAAGGAACTAACTAGGGTGATGGACACCATTATTGGAGATTGAGCAAAGAGCCTCAGGAAGCCCTAAAGAAAGGTCCTGAAAGAAATGTGATAGAATGTCCCTGAGGAAAGATAGAAATGAAATAAAGTTAATTTTCTCTTTCATTCATGTTAAGTGGGACAGTACATTCTGTTCAGTCCTGAGGCACAATTTCTCAAGATTACTAATTACTAGAAATGGCAAGTAAAATGATATATTATATTATATTATATTATTATTCCACTTTACTAATTCTACTTGGTTGCAGTGCTGGGATTCTCAGTGAAGTCTGATTGTCTCTGAGCGTGTGCTTTTAATGCTTGGTGTTAGAAGTGGGATTGGGGCAGGTTTCCTATTCCTAATTTCTCCAGGGTCTAGAGATAGATCTTTGTGTCTAAATTGCTCCATTCAATCTATAGATTGAAGTGGGCCAACTTTTTTGTTTTTAACCATTTTGAAGCGCATAGTGAATTTTAAGTTGTAGTGTTTGCTTTGAGTTTCTTTTGAGCTTCTGTGGTTGTCACAGTGATTTTAGGGTGTGGTTGGCTTAGACATGTTTATGCCATAGAAGACTGCTGAAGGCAGTTTACTTTGTTTACTTTGTTTACTGCCATTCCAGGAGAGCAGAATTTAGCCATCCCCCAGAATTCTTTTTGTATTTCTCTTCACAGCTGGAATGTGTTAGATATCTACCTGTTACCCTAATACCCTCCATGAAAATCCATTCAAAATGAGATTTCCTTTATGTCTTAAAACAGATTGCTTTTTAATAGAGCTCAATTAATCTAATTTGCCTAGGAGAAGAATGAAAGGGATGGTGGCTGGCTTTAGCCAGAGAGTGACCTACAGAACAAAACAGCCCTTTTCATTGGTTTCACTGCTTTCTATTGGCATACCCAAATACAAGTTTTTGTGAATGTCTGTATATAGTCCTATGTATTTTAGAATTGGATGAGGCATAAAGGAAGCTGTTGTAAATAGATTGGAGCAAATCTCACAATTAGAGGGCTTTCCCTAGAGTACTATGGGAAGTTACGTACACTTCAGAACTACACTAGAGAAGCAGCCTTGGATGGTTTTCTCTGGAATTAGACATGCTGATTCAAATCCTGGCTTCCCACATACTAGCTGAGTGACTTTCCGCTGGTGACAGACACTGTATGTCTCATGTTTTAATCTGTAAAATAGGGATAATGATACCTACCTTATAGGGTTTAGACAGATTTAAATAAGATAATACTTATAAAATACTTGAAATAGTGCCTGGCATATGACAGGGGCTAATGAATGTTATGGGAATATAATATTATATATTATACATTATTTTAATAAGGTAATATTTAGTATAGAAATATGGTTTCTGAAATTCATAGGATAAATCTCTCCATATGTAGATAAGAATTTTGTTCTGTACTTCTCAGAAAGCCACTGTTTTATTTACATTCTGTTAAATTATCCATTGTCATATATATATATGTATTTATATACACACACACTCATCTACATATATATATAGATGAATGTCTATATGTATATAGGGTACATATATGTGTATGTATGTGTGTGTGCATGACATGACAACTTCGTCAGATTGTCTGAGTTCTGAGTTCATATCTGGGCTCTGCTACTTACTCGCTGTGGCATCTTGGGCAAGTTTCATAACTTCTCTGTATCTTACTTTCTTCAAATGTAGAACAGAGAAAATAGTATCTGTCTCATAGCCATAAAGTTAATGTAATGTGCTTAGCATAGTAAGTAGCACATAAAAAGGACTCAGTAAATGGTAATTGTTGGAGGAAGTGGGAGAGGAGGAAGAGATGAGAAAACAAAATTGAGAGAGAGTCTGAGAAAAGTGGAGATAAAGATATATTAGGAGGCTACATGTCTAATAAAATGGGAGGGCAAAAACGTTCACTTATGATCCTCCAATTGCATTTCCTTTGTCTGTTCTTTCTATAGATTTTCCAAATTTTTAAGAATTTAATAGTATTTGTTTACTTAAGCTGAAGGTAGCACTCTCTGTGTGTTTCAGAGCAAAAGGGAAAAGGGCTAGTGTCTTTTATCTCTCACAAACAATAAGAAGGAAATGAATTTTACATAATAAATAAGTAATCCATGAAATTTACCTTTGCTGTCACCATCTAAGTTTAGGTAAAGGTGGTTTAGCGTACATTCTTTTGGCATTTCCTTGGTTCAAGGATTATTTAATAGACCTAAACTCTGGATACACTAATGAATGAATGAATAATTTGTCAATGAAGGAAAGTAAAAACAAAGTGGAAGTATTTCTTCTCGCTTGACTCCACAGTGGTATAGCAAGTTTCCTTTCTTATGCCTTTGAGTCTCCGTTCTTCAGCAAACCTTGTTTTAAAATTAAAAATACAAATTTGTCGATTTAAAATGACTTTACCACCCAAAGTTAGTTTGAATTTTTAGATAGATTTGTGTCATGATAAAGGTACTTACCACTCAATATCCGTTTTTTAATCAGACTTGCTGTAAGAATGAGTTTACTTTAGAAAGGAAGAAGAGGTTGGTTCTGAGGTTCCCTGCCCCTTTTAATCTTCTGAGGGTCATGCTTAGACATTTAAGGAGAGTTGCAAGATGATTGAAATAAGAAGGAATTCAATATAAAAAGATAATGCTTATTAAGAAATGTACCCACTCTTTTTCTAGAATAAATATCTTCTTTATGTAGTACTGGATTTTTCCATCCTAGATTTTACCATTATTAATAGTCAGTGTCTCATTTAGAGCTCCTAATCTGACAGTTTTATTTTTTTATTTAATAATTTTGGCTCATTTCTATTTGAAATAGGTGAAAACAGTCAGAGAAACAATGTGAAGTCCCCTTAGTACTTTTGTAGGGAAAAATTTCTTTATAAATTTGTGTATTATAGTTGTGTCAAATTTGTTTCCTTGGGCTTCTTTTGGTTTTGTTGTATTATTTTATTTATTTTATTTTTTATTTCAGGGAATTCCAGGATTCACTGGTAATATTGGTGTACGTGGTTACCCTGGCAGGCAGGTGAGGTAACTAAATTTATACTTCTCCTTTTATGTTCCTTTTCATTAATGCATTGTATGCTCTGATTTTCAAGGTTAATGTTTAAATAATAACTATTTTATTTCTATTAAAAAAATGAATTACTCATGGCAAATAATTTCAAAATTAAAGTTATAAAAATCCTTAAAAAATGTTACTGTAGAAAGTTTTGGTTAAAATGGGAGTGGGGTTTTTAAACATGTGTGATGTGATACAGTGGAAACTTCAAAATTAAAATGCCCAAGGGTCTAATAAGATTTTAAAGTGATCCCGCTACTGATTTTCCAATACTACTACTCACTGTAATGAAGTAATGGTAGAAGTTAAGACTGTATAACAAGCATTATTTTTTATTAGCAGAGTAATAAAAATGTGAGACACAGTTTGGCAGTGCTATGTTACTTTTATGTGAAATGTATTCAAGTCTTTCTATACAGTTTTGAAAATTCATTCTAAACATTTCATATTTATTTTCCTCTCATTTATAACTTTATCTATTTCATATAGACTAATAATAGACCAAATTTTCTTTTTTTTTCCTAGATTATTTATTTATTTATTTGACAGAGAGAGATCACAAGTAGGCAGAGAGGCAAGCAGAGAGAGAGAGAGAGGGAAGCAGGCTCCCCGCTGAGCAGAGAGCCCAACATGGGACTCGATCCCAGGACCCTGAGATCATGACCTGAGCCGAAGGCAGCAGCTTAACCCACTGAGCCACACAGGCGCCCCTAGAACAAATTTTCTTTCTGAGGTTTTCGTGAATTGAAGTCTTACTCTTAAAATTAATTACTCATTTAGTATACTAGAAAACTATAGTTATAATATCTTTTTAATTCTCAAGGATGAGGGAAATGAAAATGCCAAAAAAAGTAACAACATTCCATATTTTAGGCCTTTAAAAATTCTTGAAGAGTAATGTGTATTAGAATCTTACCACTAAGTGATACTTTGTGTTGTCTGAAACATGATTAAATACTCAAGCCTATGGACATTGATCTGAAATTAAAAATGTGTTGATTTTTTTAAATTATGGCAATATATTTTAGATGAGTTGGTTAGAAGTGTTTTAAAAGAACATGGTTTTCCAATGAGAAATAGATTAAGATTTATTTTTTATATCTTTTAATGTGTGTTAATTTACTTTGCTTAGATATCTAAAACACATTTTTGCATAGATTAATACCTCTTTTGATTCTGAAATTCTAAAAATTCCTTGAACATATATAATCTTAATTATACTTAGCTTTGAATTTTCTACTTGTGACAATGACACCTCTTTATATGCCTATTTTATTTTATTTATCAACAGTGCTTTCAGAATACTGTAGTATGATAATGATGTCTTTTGTTCACACTAGGGTTTAGCTGGACCAGAAGGTAACCCAGGCCCTAAAGGTGTACGAGTAAGTAAGCATTTTTATCATCTTGTAAGCATGTTTGCATAAAAGTCAAATGAAGTATGTAAAATAGATATCATTTTCAGACTTCCATAGGAAGTTTGAATGTAATGCCAGGTTAGCCTGAAAAGAAATATATTTGTTTAATAGATGCTTTCACTGTTAACAGCCACAGAAAGCAGTCTTATAGCAGTAGGTTTTACTTCATTCTTTTCTATTACTTTCTGGCTGCTAGCTTAATGTCTTTTATGTTAGAATGGACTCTATCAACATTGGTAGTTCATTATGTATGAACGTATGAACGTATATAGACATAGGAAATCATGATAAAAAACATGAGGCAAAAAAATCATATTAATTTCAAAGCTGAGATAATATATAAAGACTATATGGAGTAAAAAAGATTTTATCTGCAAAGAAGGAAGTAAGCTTATCATATCAAGAATATACCATTGCACTTTAAACCACTAAAGAGTTTAGTCATTTTTAATCATTAAGGGAGTGAAAAAAAATTCCTGTGATATCTTATGTAGTGTGCTACAAATTAAAATCAAAGGTGGTCTAGGAAAAATTAGAAAAAGTAAACTGGAATTTTTGTTTTTAAAATGCTCTACTTTTAATAGCAAGTTATCTTCCAGAATCTACGTCTATGCCTTATATTATCTTAAATCCTTTTTTGAGGGGCGCCTAGGAGGCTCAGTTGGTTAAGTATCTGATTCTTGATTTCAGCTCAGGTCATGATTTCAGGGTGGTGAGATGGAGCCTCGTGTTGAGCTCCATGCTGGGTGTGGAGCCTGCTGAAAATTCTTTCTCTTCCTCTCCCTCTGTCCCATTCCTCTCTCTCTTAAAAAATACAGATAAATAAAAAATGAACTACCTTTTTCAAATAAAGCATAAAGTATTTAAACAGTATGTGCTATAATGATACTTTAAATTTTAAAAATTTCTAAGTAATACTTTCATATGTATTTTCTTTTTTTATTTTTCTATCAATCCTGTGAAATAATTTTACAGATGAGAAAATAGCAAGCTAAGGAATTTATACAAGTTGGCAAAGTCTTATCTGGCCAAAGAACCAAAATCTTCTTACCTCTAGCTATGTACTCTTTCCTCTACCCTATACTGTCCCTTCTATTAAGTAAGAATATAGAGGAAAAAAGTCATGTGTTTTGTTTTTTTTTTTTTAATTAGAAACTGCACCAAAAGCATATATTGACTTGGATCTGGGAAGTAGAGAACAGTGGTCAAGAACCTGGGCTTTGGAGTTAGACAGGCCTGCTTTTTTCCCTTCATTAAAAAGATCTTATTAGATAGTGGTAGCGAAACTTACCTTTAAGGTAGTTACAATAACTGCCAGAGCTTAACATTCTTAAACCATAGTGTGTAGCATAGACAATCCATTTTCTATGAAGACTTTATCATTTTATTGGAATTTTGGAGTATATTCTGTGCATGAACTTGGAACTCCAATACATGTTATTTGGTACCATGTGGTATTCCCTTACTGTATTTTCTCATCTTGCTTCAGTGATTCCCAGAACTTTTCTAAGTTCTTCTTTATACCATTATATTACACATCCTTATGTGCTGTATTATATATCCTTTGTTGCTTTTTTCCTCACTTGTATAGAAACTGTTGTCTGGGTTGTAACCATTTTTAGGATGTGTTTTTAGATTTTGACAGCCATATTCATAAAAGCAGTTAAAACAATAACAAATATAATTTATTTTCTGATCGATTCAATTGATTTAATTCTTTAATTTTCCTTTGAGAATACAGGGGGATTCAGGAAGGCCATTTCTGTAGTCTTCACATTCACAAAGGGTCTCAATTGTGGACTTTTTTTTTTTTTTTTTTTTTTTTGACAGAGAGAGAGATCACAAGTAGGCAGAGAGGCAGGCAGAGAGAGAGAGAGAGGAGGAAGCAGGCTCCCCACTGAGCAGAGAGCCCCATGTGGGGCTCAATCCCGGCACCCTGAGATCATGACCTGAGCTGAAGGCAGAGGCTTGACCCACTGAGCCACCCAGGTGCCCCTCAAATGTAGACTTTTAACATTAACTTCAAATTCACATTTGATTAAAAAGACAAAAATTACAAAAAAACACTGACAGGATTATAAGATGCTTTTCATTTGATTTGTGTCTCATATGCTATCTACTGTAAATTAATATTTTAATAAATCATGTTGGTA
Organism: Mustela lutreola; assembly: GCF_030435805.1. NCBI lineage: Eukaryota > Metazoa > Chordata > Mammalia > Carnivora > Mustelidae > Mustela > Mustela lutreola. Next base: position 72,428,856 of record NC_081299.1, on the reverse strand, counting down.
AATGATCTTTTGACTGGCAGCATTATTTGATTCCATTTTTTGGTGTAATGATATTACTTCTATGTGCATTTTTTTTTAAAGAATGTATTTATTTGAGACAGAAAGAGAAAGCACAAGCATGAGTGAGGTTGGGGGGTGCAAAAGGAGAAGTAGAAGCAGACTTTTCACTGAGTACGGAGCTGGATGTGGGGCTCGATCCCAGGACCCCGGGATCATGACCTGAGCCATAGGTAAATGCTTAACTGACTGAACCACCTAGGTCCTCTGATATTACTTTTATGTTAAATGTGTAATTTGTAACCCTCTTTTGGCATTTCTTTGTGTAATTATATGCTCAGAGCCTCAAAAAGTAGAAGTGTGTAGGGCCTCTTCTGACTTTTTAGTGGCCCTACTGATGACACAAAATTGCATCTAACTGGATATACAACCTTCAGTCTGAAATTAAAAAGCATATATGTTTTTTTTTTTATTATTGTTCTTGTTTCATTACACATTAATGAAACAAGTAGTGTTTCAGGTAGTGCCTGAGTATGACCACAACCCCATGTGATTTCATAGTGGGTGCTGCTGGCATTTTATTTCTGTTAGCATGAGCATAATAATTATTAAGAACCTTTATGAAACACCTGTGTGATCACCCATTAAAATCTTTAATTGTAACATGTCTTTGCATTCTAATCAGGCTATGTTGAGTAGAGGTCTTTCTTCTGAGGTCTCAGCTGATTAGTGCAGCAATAAGTGTGTGCCAGTTAGGCTGTCTATTCTTTTTATTTATAAGTAAAATTTCAGTTGTATATGTTATATAAAACATATACAAAACAAACAAACAAAACAAAAGTTAAGGCTTTTTAAATTTGAGGCTAAATGTAGCTGGTGATTCTGAAAATACATATAGCTTGTCATCATAATCCTAAATGTTTTGATATCAGGAATGTTTTTGGATGCTTCATTTCACAAGAAACTTTTCACAACCTCCACATGCTTGGCTTTTAAGCAAACAGATTATAATGTTTTACTTACTATTTAAGTAGAAGGAAACTAGTTTTCTCTTTTTAAAAAATTTTTGCTTGTTCATACAAACTCTGGAATGTAGGGAATTTTAAAAGTGTTTTTCTTTGTCAAAGAAAAGTGCTGCTCTCACCAAGGCAACACCCAACTAGCTTTCACTCAGAGATTAAATCCCTCCCAAGGTTCTTATTCCAGGCAAAACAGAAATGATTCCTGAGATATTTACATAGGAAAAAAAATGTAAAATCTACGTAACATAAAAATTTCCATTTTATCCATTTTTAAGAGTACAGTTTAATGGTCTTAGTCTAGGCTGCTATATAGAAATACTATAGACTGGATGGCTTAAATGACAAATTTTGTATCTCACAGTTCTGGAGTCTGAGAAGTTCAAGATCAAGGCACCAGCAGATCCTGTATCTGATGATGGCCCACTTCATGTGCTAAAGACAGTTGCTTTTCTAATGTATCCTCACATAGCTAAAATAGCAGTCACCTCTAATCCCATTCATGGGGGCTCTACCCTCATGACCTAACTACTTTCCAAAGGGCCCACCTCGAATACTGACACACTGAGGACTACAGTTCAACATATTAATTCAGTCCATAGCAGGAGGCATGAAGTACATTCACATTGTTGTACAGCTATCACACCTTTCACTTCCAGAACTTTCCATCTTCCCAGACTGAAACTCCATACCCTTTAAAAAGTAACTCCTCATTCTTAGTTCCTCCCAACTTTAGGCAACCATTCTACTTTCTGTCTTGATTTCAAGGTCATGAGTTCAAGCCCCATACTGGGCTCTGCAGTGGGTGCCTACTTAAAAAACAAAACAAAACAAAAAAATATCTATTCTGATGACATGTAAGTCAGTTGAACGTGCTTGGCAGTGTTGCATTGACAGTTCGAATTGGGATATCCTGGACCAACGCTGCTTTAGTAATTTTCTCTGGATTTGCTCACAGTTTTTCTTTTACATATGTGAATGGATTTTCTTTATTTTTATTTTTCTTTCTTTTTTAAATTTAAATTCAATTAATTAACATTTAGTGTATTATTAGTTTCAGAGGTACAGTCCAGTGATTATGCTTACTTAATGCCCTGTGCTCATTACATCACATGGCCTGCTTAATGTCCATCATCCAGTTACCCTATTCCATCTACCTCTCCTCCAGCAGCCCTGTTTGTTTCCTATGATTAGGAGTTTTATGGTTTTTCTCCATCTCTGATTACAACTTGTTATATTTTTTCCGCCCTTCCCTTATGATCCCGTTTTTTTCCTTAAATTACACATATGAGTGAAATCATATGATAATTATCTTTCTCTGACTTATTTTACTTAGCATAACACCCTCTAGTTCTATTCATATCATTGCAAATGGCAAAATTTCTTTCTTTCTTCTTCTTTTTTAAATGGTATTCTACATAGTGGGCACTTAAGTAATGTTTTAGAATCCGTGATCTAGGCTCATATTACTTCAAATTTGGACCATCCAAAGAACCTTCTAATAGGTTTTCCTACATTCATTGTTTCTTGTTTCAGATGTAGTCTATATCCTGTCAATAGATTAATATTTGAGAAACACAAATGAACCTCAAGGCACTACCACATTCCCTCAAGGCAGGAGCTTTCAGTTGTCTAAAACATAAAGTCTAAAATTCTTATCTTGAAATTTAAAGGTCTCCTTAACCTAGTGTCCAAACTATCATACACTTTCTTTTAAATTGATGAAGATATTATTATTTGCCACAAAGATGTAACTTTATCCTAACATAAAATACAGTTGCATTGTTATTTATCCCCTGTTGTCAGGCCAGCTGGAATCTTCTTTAGGATACAATGCATCTTTGCTCTTCTCCAAAGCATTTACGGTTATAATGTTACCTGTTACCATTTATTACCGTTTACAAACACTTCGTGAAGTTCTCTGTTTCTACTTCCTATAATTGTTCTGCTTGGAGTTTCCTTTCTTCTCTCTCTCTCTTTAAAAAGATTTTATTTACTTATTTGACAGAGAGACACAGCAAGAGAGGGAATACAAGCAGGGGGAGTGGGAGAGGGAGAAGCAGGCTGAAATGTAGGTCTCTATCCCAGGACTCTGGGATCCTGACCTGAGCTGACTGAGCCACCCAGGCACCCCTGGAGTTTCCTTTTTCCATCCTCTGCTTGTCAGGACTTTACCTACTCTATATGCCTATCTCAAGTGCCAGTCTCTTATTAAGTCTTTTTTTTTTTTATTGCCTTTACCTTCTGCCACGTTGGAATGAATTTCCTCTTCCTCTGTATTAAGTATCTTTTGATACTCCATTCTGCCTTATATCTTAGTTAATTATATATTTTCTTCCCACTGTAAAATTCAACAAAGAAAAGGATTTGGTCTTGATTTTCATGGGTCACTGTCTTAAGTTATGGTCCCTACTTTTTTTTTTAAATGAAAAGATTGATCTGTGATTTCTGGAAGGAAGGTGATAAAGCAAGGAGAAGTTATTTATTCTGTTAAGCCTTAAAGTTTCATATTATTATGAAAAAATTTATGATCTCTACTTGGAATTACTTGCAGAGTAAGTATTCAAATGAAATAATATAAAGATTATCTTCTTACTTTAAGGGTTTCATTGGCTCTCCTGGAGAAGTAGGACAACTAGGACCTGAAGGAGAAAGAGTAAGTCCATTTCCTTCAAATATTATTTCTAAAGTGATATGCTAATGATAGTATTAGACAGGTAATCTTACATAGTAAAGCAAGCCAGCTTTAAGAAAAATCACCTACCAGAAATATAATTAAACTCTATGGAATTTTACTGAATTTTATTTTAAGGAAGTAAGATGATACAAATCTATACAGTTAACTATTTTAAATTTAATTTTTAAAAAACACAAATTGAAATTTTAAAATAACAAAATTATATTTTATAATTCATTAATCTTTAAGCATAAACTCATGACAGGCTTAACACACAGTAATTAGTTCACCCACAGAAGATGTATTTTTTGTTTAATTTAATAATGGAAGGTAGTTTATAAATGTAGGTATGAGAAAGGTACTTTTGAGTAAAGACAGGATCTTTGCAAAATGGTTGTTATCTTAAAACAGTTAATCAAACTAGGTACAGAGTTCTAGCATTCCAACTTCATCATGTCTGATTTTCAGTGTTGTATGCAATTCATCGGTTTCTATTTGTATTCCTTCATTTTACTGCCAGTATTCAACGAAAAAATAGAATCAAACAATATTAGGTTTGGAAATAGTCATATTCAGAATTTAGCATTCAACACTATGATTGTAGGTATGCTATTCAAACCAGAATTTTCATTTCTGGAAACTGCTTTTTGCAAGTGAAATAAACCAGATTATTCTTTGCTGGGTGAATTTTTCAAATGCATAGTGTGAGTGAATTATATCACATTTTTCTTGTAATCACTTGTGAATTTCCTGACAGAGAAGAAATCTTCCAAGTTTAAATGTGCTCTAGTGACAATCAAAATGTCCAGTCTTCTTTGATGAAATGAGGTGAAGATTTTCCCTTGTTGAATATACAAGTCATTTCTTTCACTTGCAGAAATATCTTCAGTGGGATCCCACAACTAAGCTATTTAATTGTCATGTGATACCACAGACTTTCAGATCATGTTCCCAATCTGTCAAGCAAAGAATTGAACTGCTTCTCATTGACAAAAGGATTATATACAGTTTACATTGTTATTACTCTGCTGCTCATGATATAGTACTTTCCTGACCTTATTTCTACTTAATGATGTAATAAATAAAGCAAAACTATATGTCCTTGAAAATGTTATCATCTTGGATTTAAGGATCCCATCACTGACTCTCATTAGATACATGCGTGTAATCATGATCATTAGTTTTGACCAGTCTAAGTGAAAATATTAAGACCTGTCTCAAATCATAAATGTAAGACCATTTTGTGATATTTTGGTTGTCATGGGTAACATGTCCTAATATTATTTGGCTACTTCAAAATTTTGATTAAAACTGTGAATAATGTAGCTAACTGGGTGTTTTTATTATGTTATAAAATGTATACATGCAGAGAAGAGATAAGAAGCATAGAGAAGAGAGAAGAAATGTAGAGAAGAACAAAAAGTGTATAATGCTAATCACTCCTGGAAAAAAAATAGAAAAATTCCTGGGAGTTAGTAAAATACGTATGTGTAAATATATGGCAAAGTGCTTATATAATTTTGTCTGTAATATCCTTAGGTTTCCTGCTGAGATTTAGTAGAGCTACTAGAGTTATAAAAATTAATTACCTTATTTTTTGAAAAAAGGTTTGCTATATCAAGAAAAGATGTATAAAGTCTTAATGAAATGAGTCCAATTGCTTACCCATACATACTCTTCTGATAAGACATTAGATAAGTATTTATCAAACACTGTTCAATTGAAAGTGGATGGATTACTTCAACTAATGGTATCTTCTAACTTATCTATATATGCTGTCAATCCCAAAATATATAGATCTGTAGGATTTCTTAGTCTTTAAGATTTCTAAGTGATTCTAAGTCTCAGTGTGATTCTATTTTGGACCATAAGTAACAGAAAACCTCAACTCAAACTGGCTTTAAAATGAGAAAATTTTTAATAATGATGGCAATGATAATAGCAAGCAGTTTACTGAATTGTTATATATATGCATGCACTGTGCAAATATTTTATATGAATTAACTCCTTTAACATTCCCCAAACCCAGTGAGATAGGTACTATTATTATCATTCTCACTACAGATGGAAAAAGATGAGGCATACAGAGAGAAAGACGTGTCTAAGACTATATACATGTAATAAGAGCAGAGCCAGGATTTGAACACAGATGTTCATTCAGCTCCAAAGCTTGATATTATGCCCCACTGCTTCCTGTAGGACCAGAAATCTATAGGTTAGGTGGGATCTAGGCACATTATGATCTTGAGCACAGTGATACCATCTTTCCGCCTTGCCTTGCCGAATGTTGGCTTGACAAAGGCAGGTTTCCCATACCGTTGCAGAATTGCCAGTGTGAGGGCTAAACATGCTTTCATTTATGCCCAGCCAGAGAGAGAGGGAGACAGATGAGGTGATTGTCACCCTTAGATTTTGGAAAAGTAAGATCTTCCTGTTTATCTGGTTTTGTCAACTTTGTTTGTATGCCTACCTCTGGACAAATAACTATCACCAGAGAATGTCAGGATCCCATTTGGAAGTACAGATAGGATGCATTCCAGAAAAAAATCAGGTTGCAGATTTTATGAAGAAAAGGAGACACTTTAGTTAAATTAATATATTGAAGCTTTTCTGAATGTCATACTAGTTTAAAGAACAATTCATTTTTCTCTTCATCATACTTCATTGATTGACGTTGAAAAGGAAAAAAAGGTCTATAACATCTAACTCATTCATTTATTCAACAAATGTTGATTTTTTTTACTTTTATATATTCTAGGGTGTTCCTGGGCTCCGGGGAAAGAGGGGTCTTAAGGGAAGACAGGTAATTCAACTTTGTTTTCTGAGGTTCAGTTCAGAGAAATATAATCTAATTATGTGCATATTTCTCACCTATACAAATATAACTGTACTTGTCCTTATTGTCCACAACTATCTCATTCAACAGAATTTAATTTTTGCTACCTTGTCTATCAATTAATACCTGAAATTTTGAAGGAAATTTTAGATTAAAAAATAATGAAATTTAATGTTCCTAACCCATTTAATAGACCAGTAGAAAGGACCTTTATCCCTATGACAAAGAACTAAAATGTCACAGAAAATACATTAACAGTTTAAAACACTAATGATAGCACTATTCACCCTCCTGTTTTACACGTTTTCAAAATTCCTGCTTTCAGGTATTAGCTCAGAGACTAGTTCCCTACAGCTTCTTCTATTTTCAGGTTTAAGAAGATGAAGGGAAGTGAATTTTGCCAGATAAAATAATAATTTCAGAGATGAGAGGAAATTTTGACATCATCCCATACCTCCATCATTCAACAAACGAGAAAACTGTGGTTCAGGGAAGCATCCTCATGACCTCCTCACATAACCCTAGCCACCTCCTTGTCACTTGTGTTGTTTTGACAGCGATCCACAGGTCTTTATTAGGATAACGCTTTTTGTGCTCACACGGTTTTCTAGTCTATGAGGAAGGAAATTGAGTTTTTCATATCAGCTTTCCTAAAATTTTGGTGTATGTAAGTAAAACCTTGATGATAATTATAAAAGGTTACAAACCTCACCAGAATATTCATATCCTTTTAAAGCATTTCATTCTTGTGCTTTGCAGGATTTTTTGAAGGTAGATTAGAATAGGTATGAATGTCACCATTATATAGGTGGGGGGAGAATGAGGCTCAGTGATGTTTAGAGACTTGCTCAGAATCCCATAGAAAATAGTGGTAAAATCAAGAGTTAATCTCGGCTCCTCTGAGTATAAATTCAGGAGTCTTTTTTTAACTCTCTCAGTATTTGTGCTCTCTGCTACTCACACAGCTTACAAGAGCATGATTAATATTTTCATGACATTTGGCCAAAATATGATAAAATTATTTCTAAGTTTCACTTTAAAAATTTCAGTTTACTGGGGCACCTGGGTGGCTCAGTGGGTTAAAGCCTCTGCTTCAACTCAGGTCATGATCCTAGGGTCCTGGGATCCAGCCCTGCTTCGAGCTCTCTGCTCAGCAGGGACCCTGCCTCCTCTTTCTCTGCCTCTCTGCCTACATGTGACCTCTGTCTGTTAAATAAAAATAAATAAAATCTAAAAAAAAAAAAAAATTCAGTTTACTAATATAAACTTACCAAACTGTCAAGAAATTAAAAATAAGCCAACCGTTTGGTTTTCTTACATTTATATTCAACTTTAAAGCAAATCTTCTAGCATTTGTAGCCACAGAAACTGCCACCATCACCATCTGCATTTTTAATTCTTAAGCACTCTGATAAATATTTTGTATGCCATCTCATTTAATTACACTCTCTTATACTGTAAAATGTTATGCTACTTCCTTTTGTTTAAGCCCTCATACACACACCTCAACAAAAATGCCTCTCTTATTACCATATACAAATATCTAATCTAAATATTCAGAAGTGGGTTGTCTCAAAATTGACAATAGGCGAAATTTATCTTCTTTATTTTTATATTCTCCATTCTTCATCTTTTTCCCCTAGTCCTCCTCCTTTCAAAGTATGACATCAGTAAAAGAATGAATAAAGTTACTTACGGTATTATATAAATTATTTCTAATGCTTCAACTGTTACGTTACCCATTAGTAATTATATTTAAGCTTAGTTTAAGACAAAATAAGTAATCTACAATGGTGGAATCTTAGGCATTATTGAAAAAATAGAGTGTTTTCCCAAAGCTCCTGTGATATATCACTTATATAGCTACACAGCTATCACTTATGTAGCCATATTAATATGGCTGTTTTTATATAGATATTAACTTTATCTTGGAAATGTATAGGTAATTTCCAGTTTCCTGCTCCATCATGAACTCCAATTATCCATGGAAATTTATAAATAACATCTGGTTTTTTACTCCCCAGAGAATTACAAAATTATCCAACAGATGCTATTGAATTCAAAAGAGGAGTTCAAGAAAACTGTAGAAAAAGAATGAATGAATGATTACTGGGTTGATTACACTGTTCTTTACATTACAAAATTTGTAAAGTTTTATTGCTTTAAAAACATATGTCCTCACGGATTTAGATCCTTAGGAAAATTATATTTGAAAAACATATGTATCTCATTTTCCTAAATAGTGTTTATAGTAGAAAATCTGTCTGGTTACTGTACTATGTCATGTATGTTATACGTACTTTTTTTTTTAACCACAAAATGATTTGGCATGTTTATATGGAAATCACAGTACTTAAAGTTAGATATGGTTACAGCCACAAGTCAATAAGCCAAGACTGACTTCAGACATTGTTCTTAGAATAGTATCTTATGTATAAATGCTCCTCTGTGTCCTGTTAATTATAAGTAAAATCATCTTCAAATAGCTTTGACATTAAGGGCAAAAGTGCTAGCATGGGATTTTACATATTATGGGACACTTGTATTTCAATTTAGATGATTAAAATTCCATGAGAAGAATGATTACTATTTACCGTTTTAATAACTGTAAAAGGAAAATATCTTTGATGAGGTACACACTCTCTGATGTAGAAAATATTAGGTGTGTGGAATACAAATTTGACCATTTTGGGGGGCACCTTATTCAATTATGTTTAGTATTTGTTTTTATGTATGACGTAGATATTCAAATACAGAGCCAGAACTAAGGCATGCCAGTCTACCATGAAGAGGAAGGAAACCAAAAATCTGAAAGAATATAACAGAAACCGAGGAAATACTGAAATCTAAAAGTACTTGTATCTAAGAAACTTTTGGCTCTGCATATGTCAAAGACAGTTACTTCCAATTTTCAGCTGACTTCGAAGTCATTCAGAAGTGTGGGTTCATGCTTTATTAGGCTGCTGCTATGTAGATCCCATGTTATTTCATTTACTATCATTAGTATGAAAGTCATCAGATGTACTTTCTAATAATCATCACTCCCCTTTAATTAATCTGATTATTCTTTCTGTATGTTAAATTAGCTCATTTCCTCAAATTTTAGGTAGCTAGAAGTATGCAGTCTTGAGAACATACTCTAGTTTGAAGTTTAGTTTGGAGTAGTTCTTATAATGTAATTTATAGAAAACCAGTAATTCTTTTTAGGTAACTCCTTAAGTTTTATGTAATATTTTACATTTTTTTTTTTTTTTTGTCAAGTCTCTGAAATTAAGGACAGAAGCTGGTAAAGTACTTCACTTTCTGTATTATTTATGATATGAAACATTTTGACAGTCAAAATAGACATAGAAAACCTCCAAAATCCAAGTTCAAGCCTTTCTAAATATTAATCATGATGAGTCTCTTTGCACTATTGAGTTGGTTTTTAACCTGTGTACTAAAGCTGTGTTTGATATGAAGTTTACCAAAATATTAATAGATACATCTTTTCCTTATGTATAGACATCATATACTATGTCCATATAGTACAGAAAGATAGAGGAGTAGTAAAAATCCTGTTCAAAATTGTTCAGTGAGTTAATAACATTACTAAGCTTAGGCTCTGAAAATTGTTGCTATCAATCATACATTCCTACTGCTGGCCAAATCATCACTTATTTTTGTGAATAAACACTAAGCATGGAATTAAGTTGTGTGAACCAACTTCCTTAGGGATTTTTGTATTTTTTTCAAATAAAATGATAGACTTATAAGAAAGGGATATCTTCTCTTAAATAGTATAAGTATTGTATGAACTCTTTTGAAAATGGAAACATTTCAGAATAGCATATTATTTTGGTTGTTTAACAGTTATTTAGTATTTAGCCTCATACTGCTATTTTTTTTTTTAAAGATTTTTTTTGTTTAACTGAGAGAGAAATCACAAGTAGGCAGAGAGGCAGGCATGGGCGGGGGGGTGGGAAGCAGCCTCCCTGCAGAGCAGAGAGTCCGACATAGGGTCGATCCCAAGACCCTGGGATCATGACCTGAGCCGAAGGCAGAGGCTTTAACCCACTGAGCCACCCAGGCACCCCCATACTGCTGTTTTTAAATTTAATGTTTGGGTTAAAATTATTTCATTTTAAATCTTACTTCCCAGGAAACTTTTCCCCAAAATAAAATATTTATTCAGTGTTTATTGATTGATTTGATATTTATAACACAATGTGTTTTTATTTTTTCAAACCAGAAAAGTAGGAAAATTGGTTTTGTTGGAAACTTGGTGGATTTTAGGATCAGAGTATATAAAAGTAGTTATATTAACAAATTTTTATGTTCTTTGGCCTTATGTTGTTGATATTGGAGAAGTTTTTTTCTTCTTTGAACTATAAGCTATTTTATTTCAAGATGTAAGATAAGGTATTTACTAATAATCATTAAAATTATTTTTAAAGACCTCATGTAGTAAGTTATATATTAGTCAATACTTGTGTACTTGTGCTTTTGGGTATTGAGATATTATAGTTCTTACTTCTTTCTTTCCTCCCCTCTTTCACTCCCTACATAATTACAATTGGATCAAATTCCTTACTGTCAGTTAATATTAGAGGGTAGCCATGAGGGTCTAAGTGCTATTCATTCATGCTTTTTGCTGTCTCTGGATATAATTTGAATTTATCTCAAGTACTTTCTGAGGGACTGATAAAAACAAGATGGTAGACAATCTTTATTGTCCAGGACTCTTTTAAATACCATAGAACTACCATTCTATTTTATAGACTTTACTGTCTTTATTTGAAAAACCTCTTGGAACATAACTGATGATCCAGATTCTTTAAAAGCATATGTCATTCACTGATTTATAATAGAAAAGAAGAATGCTATTAAAAAAAGGAGAGAGAGAGAAGGTAGGAAGAGGTTTCATATATATATTTAACATCAGATTTGATATGTATTACCTAATTGTAAGCAGCTTTTTTTTTTTTTTTTAATGCAAAGATTTCAAACTTTATTCTGGAGTGCCACAGTCAGGAAGTTCTATATTTGCTTAAAGAAAAAAAGCATTTTAGATGGTTCCCGGATTGATTTAATCAGTATTCCCTTTGTTGTACTCAGTTAGTTATGCAAATTGGTATGACTCCACAGATCTAAAATATTTATGCCAGAACTGACTTGTTGGGATTAAAGATAAACATGAAATGGGAGCTGTAATTTACTCTCAACAACGCCTAGAAAACCGTTGTCAAACTAGAGAGTTTTTGAAGGAGTTTTTCAGACCTGATGGGAGTAGATTATAAATAATGAATTCATATTACATTAAAGTTTGACAAAGAAGTATACTCTGTTTTCTTCTGATGCAAATAAAAATATCATAGCCTTGGAATGCAGACAAAATAACACCCTTAAGGCACCTGGACTTCAGAGATGTTTACTTTTCTAACTATAGAAAGCAGTGTCTCCTCTTTTTTTCTCATACATCTTTCTGTTAGAAGAGTCTATTTAAAGTAAACTGTACTTTGGCTTCTAACTCCAGTGTTAGAATTTCAGAATATAAAATCCTTCTGTTAGCCATCTGTTATTAGTTTCTATCCTTAGCCTAAGACAGTTTTAAATACATGTTACACAATAGTGTCTCAGATACACACATTTTTATCAAGAATTTAGAGAGTGTTTTCTTTGTTAGGGTCATAGTTAATTTGGCTCTAGAGAAAGTACTACTGTTGCTAGAGCATTCTGAAAAAAATGTTATTAATTTTTAAATATTCTGTCTCGTTCCTAAAAAAATGTATTTTCTGATTTTTACTTACTGATTGTAGTCTGTAGTGACTATATTTCGCTTACCCACATCTTGACATAGAAGAGACTAGGACTTTGAATTTAAACCTCCTTCCAGGTTGGGATAGATAGAGAAGAGAGATACCCAATGAACTACAGCTGATAATTTGGGTGAAGTCCTGGCAGAGAATGATTTCATAGAGATATAACACTAACAGGTGGAAATTCAAGCAGGCAGTTACTTTCAGGGCAGAAAACATAAGAGAAAATTCAGACTTGTAGGTTATCAAAGTCAAGAATGTGAGTGCAAATATGGCCATAAAACTTGGCTTGAGTTCAGGGACTGTGTTCCTTGTGTGGGAAAATGGCAAGAATAAGGTTGGAGCCCTTATGATCAAGGGATAGAACATGTATACCAAAACTGTTTTGTGGATACTGTTTTGTGGTAACCAGTCTTTAAGAACAAAGCAAGAATTTGTTTGTTGTTGTTGTTGTTGTCTTTTTCTTTTTTAAAGATCTTATTTATTTATTTGGCAAAGATCACAAGTAGGCAGAAAAAGAGGAAGGGAACCAGGCTCCCTGCTGAGCAGAGAGCCCACTGTGGGATGTGGGGCTTGATCCCAAGACTCTGGGATCATGACCTGAACCGAAGGCAGAGGCTTTAACCCACTGAGCCACCCAGGCACCCCCAAAGCAGGAATTTGAATCTGAGAACTGAGGCCCAGTTTGTACCTAGGTAAACAGTCAGCCTGACTTGATGCTAAGTCTCTAAGAATTGGGCTAGAAGTCCTTAAATTCCCAAGTTTAAAATTAGTTTCAACCAACAGGAAAATAGTTGACCCTTGAAGTATGGATCAAATTGCCCTACCTGTGAGGAAAAGAAAGGGGAAGAGACTAATGAATATTCACAGAGTACTTGACAGTCTAGCCTTTTCCTATAATAATTTAATTGTACTTTATTTTTGAAGGATTTAAAAATATCACAATTTTGTGGTAATATGTATTCATGTGTAAAAGGTGTAGAAGCAACTACCAGGTTTTATTACAGTGTTTCTAATCCTAGACAAGTTAGTCTGATCTTCTCTTTTCATTACTTAGTCTTAGAAAAAGTTGAAATCCTGTATTTGTTGATAATGCTTATTTAGTATATATATCTTTTGTGATAATTCTTATTTGTCCCTACTTTAGATTGAATACGTTGTTTCAGCATTGTTCTCTGAAAAGAGCAAAATATGTTCATAGTTAACTGTGGCCTTTAACAGAAAAATTTTGCATTGTTTTTATTTTTTAAAATTCCATAAATGTAGTCATTAGTATTTTATGGTTATTTTGGTTCTCATACTTTCCTAATTATTTTATATGCAGTATTTTTCTAATTTCTTTGTAGAACTAGGAAAATAACCATTTTACTAGACTCTCTATGTAATAAGTTTTCCAATGTTTCAAGATATTTAGATGTAACTACCAAGTTTAGTATCTGTCCTCTAAAATATTAATACCATGTATATATTCAGTCATACCAAGTCTAGAATAGTTCTTAGTGTTTGATAATTATCATGTTTGAGTAACAGTACCATTGTTAGACCCAAGCAAAAGAGAAACTTGATCTGGACACTATACTTCTGAGGACCCTGTTATATCACAGAAGTAAATGCATTAAAAATAAAACAAAACAAAACAGATGAGTGCCCCTGTCACTCAAGATCCAGCAGTTAGCATTGATATAATATGACCTGTAATGCTAGACAACCATTCTTATTGCTATGTATTATCTATTGCTATATAACAAGTAACTCCAAGTTAGTGGCTTAAAACAACAGTAAGTAGATACCGTTTTTTCAGAGTTTTTGTGAGTTGGGAATTTGGGGAAGTTTTATTTGGGTGGGTCTAGCATGGCATTTCCCATGAGGTTACAGTGAAGATTTTGGTCAAGACTACCATCATCTGAAGGCTTGACTGGGGTTGGAGGATCTGCTTTTAAGGGAGCTCACTTGCCAGCCAGCCAATTTGGTGCTAGATTCTGGAAGACCTCATTTATTCTCCATAGGGGCTTCTTTATGTGGCAGTTAGAATGTCTTCAGGACTAGAATGAAGTGATGCATGAGAGCAAGGTAGAGGTGTCGTGCCTTTATGATCTAACCTCTGAAGTCCCACTGTACTTCGATATTCTGTTGGTCACATAGGCCAGCCATGATTGAAAATGGGAGGAGACTACACAAAAGCATTAATGCTGAGAAGTGAGAATCATGGGGAGTCTACCTTTGAGGCTGACTATCACAATTTAGTGTCTTCAGGCCTCAGAAAAATTCTCCATACCTGTGGCCTTTAATCTAATGTCTGAATGCCATGAAGCTTTGTAGGTGGTACAACTGCCAAAATTAGAGACAGAAATTGTTCAAGATGGTGGTGAGGATTTGGGCAGGAAGTAGAAGCACTTAGGTAAGAGCAAAGATTAATTAATTAACTTATCTAATTCTTCTTTCAGTATGAATGCAATAGAATCCTGTATAAAGAAGTACTGTTTCCTGATAATGCAGATATCTGTTCTCTTCCTTCTCTTTGTGTTACAATTTATGGTTTCAGAGTTAATAGAATTAGTGTAGTATTTGTAATAGCTGCACCTAGAGACTGAAATATTTTGCATTATTAAGCAATTTGTATTACTCCTAAATTTGCATTTTATAACTATAAACCCAAAATTCATGAAGCATGAATTTTGCATTAGCAATTAAATGAATATGAAATGCTAGAATGATGAAACTTTTAAAATGTAGATATTAGATTAAATTTTTAAAATCTAAAGTAAATATAACATTTTAATTAAACTAATATTGATAGTAATTATAAGTTGCCACAGAAAATAGAAAGCCATAGAAAGTCTTCAGAGAGGTGACCTATTTAAATTTTAAAAATCTAGAAATAATGCAAGTAGTTTTTTATAAAACATTACCACTTGGTAAAATTTGCAAATAGGACTTTACACAATCTCTACTCAAAGATTTAGTTACCAATTTTATTAGTTTTCGATCACTGCATAACAAATACCACAAACTTAGTGGCTTACAACAATACCCACTTATCTTCTCACAGTTCTCCTGGGTTGGGAATCCAGGTACTAATTTACAGGGTCTTCTGCTCAGGGTCTCAAGGCTGCAGTCAAAGTAACTGTCAGGTGGCTGCACGATCATCTGGAGCTTGGCTCGGAAAGAGTTCACTTCCAGCTTCATTCGGGTTGTACAAAGACATCATTCTTCAAGGGTGTAGAACTGAACGCCCTGGAACTTTTTGCTGGCTCTTGGCTATAGAACACCTTAGGCCCTTTGGATTGTCCACAGTTCCTAGAGATCATACAATTCCCTGTCATATGGGAGATGAAGTCATATATAGTATGACATGATCATATCAGGGACATCCCATCACCCGTGCTATATTCTGTTTTTTAGAATAAGCAAATCATACTCCCACTCATACTCATGGCTGGGTAGCACACAAAAGCAAGAATAGCAGGAGGTCACTTTAAAATCTGTCCACTATCCTTATCCAACTGTAGAAATGAACAAGAACCTTATTCATGACTTGAAGAGATTGAATGAAATCCCTGAATGTCATATTCTTCATAAGATAAAATTTTATGACCCATCAAAGCGATTAAAATGTAAGAAAGAGAATTATGCACAACATAGAAGGAACAGTGCAACTCTGCCTTGCCCATTAGTAGACAGTTACTACATTGATGCAGTTGGCAAATGGGGCAAGAAAGGCAAAAAACTCAAGCTTCCTTATGGATGGTAATCCTGGAAAATGGTTATTAAATCCTTTGGCAGTATAAAGGTATTCCTAGGAAAGTGCAATTTGATTTAAATTAATGGTTATAATTTTCCACTAGGTAAATGTGAGAGAAAATTTGGTATTTTATTTTATAACAAATTCATTCAAGTGGAGAAAGAAACTGTAGAAGCCATCTTTCGTATACTAAGTTCAAAGGCAAAGCGTTTTATCACTATTGTTCCATGTTTCAAAACCAATCTTTTAAGATCAGTTTGTGACAGTGGAGATTGGTGGCTGTGAACTTTTAGGCTTCTAATTAAAGGAATACAGAAACTCTCCTGCATTAAAAAATTTATGCATGTAATTACTAGAAATTAAATAACAACTGATAAATAGCAAACATATGACATATTCAAAAACATAAAATATTGGCATGATGTTTTTTAAAAGAAATATATGTTCGGTAAATAGCCATATATAATGTTTTGTTTTGTTTTTGGTGGCATGAACTGTGCTATGTTTCATTAAACAGGAAAGTATGTCTAGATTTTGGAGGATTTATATCAGAAATTGATGACAGGGGTGTCTGGGTGGCTCAGTGGGTTGGAGCCTCTGCCTTTGCCTCAGGTCATGGATCCCAGGGTCCTGGGATCAAGCCCCGCATCGGGTTCTTTGTTCAGCGGGGAGCCTGCTTTCTCCTCTCTCTCTGCCTGCTTCTCTGCCTACTTGTGATCTCTGTCAAATAAATAAAATCTTAAAAAAAAAAAAGAAATTGATGACACAGTAGTCAACATATAGAAAGGATAAAAAATAATAAAACAAATGATCCGTCTAGACTAGAGAATTGAATGAAATGAAATGTTTAATGGGTAGTAAAGTGAGAGGAGAAATAATACATAAAAAATTTAAAAGTAGATATTACTCAGTTTAACTAAATTGTTTCAGGGGCAAAGTCAAGTTGAACAGCTAATATTTATTATAATGTTGAACTACCAGAAGAATAGGATGTTGAAATTAATAAGTTCTCTATTATTTATTATGCTAGTTCAGTTTTTTTGTAAGTGAAGCATTCATCATAGTTCTCTCCTCTTTCCCTTCCGGTGGGGGTGTGGGGGTTGGGGAATCCCCAGTTTTTATGGAAAGCTGAACTGGAGAGCAGCTCCTCCTACTGGTTGAAGATGGGGCCACTCAGTCCCAAATAGCACATCTTCTAGGCCATCCTGAGTGAGTCCCCAAGGATGTTTGTAGTAGTCCCTCTCTGCATCTTATTCAGACTGATTGTGTCTTCATTTTCTAAGAAAAACTGTTGAGATCTAATTCACATATCATAAAATTTACCCTTTAAAAATGTATAATTTAGTGTATATTTTATTATATTGACAGAGTTGTGTAGCTGTCACACGAATTTTAGAACATTTTCTTCACCCAGAAAAACAGTCCTGTACCCATTAGCACTCACTGCCGCATTCCCCTTGCAGCACCAGCCCTAGGCAGCCACTAGTCTGTTTTCTATGTCTCTGGATTTGCCTGTTCTGGACATTTCACATTAATGGAATCATGCGATATGTACCCCCATCTTTATTATTTCACTGAACTTTCTGTAAAACCCATTTATGATCTATCTAAAAAATCAATCATCTCCTATGTTTTAGGCCTCTTACCGAATTTTTCCTCCACTTGTTCCATTACCTGTACATCATAAATACTTTCAAATACCCTTATTAGCTCATACCGAACAGTATGATGTATTGCAGATATGTGAGCTTGTTGACAACAGAATTAGACTTCCAAGGACAATGAAAGCAAAATGCCTGCCTTAACTTCAGCTGACTCTGAAGGGGGTATGGCTACAATATGTTTGGCTACACAGATGGTTTTTGCATTATCCTCTGATTACAGAATAAGAAAAACTGCTTCTAGTATGAGTTAACTATGCCTTAGATACATCGTACTTTTTTTTTCCATTGCTATCTTTTAAATTTTGCCCATTCACGTTTGTACTAGTGAACTGGTGATTTTTGGCGATCTATTAAATATGTATTTAATAACTGGTTTACCTAAATAGATTATAAGACTCTAATAATATACTTTTATTTGTTAGTCTTACAAAAATTTTTAAAAAGAATATTATTAAAATGTTGTTAATAATAAATCTTATAAACCATTTTGCAAAGTAGCTTTTTAAAAGTGTGATTTAAAGTTGATAAATATAGTGGCAAATATTCAGAGAAGAATTTTAGTGTATAAAGTAATAGTTACTGAGTAATTGAGTTGTTTTACAGAAGAATATATAATAAGAAAGTGTGTTACTTACTATCCTTCATAGTTTATGGTGTAGAATCTTCGGTAGATTTTCACTGAAAATCTTGATTTTCAGTGGCATTGCACCTTATGGTTGCAGGATTTATGTACATTATGGCTTTCCCCAATAACATAGTACTTAAATGATGTTTGTTACATGTTTATCTTATCTTGAAATGATTAGCTAAACTATTCAGTGTAGAAGAGGAGAAAGAACATGGATTCTGCATTCAGACTTCATTCAAATTTCAGTCCCTCTCCTGTGTGGCTAGTGAATGAAAGTGACTTAAGCTCTCTGTGCTTCAGCTTTCTCAATTGCAAAGTGGGGATATTGATATTCATTGATTTAACTTGTTATGAAGATAAAATAAAGTAGTATGTATATAATAAAGTGTTTAAAGCCATTAGCATATGGTAAGTACATGCTTAAATAGTATTAGCCATTTCATTCTGTGTGATGTGGGTCTAAAAATGGCAAGAAATCGTAGACATAACTAATGGATTGGTCAGGCAGAAATCTTTGTTATGTTTTCTCTCATTCAGTGGTTCTTTATATAGTGCCAAACAAATGTATATTTTCTTCAGCTTCACTTTCTGTATATATCATATGGCATGTAAAATAATTTTTGTAAAACATAGAAATATAGTACTGAACAAAATCAATGAAGTATTACACAAAACAAATACAAGTTTTTGCTGTATCATAATTTAGAGATTAGGAAATAAATATTTCTTATTAGTAAACTCCTTATCAGAGAACACAGCAAAAATGAATTTTTAAAATTATGTTCAGTTAGCCAGCATATAGTAACCACTAGTTTTTGATGTAGTGTTCGACATTCATTAGTTGCACCCAGTGTCCATCACAACAAGTGCCCACCCCAATACCCATCACTCAGTTACCCCATCCCCACACCTCCCTTCCTTCTGTAACCCTTAGTGTGTTTCCCAGAGTCCAGAGTCTCATGGTTTGTCTCCCTCTCTGATTTCTTCCCATTCAGTTTTCCCTTCCTTCCCCTGTGGTCCTCTACACTATTCCTTATATTCCACATATCAGTGAAACTATATGATAATTGTCTTTCTCTGCTTGATTTATTTCACTTAGCGTAATCCCCTCTAGCTCCATCCATGTATATGCAAATGGTGGGTAGTCATCCTTTCTGATGGCTGGGTAATATCCCATTGTATATATGTAACAAATCACTAGCCATCAGGGAAATACAAATCAAAACCATGAGATACCACTGTAACACCAGTTAGAATGCAAAAATAAACAAGACAGGAAAGAACAAGTGTTGGTGAGGATGTGGAGAAAGGGGAAGGCTCTTACACGGATGGTGGGAATGCAAGCTGGTACAGCCACTCTGGAAAACAGTATAAAGCTTCCTGAAGACATTAAAAATAGAGCTACCCTATGACCCTGCAACTGCACTACTGGGTATTTACTCCAAAGATACAGGTATAGTGAAAAGAAGGGACACATGCACCCCAATGTTCATAGCAGCGATGTCCACAATAGCCAAACTGTGGAAAGAGCTGAGATGCCCTTCAACAGATGAATGGACAAAAATGAATTCTTGGTTTTAACAGCATTTCTTCATTTTTCCCTGGGCCAGGGTTTTCCAGGTGACTTTGGAGACAGAGGCCCTGCTGGCCCTGATGGCAGTCCTGTGAGTATATTGTTATGGTCCAGCCTTGTGATCTGACATCACTCAGACGCCACAGCACCTGCACTTGCTATCCTCGTGACATTCAAATAAGTGCTGTTGGCCAGACAGTTTTAATACCTCTGTGCACATTCCTATTTGTAAAGACAAAAATGTTATGAATATATTCTGTCTTGGGAGAGAATCATTAAAATGAATCATTGTGACCATGTTAAATGTACCTGCTTAAGTAAAATATTAGAAGTACATGATCATGATACTGACCTGTATATTTTTGGGGTGAGCCTTTCATGTACATGAAGGTACTAACAAGCCTCATATTGTGCTTGCAGTGATTGCCCTTTTTGTCTCAAGCCTGTCATTGATCTACCTGGCTTTTGGGTATTGATTTCTAGAGAAATCTTTCCTTTAGGATTATTCAGCTATTATTTGCAGTTTAGAAAGTTACTATTCTATAATTAGTTTAATTACATTATCAAAGGATGATGATAGATTGTTGGTTTTTTTGACATTAGGTAGCAAAATCTTCAATTTTTTTTTTCTCTCAAAGAGCATCTATCAAATACCTTCAATTATTCCATGCACACATTCTTTTAATAAGATTTTAAGGTGAATTAGAGTTAATCACTAAATCCTCTTAGCCTAAATTAGGAATAGTTCTTATATTTAGATACAGGTGAATTACTAGCATCTATACTTAAAGTGTTTGAAAATCATTTATTTTTTATTTAGTTTTCTAAATTATGACTTTATCAGTTATTCGGTTAATTTAGCCAAAGTTTTATTTGTTATAAGTCTTGGCAGATGAGAATAGAACTGATTCCAAATAAATTGTTAAAAACCTGAATGATGTTTTAAATAGAATGTTTACCATAGTTTTCTTGCCTTTGATTCTGCGGAGCTTTTCATTTCAAGGATAAGAAATCATTATCTATTTTTTCTTTTAATACCATTTATGTACTTTTGTAACTACTGTGAAGCCCTCTTATTTAAATTTTTGTCAGTTAAATATACATGAAGTTTGTTAGGGTTGGGCTTCTACCATATTTAAGATATTTCTTTTTGAAATCTGCTCTTTATTTAAATATAAGGGTTCTTGAGCATTTTCAGGCTTTAATATCTTTAAAATATAAGGATAAACTGGATATTTTAGTTTATTGGCTTATAATTCTCTCTGTATTTTACTGTACCTTATTTTCAAAACACTTCAGATACAAAAAAAAGGGGGTACTTTTCACTTTCTAACACTGCCTTGGACTAAAATAGAAATTGTTATAAAGACTGTAATGATGGGTTCACAAGACCATAAATCAACTGGAAAATTAATACTGATAATTTAAAATCTCATTTAAAATCTCAATTATATACATAATTAATGGTGTTGGTAATTTATTATATTTGTGAGAAATTTTTCAAAACCTTTTATACATTATGACAGTTTTCATTGTGATCTTATAATAGTGAGAACAAATGTTATTATTCCTTTTTTTTTTAAGTAGGCTTCATGCCCACTGTGGAGCCCATCGTGGGGCTTGAACTCAAGACCCTGAGATCAAGACCTGAGCTGAGACCAAAAGTTGGATACTTTAACTGACTGAGCCACTCAGGCACCCCCAAATATCATTATTTCTATTCTTTAAATAAAAAAACTGAAGTTTAAAGAATTTAAATATTATACATCAAGAGTGGGTAGTGTTTTAAACCATCTGAAAATGCTCTTCTAACTTTATATGCTGACAACTTACCTTTTTACATAATACATAGGTTGGTTATGTCTATAATGCTGACTACTTACAGGATTTACATCCTTTATTAGATACATAAAAGACACAGAACAGTCTATATCCTAGGCTAGGTGGTAGTCCTGGCATCCAAAAGCATGGGGCCAAGGGCATTTTGGGAGAATTTACACTATCACCAGAGATTTATGCTTCTTAGGAAGATGCATGGGGGTAAAATTTGACTTTTTTTTTTTTCCTAGAAATGTTTGTCTGTGTCTTTAGAAAATGCCCATAGTAGTTTGCAATTGTATTTAACCACCCTTGTACTTTCTTTTACATAGGGACTTGTTGGTAGCATTGGTCCTCCGGGATTTCCTGGCCTTAGAGTGAGTATCAAGTATTATCATTCTTGTAAAATATTATGTTTGTATTTGTTAGCCGCATTTTTTTAAACGATTTTATTCATTTATTTGACAGACAGAGATCACAAGTAGGCAGAGAGGCAGGCAGAGAGAGAGAGGAAGGAAAGCAGGCTCCCTGCTGAGTAGAGAGCCCCATGCGGGGCTCGATCCCAGGACCCTGAGACCATGACCTGAGCCAAAAGCAGAGGCTTAACCCACTGAGCCACCCAGGCACCCCCGCATGTTAAAATCTTTAGAAAAAATGAGATGTTTTAGTGTCATTGTTGGATATCAGACTTGCTCAAATGTATTTTCCCAAGAGATATACAAATTAGACCAGGAATACTAATCAAAAATTAAACTTTATGGTAATCTAAAATGACAAATTTCTACAGATTTATTTATGTCTGTTTCATTAATAGATACCTAAGACTCTGTTTCTTCAAAAGTGTGACATAGAACAGCCACTTCTCTCCTTTGAATTTTCTTTCATAGCATCAGGCCTGGATAGATACAGATAGGTCTGAATACCATACCATACCATATTATATAGCACATGGTAACTGTAGATTTTATTTCTGAATAAAATTGAATAAATAGTTGGGAAACATCCTGAACAATCAGTAGTAGTTGCACTTCATTAATGCTGCTAAACATATTTTAAAGATTTTTTAAAAATTTATTTGAAATAGAGTGTGTATGAACAGCGGGGAAGGGCAGAGAGAGAGGAAGAAGGGAGTAGCAGACTCCCCACTAAGCAGGGAGCCCAACAACCTGAGCTGAAGGCAGAATGCCAAGCTCACTGAGGTATCCAGGTGTCCTGATGCCTAATTTATTATACTAAAAATATAAGTGACTGCATTATTTGCTCACTAAATCATTTTTATTTAGTGAATTTAACTCTGAGTTTCACTGGAGTTTTGATGTAGGCAAAGTACAATTTAGTAAAGCAATTCTGTGGAGACCAAAATAATGTACTCCAGTTACATAGTTACCTGATAAATTTTAGATTGTTCATTGAAGCAAACAGACTGCTACTTCTGCCGTATCTCCATAAATATATTTCTCTCAGTCAAGCTTATGGTTCATGACAGGGATGTAAGTTGCAGATATTTTCTATAAATTTAGAACCATGTGCTTTAGCAGCAGAACTAAAGGCAAGATTCATACTTTTATGAAATGTAAGGAGTCTAATGAAAGTATAATCTTAAAAGGAAACTATGTCTATCTGTATAAAAATAGGTAAGTGACCATGGGCAGAGGTAAGATTTTCCTTAAAAATCAATTCAGAGCTTGCTTCTAACATATGAAATAGGTAATTAAGACTCCAGAGTTTTATGTCATAAGTTACAGCCACAATTATTTGTAGCTTGAACTTGAACACAGGTCTTTTGTTTCTAATTTAATGTTTTCCCCCCACCTTAACCACCCCAAGGCAGAAGGTGACAACTTGAACAACAGAATACATGAGGAGTTCAATTATTGGAACTATGGTTAAAATCAGTATAACAAGTTTTAACTTGCCATTCGGGGCTGGCAAGAGTATAGAATTAAGATCAGAGCACCTGAGTGAGTCTTACACATTTAACTTCTCTTTTACATGATAATAGTAGTATACTAACAATAAAATGAGCAATAACAACTCACTTAAAAAAAGATTTACTTATTTTTTAGGGAGAGAGAGAGAGAGAGCATGGGGAAGGGACAGAGGAAAAGAAGCTCAAGCAGACTCCCTGCCGAGTCTGTGGTGCTTGATCTCAGAACCCTAAGGTCATGACCTGAGCCCAAAATAAGAGTCGGATGCTTAACCAGCTGAGCCACACAGACACCCCAATAACAGCTCACTTTTATTTAGCATTTTCCATGTGCTAGTCAGTGCTAGGTCATTTAATTCTCAGAACAAGCCAAGACCATTCACTTTATGAGTATTAGGCCCAAATTTGAAGCAGGCGATCGAACCAGAGCCCATAATTCTACCTGTGTGCTATACCACCTCCTTAAAACTCGTATTACCTTATAATGGGTGCCATTTAACTCATGAGATTTCTTTAGGCTTCGCAAGAAGCTCTGTGTGAAGGTGGAAGCCAAAGGACCATTTTTTTTTTTTTTTTTGCTCAGAACTTAGAGTAGGATTAAACTGTAGGTGGTAGTCCATGGTTTTACCAATGGGAGGAAAGGAAGCTGGAGAAGGGAGTTCAGTCTTTATGTATTCTTCATTTCACCTATCAGTTGGTTAACTCAGCAGCTTCTGCCATTATGCTCTAGTTTTTTTTTTTTTATTAATTTTTTTTATTTTTTATAAACATATATTTTTATCCCCAGGGGTAAAGGTCTGTGAATCACCAGGTTTACACACCTCACAGCACTCACCAAAGCACATACCCTCCCCAATGTCCATAATCCCACCCCCTTCTCCCAAACCCCCTCCCCCCAGAAACCCTCAGTTTGTTTTGTGAGATTAAGAGTCACTTATGGTTTATCTCCCTCCCAATTCCATCTTGTTTCATTTCTTCTTCTCCTACCCACTTAAACCCCCATGTTGCATCACCACTTCCTCATATCAGGGAGGTCATATGATAGTTGTCTTTCTCTGCTTGACTTATTTCACTAAGCATGATACGCTCTAGTTCCATCCATGTTGTTGCAAATGGCAAGATTTCATTTCTTTTGATGGCTGCATAGTATTCCATTGTGTATATATACCACATCTTTTTGATCCATTCATCTGTTGATGGACATCTAGGTTCTTTCCATAGTTTGGCTATTGTGGACATTGCTGCTATAAACATTCGGGTGCACGTGCCCCTTTGGATCACTACGTTTGTATCTTTAGGGTAAATACCCAATAGTGCAATTGCTGGGTCATAGGGCAGTTCTATTTTCAACATTTTGAGGAACCTTCATGCTGTTTTCCAGAGTGGCTGCACCAGCTTGCATTCCCACCAACAGTGTAGGAGGGTTCCCCTTTCTCCGCATCCTTGCCAGCATCTGTCATTTCCTGACTTGTTGATTTTAGCCATTCTGACTGGTGTGAGGTGATACCTCATTGTGGTTTTGATTTGTATTTTCCTGACGCCGAGTGATATGGAGCACTTTTTCATGTGTCTGGTGGCCATCTGGATGTCTTCTTTGCAGAAATGTCTGTTCATGTCCTCTGCCCATTTCTTGATTGGATTATTTGTTCTTTGGGTGTTGAGTTTGCTAAGTTCTTTATAGATTCTGGACACTAGTCCTTTATCTGATATGTCGTTTGCAAATATCTTCTCCCATTCTGTCAGTTGCCTTTTGATTTTGTTAACTGTTTCCTTTGCTGTGCAAAAGCTTTTGATCTTGATGAAATCCCAATAGTTCATTTTTGCCCTTGCTTCCCTTGCCTTTGGCGATGTTCCTAGGAAGATGTTGCTGCGGCTGAGGTCGAAGAGGTTGCTGCCTGTGTTCTCCTCAAAGATTTTGATGGATTCCTTTCACACATTGAGGTCCTTCATCCATTTTGAGTCTATTTTTGTGTGTGGTGTAAGGAAATGGTCCAATTTCATTTTTCTGCATGTGGCTGTCCAATTTTCCCAGCACCATTTATTGAAGAGGCCATTATGCTCTAGTTTAAGACCAAAATACTTATCATGTCTAGACTGTTCTGGTTCTTATGGGCATCTTGAGACATACTTTGTGCACTAGCAAACTGTTTGTTCTCAGATGCCATGCAACCTTCCTACCAAAAGGCCTTTGTACTTTCACTTGTTTGTCTACCTGAAATACTTTACCTAGATTTCTCTGTCTAATAGTTAACCCTTACTCATTTTCTACTCCAGGACTTTGCACAGTTCCAACACATAATAGTGCTGGTAAAAATAACTGGGTTTTTGTTGTTGTTGTTTGTTGTCCTTTCTCTTTCTCAATATACCCTTTGGTTGCTGGGAAGAGATTCTAAAAAGAAAGAAATTCTAAAAAGAGAAAAGAAAATGCCAAATGATACTAACAGTCATCTTTGTAATCCTCATCTCTGATATAGATCTTTGTTATCCTCATCATTGATATAGGTAGTACTTTATACTTTCCAAAGTACTTTTACACTCGTATCTCATTTGTTCCTCAAGTCGATAGAACAACCTCCATTTTACATTTACTAAATTTTTAAGTCAAAACAGTGTGAGCACCTACTGTGTATCAAATGCTGAACTAGAGCTAGGCCTAAAAATACAAATAAGATTTCTGTTTTGGGCAACATTATAATCCAGGGCATAGAAGGAAAAATCAGTATATCATATGATGTGATCACTGTTCTCATGGACTAAAAACCACTGAGCAAGGAGCAATTTATGTCATCCTGAGAGAGGAGACTTCATAAAAGAGACGTGTTTTAACCATATCTTGAAGATTATACATGAATGGAGTGGAGTAGTCAGGAAAAGGATTCTTGAGGCAGAAGAATGCCTCTCTAAATGCACAGAAGAGGTAAAAAAAACAAGAAAAGTGCGGTTTGGGCAATGGAAAGAGGAGTAGTGGGACTGTAGCCTAGGAAGCGGGGGGGATGGGAGTGGAATGGAAGGAGGGGAAGATTTGAAGATAACTGGGAGAGGTTTCTATGGAACCTTTATATTTCATAGTCAACACTTGGTCTGCTTGCCCAGTTTATCAGCAAGCACACATCTGCTTGTTCCCTTATAGGAAGCATAGTTTCTGAGAAGAGATGACACAGCTTCCTCTAAATGATATTTTCCTTGCAGCTGATTGTCATTTGCTTTCTTAATTAGTGATGGTGATTCTCACCTGTGAGGGTGGGTGGTGGCGGTTCCAAAGCCCCAAGTCTTCCCCACAGTGTGCTCACTCATGAGCTCTAATTGGCTAGCGGCTGCTCATTTTATACGAAGAACCTATTCTTAGGTCTCTGTTTCTTCAACTCACTTTGACTCGAAAGTTCTTTATTATTTCTGGATGTGTGGAAGGCTTTTCTGCCTTTGGTTCTGTATCCCAGACACCCTCAGCTAAGCTGCCATGCATGGAAGTATTTCTCCTGTCTGCTCTGTCTTCTCATGGGAAGAGAAGTATCGTAAGCAGAGAGTGCTGAAGGCTTTCGGGTTATCCTTGTGTAACTAAAAACTGCTCTTAGCTTATTGCGGGTTGCTTTGAGAAAGCTATAATTTTTCAGGACCAGGATTTTCCACATCATCTGTAACATACCACAAAATGTTTGCTATTTCTTGGAGCTTTCTATACCTGTATTATTTTACTTTTTAGTTCCCTATAATACTAAATCTTTTTTATCTTTACTATAATTTTTTGTATCTTTAACATTTCTCAACACTTACTATTTTGTGATAATTTTTTTAGAGTCACTAAAAAGTAAAACAGATTGTGCATACAAAGTACATTCATTCATCTGAAAATATTAGTCTATGCACAGTGATATGTTTACTGAAATACAGCTAATGTTATTGCCCATAGAAAAAAACCAACAGGATGACAAAGTAATGTTTGTTTATTTGTTCATAAGATTTCCCCCATACTTCATAGATTATTGCTGCAGAATTTCCAAACAGAAACATTTTTTGTATTTTTTAAAACTCTCATTATTTTTAAAACCAGGAACTTTGAATAAACTAGCTACTGTAATTATAAGAACAGTTGTTTCCTACTGACAGAATTTGTCAGTGACATATAACTATTGTGTATCTGTCTATTAAGTTGGAAAGTATTACTCTTCCCTTTCTCATATATTTCAGGATTAAACATGTTGGAAATAATTTATCTCCATTATATTTCACAGACTTTAGGACTCATGCAAAAGATGTCATATTTTCCATTCTGAAATTTGTGTAATATGAATGCAGTCTGTTAGCAATGCTCTGTTATGTTGGGAGATAGAGCTCTTGAAATCCCTGTTAAAAAAATTGTTTTCTACTAAAGTATAATTAACATACGGTGTTATATTAGTTACAAGTGTACAGTATAACCATTCAATAACTCTGTACATTAATCAGCATTCATTACAGTAAGTGTAGTCTTAATTCTGTTTTTCTATTTCAGCCATCTCACTTTAACAACCACCAGTTCTCTGTTTTTTTGTCTTTTTTTTTGTTCATTTATTTTGTTTTTTAAATTGCACATATGAGTGAAATCATACGGTTTGTCTTTCTCTGTTTATTTTACTTAACATTTTCACCTCTAGGTCCATCCATGTTGTCACAAGTGGCAAGATATCAGTCTTTTTTATGGCTGAGTAATATTCCTGTGTGTGTGTGTGTGTGTGTGTGTGTGTGTACACCACATCTTCTTTATCCATTTTTCTGTGGGTGGATGTTCAAGTTGTTTCCATATCTTGGCTGTTGTAAGAAATACTGCAATAAACACAGGATCCATATATCTTTTTGAGTTAGTGTTTTTCTTTTCTTTGGGTAAATGCCAGTAGTGGAATTACTGGGTCATATGGCAATTCTACTTTTAATTTTCTGAAGAATGTCCATATTGGTTTCCACAGTGCTTGCACCAATTTGCATTTCCACCAAGGTGGAACAAGGGTTCCTTTTTCACTCATATGTGCAATCCCCACCAGCACTTGTTATTTCTTGTCTTTTTGGGTTTGGCTATTCTGACAGGTCCTACAGTGTTCATTCCATACTTTATTTCAAAACTGTTATATGCAAATTATGTTGGGTCTGGGAAGTAAAAAGTCAATAAACATGCTTCTACTTTCACAGAATGTGCAGACTAGGAACACAAGGAGAAAAGTATGGTACAGTATACTCACTAGTGCAGCAGAAAGCCATTTCAGTATTGGTAACTATATCTTCAAAGGCTTGGAGCATGTAATAAAGAGAGACCATGTTCAGAGAATGGAAAACCGTCCATTATGGCAAGACTGTGGGATTTGGACAAGGTAGAAATAAAGGAGAAGTAGCGACAAATGGAAGTAGACAAGATGGGAAGGGTTGGTGCAAACCTAGTAGTGAGGGCCTGGGATGCTTTCCTAAGAAATTTGATAAAAGGGGCAACATTTCTAGCATTGCCACAAATACACATTTAGAATTTCCTTAATGTTTGAAAACCATAAAAGGGAGGTTTAAGACAACTTGTTCTGTGAAGATGAAGGATGATACAGAAGCTAGGCACAGAAAGGTAGCAAAAGAAGGAAGGAAAATGAATGTGTCAGCGACACAAAAATTGTAAGTGATCCCCAAGCCATTTTTTTTTTCAAATTTTACTTTGAAATACCCTTATTGTGGCTCTTGGCCTTTGTCTTCCTTTTTTTTTTTTTTTTTTAAAGATTTTATTTATTTATTTGACAGACAGAGATCACAAGTAGGCAGAGAGGCAGGCAGAGAGAGAGGAGGAAGCAGGTTCCCCACTGAGCAGAGAGCCCAATGCAGGCCTTGATTCCAGGACCCTAGGATCATGACCTGAGCTGAAGGCAGAGGCTTTAACCCACTGAGCCACCCAGGTGCCCCTGTCTTTTGTCTTTTAAGATGATAGATTTGAGGAGTTTTTTTTAAATCCCTTGCTTACAGGAGATGATAGTTTGTTATATTTTTGAGGAATCTTGGGTTGGAGCTTTAAACTGAGAACCTCAATGTTGGTGACTGTGTCTTTTTCATCTTTATTTCCTTCACACAAACCCAGTGTCTGTGTCCGTGTTATGTTCAACAAATGTTAAATGATGAAATGTTAAATGAATGACAGAAGCCCAGAAGAGTAGAGTCTTTTGTTCAGTACTCAGTTTATCCCTGAAATTATGGTAAACTTTATCGTTCTGCAAATTTCAAATCATGAAATAAAATCACTGAACCGCCTGGAACATAGTAAGTGCCCAATGAATAATTCCTGAATAAATAGATGGAGTTAAAATAGAAGATGATCAAATGAAGTATTTATTAACTGGGAATGTGGCACTAAAATATTTCCCTGCTCTTCAAGATATTATCTAGTTAGAGAAGTATTTCAAGATGAATGTCAAGGAGAGTTAAGCATTATACAGACTAGAGGAAGGGGAGGATCCTTGTGGACTACATGGGTATGAATAGGCTTCAGGGAGTAGGATGACCTCGCTAAAGTTTCAAACACTGGTATGATTTCTAAATGTGGAGAGAAAAAGAAGTTGTGGAAGAACAAGACACATGTGGGAGCTGAGTGAGATGAACTGTTCTGGGTTAGTTAATTAATTAATTTTATCATATTCTCTTTCTAATCCTAGTGGATGCTTAATGATGCCTTTCTGTCTGATTGCTTTTCAGGGCAGTATTGGCCCTATTGGACCAGTTGGACCTTCTGGAAATCCTGGCCCAATGGTACGTCTCTATTTGCATAATGGATATTTTCCTTTAATTTCTCTATGATGTCACAAAATATCACTTTTTTTTTTTAGGGTCTTTCCGGGAATAAGGGCCTACCTGGAATCAAAGGTGATAAGGTGATTTAAATATTTGCATTATCATAGAGATAATTTCTTATCACATTTTTTTCTTGTTAGTCAATACTTATAAAATATCTTGTTTTTATATATGGGATCTAATCTGTATTGTCAGTTATACAATTTTTTTTTTTAAGATTTTATTTATTTATTTGACAGAGAGAAATCACAAGTAGATGGAGAGACAGGCAGAGAGAGGGAGAGAGGGAAGCAGGCTCCCTGCTGAGCAGAGAGCCCGATGCGGGACTCGATCCCAGGACCCTGAGATCATGACCCGAGCCGAAGGCAGTGGCTTAACCCACTGAGCCACCCAGGCGCCCCATCAGTTATACAATTTTTATCAGAAGTAGGAAAAATAGAAATTATTTTTCTATAATAAATATTTACTTTCTTATAACATTGCCATGTTTGTGTTGCTTAAGTGTCTTTGTATTAAATGTGCCCTCTAGGGTGAACAAGGCATTACAGGGGAGCCAGGAGAATTAGGGTATCCTGGAGACAAGGTAACTTTCTTTTTTTACCATTAAGTTTATATAAATATGAAAAAGTATAAATTCTTAAAAAGAAAAAAAGGAGTAATGATTATTTTAACCATGTACTTAGGATGTGGTATCAATATGGTTTTACACGTTTTGTTCAAAATGGTTTTCTCAGTTTTTAGATTCACTCCATGAATTTTTTAAGCAGTTTGTATACAGAGGCACATACAGAGACAAGAGTCTCTCGTGGTATAATAGCTTTCATCTTCTCTCTATGATTCTCTTCTGTAGGGTGCCGTTGGTGTTCCAGGACCACCAGGGATGAGAGGAAAGCCAGGACCTTCAGTAGGTTTGAACTTTTCCTTTGCTTTTTCCCATTAACAAAGTGTACATCATGGCATGAGTCTTGACACTTGTTGGTATTAGTGGAATGTAAGTAGGAGCTAGGGTTACCAATCTGGCATTTTTTTCTCCTCAGTTTTAGGGTACAGCTAATCCTTCAAGTTTTCAGCTCACATTCCGTAGAGTATTGGACCTCCTCCTTCCTGCCCTCCCCCTCATCCCAGGCCAAAACCAAACTTCTGTGGGCCCTAAAGATTTTGTTCGATCTGTTATGAATAATACTATTCATAACTATTGTTATTCATAATAATACTATTATGAAGTAAATGATAGATATTTAAGACAAAAAATACAAAGCTCCTTAAATAATGTTTTAATTTTTCCAAATATCTTTCATTCTAATATATTTCATTAAAGAAATATTGTGAAGAAACGATAGCATGTCACTCCCCATGGGCACAAATATACTAATTCTTTGTCTTTTTTTTTTTTTTTTTTTTTAACCTTTGGGCATCTGTTAATTGAAAAAAAAAAGAATACCTTATATTGTAGTTAACATGAAACCTAACTCAAACTGAAATTATCGAGTAATTAAAATCATTTAAATAATGGTTAAAACATGAGTTAAGTATGTCTTTCTACATTAAAAATCATGATAATTATTATAGCTCAGATGTACTGAGTGTTAAGTACCAGTCACTATACCAGTCTATACTTCTAAATTAGTCTTTATAAAAATCATATGAAGTTGGTACTATTATTCTTATTTTACAGATTGGAGAAACTGAGACACAGAGTTAAGTAACTTGTCCATGTTTCCATAGTTAGTTGTTGGCCATCTGGTAAAATCTAGGTAATCATATGTCAGAGCTCACATACTCAGCCACTGTGCCATACTGTTGTAGGATTTAATATTTTAAGATTGCTCTGGGATTTCTAATATTGATTACAACTCTATGAAGGTGCAGGTGATTATAGATAGAAAAATAGATGGAAATTATAATTTATTAATATAACACTAAAATCTACATTTTAAAAAGAGTTGTTCCCTGAGCAAATCATTGTGTTTCCTCTAACTATCTCCTCCTATCTCAGGATTGAAGCAGCATTAAGACATAACACTTTTCATACCTCATTTAGTATAACTTCTAACAGTGATGGGAATTCATATACATCTCTCAGAAAGTCTTTATTCCAAAGAAAAATTTTCGGTGTCTTTTTGTCAAGTGACATGCTGGTGGTGAGCTTTGCTCTTACTAGTTTTTTGCCCTGAACTCGGAGTAAACCTGGTCAGTCATGTACCCAGACTTGGGCTCTGGAGTTGAATCTCAGAAATTCCAAACTGTATAAATAAAAGGCATGAAAACAGGTCATGAAGCTAACAAAAAGCTTCTGTTTTTCAAGGATCTGTCCAATCACATAACAGGAACTTACAATATCTGCAGTGGCTAGCAAAGCAAACCCCTCAACTTCTTACATCCTAATTGTTCATAATGTGAGGGTTTTCTGACTTTCAACAATAATAATAAAAGGAGCAGGTACAACACATTTTCTAAGACCAATACTGAGTGATAAATCATATCAATATTATTCTATAATGCTTTACAATTAATTACTGGATAAAACTTAAGTCAAGTATCATGCTTAAACAAAGTAAATCTTTTTAATGTCTCCCTTACTTTTTGATACAGTTTGTATTGATAACATGTTTATTGTGAGGCAGAGGGGATATACTTCTCTGAGAAACAGACTTAGATTTTAGTCGCAGCCCTGACACTGACTTGCTATGACCTGTTAGCATTTTTATTCCTATTTTATTGAGTATTTAACCACTGTGACATCCAGTTACTTGTTTAAACTGAGAGTCTCACTACATCCTATTTAAGGTTCCTTGTAAATCTGTGACTCTTTGGTTTTCTCTCTCAGTGACAATGTTTACCAGTAATTCTCTAGTCTAAGCTAAAGAAAAGGTGGAGAGCCTGTGTCGCCTTTAACACTTTGTCTTAAAACCCTTAATATTATTTTTTTTCTTGAAATAAATCACCAGAACCAACTATTTTTTTTTTTTTTTTTAGGGCTGTGATGCAGGGAGCATTAAGATGATAATAGTGAGGCTTTTACTTGCTCATTTTGTACCTTTCTTTGTTTTTCTAATAAGAAATAGATTTTTAATGTCAGTAGTGATTACTTTGGTAGGAGATAGCTTACCATCTTTTGTTTGTTTTATCAAATCTTTGAAAAATATATACATCAGACTGAAGATAGGCTAGAGATATATGAATTAATATTTGTGAAGAGTTTGTAGTCTCTCACTTGTTTGTATCTTACTAATAGAAAAAAATTATAGAGGTTTGACCAAGAAACCTTCTCTAGTTTTGGAAGGAGACATCTGTTTAATGAAAAATTGCTTGCACTGAATCTGTTATATTAAAAAGAAACTATACAAGTTAGTGCCTCTCTAAATCAATTGTTTACTATCATGAAAAGAATATCAAAGTCATAAAGATGTCTCTCATTTTATATCTCCTACTTTTGGCTTTCTGTTTTCTAAGATGCTGGCATTAGTGATTTTTGTCCCCCCAAATGAATCTAAGTTGGAACATGAAAGAATACCTATAAGATAAAAAAAAGAATGTCCTGATTTGGAAGGCTTTCTACATTTTGGAATTAGGGAATCTATAGCTCTGGAAACATCTAAAAACCAGAGGTTTCTGATTGGTAATTACCAATCAGAAGTTGTTAATTAATATTATTTCCTTAAAACCAAGAAAACAAAGACAATTATTATGCCTTTCTATATTTTTAACTAGAAGTTGTCAATTAGAGAGGTTTACTCAATCCTACTCCATTGTCTAAAACTTACTTGAAAACTGAGTTTTTTTAAAGGAGACTTGACATTCAAGGAAACTTCCAATTAAAGTTTTTTAAAATGAAGATTTATTCTGAAGAATGAAATTTTTCAAAATTTGTGTTTATAGATATCTAGTTGTCAATTAACTTTTCCAGAAACAAACACCTAGAGGATGCTGTTTTTTCCTAAAGCTTGTGAATTTAGCCTCTCATTTGTTTTTTGCCACCAGAGGTCTCCAGTGAGAGCCCCATCTTTATCTCTCTGAGAGGTACTTGCCATTTTAAGAATTCAAGGCTCCTCTAGGTACTGATTATGATGAATTTTGACTTTATATAGGAGCATTTAAGTCAAGTTTTATGTAATACTTCATTACTTTTCTCTAGATTTGATTGTGCATTGTTTTGTATCCAGATACTTAAATGCTGTATGAGAATGGTGTTAGTGCTTATGGAAAATTGCTTTACTTCTTGAAATGTGGATAAGCACATATTATTTCTTATAATTTTATGTAATCTGAGAACTATTAGGTCAAATTTGAAACTCACATAGAAATTTAATATGGCAGAAATAATGAATTCAGCAGCTTTTCTGGTGAAAAGAAGGGTATTAAACTACTGCTTCCTTTCATCTCTAGTTTCAGGCTTTTTAACCACTTTTCTCTCCTCTGAACTTGCTCTCCAGCCCTGACTTTGCCTGGTTATTCCAGATGTCAGAAATATTGACAACAAATCCTCAAATTTTTAATATAATAATGATCTAAATAATCTAGGAATTATAGGCACACAGGAGAGGACAGAGGATATAAAGGGAAAGGTTAATGGTTATAAAATTGGTTAACATTTATTGCCAGGCACTGTGCTAAACCGAGCACCTTAAATATATTTCCTCCTTTAATCCTCACAATTACCCTGTAACAATGTTAGTACCTGTTAGCATTTTTATTCCTATCTTATTGTTAAGAAAACTGAGCCTAAGAGGGATTAAGCAGCAGGGATTTAAATCCAGATGATTCTTAATTACTAAATCAGGCCCTTGTAGTATCAAAGGAGAGAGGAATTTTCAGGGACTGTCCCGGACTCTGATTGTTTATGAAACCAAGTCCTTATCTAGAGTCCCCTACCTTGTTAAGTCGAGCTCCTTATCTCTGGATAACCTACACATTCACACACTATTTTTATCTTGAACACTTAACTCTGTTTGTTTGTATCTCCAGCACTTAGGAGTAAATATATATTACATCCATATACCTTTTATTTAAATAAGTTTTCCACAGTGATGATGGTTACAAATTAAGTCTTTCTGAATGGTTGTTTCAACTTTGTTTGACACAATATATTGAGTGTTGTTTGCTGAAAAGTCATTAAAATTTTATGTGGTATAATACTTGATTTCTGTTTGCTTACCATATGTCTGCTTTAAATTGTATATCAGATTCATACTTCTACTTTGATCCCCACCCCCATCCTAGGGCCAGATCGGTGACCCAGGACCCCAAGGACCATGTGGACCTCCAGGACCAGAGGTAAAATGTTGGTGGGAAAATAATAAATTTAAAGCAAAAGTCATAAAAATTAAACTTGATTGTAAAACATGTTTTTACATAACAGGCTTAAGAAAGATTCTTGTTAAAGTTCACATCTTTGTAAATAGTTTGAACTAAAATCTTTTTTCTCCTGTATCAGAAGGTATGCAACAGTGATCCCAAGGCAACAGAAATGTAGTAGCCACATTATAGTCCTGATTAGATCACAGCTGACTTAATTTGTTTGGCACAACTCTTAATAACACATACTTGGGGCATGAAATCAAATTTCAGGATAAACTCCACTGAATTCTTAATACAAAATGCTTCCAATGTTTGCTGTATGTATACATCATTTGGATCTCACATTCTAGAATAAATACAATTAGGACTATAGTATATATGTCAAATTTGCTTGTTTATTCTTTGAAATTTGACTTTGGCTGAATATCTGATAGAGAGTTTCTTTTTTTTCCTGCAAGTTCATATAGAATGCAAGCTTCTAACGTGAAAGATTTGAGTTTTTAAATAATAATTTTCTGAGTCAAAGATATGTACCACATGGAAATAAAACTTCTGAAGCTCACTCTAGTTCGGAAATATAGGCCAAAGAAATATATGTAAATACACATGTAAATATACATACACATCTAATTCAGAATCATAGGTATAACAGTAAAGTTGAGAAAATGAATTTGGTTTCAGAATAAATAAATCAGAACAATAAACAGTGTCAAAGCAGCAGACAGAATTCCTAGAAATAGCACTGTACTGATGCTTTCTCTCTCTCTGTAAACCATAAAATCTGTATACGCTTCATCTCTCTTTCAGGATTCCCTGATTTCTTCAGCAAATACCATTCTTTCTTATTGTCTCATTTAAAAACACATTGGATATTGGTAGTTCAAAAATCTAAAAAACAACATTGTACCTCGTTTTATTAATAAGGACATAGTAGGAGATAAAATATGGCAATGTATCAAAGTTAGCATTCTGGGAAGGAGGATATTGTTTTGAGTAATTTAAGCAATTATTAACAGATAATTAAATTAGTAATTAACACATTAATATAAGTTTATATCTTCTGTGGGCCTGTATGCTTTTAGTATTATTTCATGAAAACCTTCCTGGAATGAATTCTTTTTACCTGTCTTCACATACTGAGGATACAGAACCTAATTTATCTTTTATTATCTTTAAAGATTATTATCATGAACATGGGTTGTTCTGTTGTAACTTTAGTTACAGATAAGATACCTGCTAGGGAGGACAGTGTCCCCTCCTAATTATCTGCATGGTTGGGATCATTTTCTTCTTTTTCCTAAAGCCAGGTTAAAGCATGCATGGGCCATGTTTTAAAATATTACTTGGTCTTCCAAAGATGTTTCTTTTTCCTCTCTTACCTCTGAGCTTTTATGATTTGCAATCATCTTTCAAAACATTGTCTCCTTGTGTTTGATTTCTGCACTGCTAATATAAGGTCCTGAGCTCCGGTCTTGTCAGGCTGTGCCCATTTCGTCTGCTCAACTGCATTAAATGTTTTCATTAGGCCAAAGATGTAAGCTGTACTCATGTAATTCATTTTGGAAAATGGGTCTAGTCTAAAGATCTTAAGGGTTTTTTTAATCATAAAAGTATAATGTGTAGGCAGTTGTATATGAGGCAACACTTGTATCCGACTCCTTCTCAACATTAGACTTTTGATAGAGTTGCAGGCCCAAGAATTTACAATAGTATGTTTAATATTATATCAAGCCTGAAAAGTTTCTACTTGCACAGTAGATAAATTTTCTCAGATAAGGAGTTTTGTATGTTGTGTTAAATTGAGACTTTATTTAGGCAGTGATCAAAGATTTTTAAGCAAGGGAATGAAATGATCAGACTTGTGTTTTCAATACATGCTTGGTAGCAAGGGCGAAATGGTAAAAAAGAGAAGGAGAGAGGGAGAGGTGACAAAGCTAACCGAACACTATTTAAGAGGATAATGCAAGGCCAGTCTATAAATGATGAAGGCCTGTTACAATTGAGAAGAAAGGACGGCTTCAAGAAATTATTAGGATATATAATTCACAGCACTTGAACCACTCCAGTTCATTTAGTTTGTGTGAGATGGGAATAAGAAACAATTTTAATGTTTCTTGCTTGAAGAGTTAGGTAGAATGTGGGATCACCATTCTAAAAAGAGAATAAAAAGGGAGTAGGAAAAATACTCAAGAGGGATGCTTTGGTTTTGAATTTGTAAGGGCTGCAGTGTCTGTTGGACATACAAGAAATTAGTCTGTGAGTGTATAGAAAACTACAGACCTGAAGCTCACTAGAAATAAACGTTTGTAATCATCCACATAGAGCTATTAGATGA
The DNA here is from genome assembly GCF_030435805.1 of Mustela lutreola. Taxonomy (NCBI): domain Eukaryota; kingdom Metazoa; phylum Chordata; class Mammalia; order Carnivora; family Mustelidae; genus Mustela; species Mustela lutreola. Next base: position 72,390,758 of record NC_081299.1, on the reverse strand, counting down.
AACAATTGTAACAGACGAAATCATTTAGTGAGACTATATGCAACAAGCTTTGAAAATATCACACCTGGACACTCACGTGCAGAAGGATACATTTCCTAACTACAGTGCAATTAAGCTTTAAATTAACAATATAAGAGCTGTAAAATAAACTTTGGTAATGTAAAGACATACAGAAAAGGAAAAAAATCACAATAGAAATTAGAAAATATTTAGAACTGGATGAGAACAAACCACTTTAAAAACTTCAGGTGTTGGACCTAAAGTAACTCCTGGGGGGAAAATTCACATTTCTCTAAAAAGCAAGAAAGATCAAGAATAAATGAGTTGTGTACTCACAAAACAAACTGAGGGATGCTGGGGGGTGGGGAGGTAGGGGATAGGATGGTTTGGTTACAGACATGTTATGGACATTGGGAGGGTGTGTGCTGTGGTGAGTGCTGTGAAATGTGTAAGCCTGATGATTCACAGCCCTGTACCCCTGGGGCAAATAATACATTTTATGTTAATACAAATAATTTGAAAAAAAGAACAAGTGAGTTTTTCATACCGCAAGTATAGAGATTTGTTTCAAAGGGAGAAAGAAGTTAAAAGAGGTGAAATAGAGTAGATTTTGTTTTCTTTAAATGTAGGAGACACACCCAAAAGTTAGAGGACTGTGGACATATGGAAAGAGGGTGCTTGAGGAGATCTGTGAGAAGTAAGTGGGAGAGTGAGTAAAGACTTATAAAATAATTTCTGAGTGGTATTAAGAACTCAGCTGAGGGTATGCCTGGGTGGCTCAGTTGTTTAAGTGTCTGCCTTTGGCTCAGGTCATGGTCCCAGAGTACTGGGATCAAGTCCCACATCAGGCTCCCTGCTCAGTGGGGAGCCTGCTTCTCCCTTTGCCTGCCACTCCCCCTGCTTGTGCATGCTCTCTCTCTCTCTCTCTCTCCCTCTCTCTGACAGATAAATAAATAAAGAAATAATCTTTAAAAAAATAAATAACTCAGCTGAGATTGAAAAGCCGTCTTTTCTCAAAACCTAACCGCAAAGCCCTGTACTTTTTTTTTTTTTTTAATTGTATTGTAAATTTTAGTCTGAACTTCCTACTGGCCAAAACAGTAAAACATGTTCAACTATAAGACTCTCTTCTCCTCTGTATAAAAAACACTTTAATAGTTCAAAAGAAGGGCAGCAGTTCATGGTATTGTGTGATTTCCATCTTTAAGACTGATGTCATAATGTCAAAGTATAATTCAGTAAAAGTAATTCTATTAGGAGCCAAATGGTGACACCTAGTTTTATACTTCTGTGATAGTGTTTGTTAATTACTGGGTGATAAAAAGTTTAAGTTGATATCTGAAAAAGTAACATAGTTTTGGGATTAATACAGCCTGAGTAACTTTAGCAGATCACTTGGAGTTTTTTGTTTGTTTGTTTTTGTTTTTTTCTAAATGGGTTATCAGTTGTCCCAGAACTATTTGTTAAGCAATTGGTCTTTACTTTAGTCATTTTTAAATGCCACCTCTATAAATACTAAATTTTCATGTTTCTTTGGTCTATGTCTGGATTTTGTTTTCTATTCCACTTGAATGATTCCATTGAATGATTCCTACACAAATGTCACACTGTTTCAGAGGTAGAAAAAAAAAAACCTGCTAGCTTTAGGGGTTTCCCTTGTATGTTAGTCTTCTTTTGTCTTGATACTTTAAAATGTTTTTCTTTATCACTGTATTTTGCCAGTTTGATTACAGTGTCTTGGTATGGATCTGTTTTGTTGATTTTTGTTGGGGCTTCTCTGTGCCTCCTAGATCTGGATATCTGTTTCCTTCCCCAGTTAAGGGAAATTTTCAGCTATTATTTCTTCAAATAAATTTTCTGCTCCCTTGTTTCTCTCTCTTCTTCTTCTGAGACTCCTATAATATGAACGTTATTATGGTTAAGGGAGTCATTGAGTTCCCTAACTCTATTCTCCTTTTGCATAATTCCTTTTTCTCTCTTTTGTTCAACTTGATTACTTGCCATTACTCTGTTTTTTAGGTTATTAATTTGTTCTTCTGCTTCTTCCAGTCTGTTGTTAATTCCATCAAGCATGTTTCTCATTTTATTTATGGAGCCCTTTATCTCCGCTACACTATTCCTTATCTCTGTGTTAAGGGTCTCACTCATGTCTTTCACTCTTTTCTCAAGTCCAGGAAGTATCCTTATGATCAGTAGTTTAAATTCTATATCATGCATGTCAGTTACGTCTGTTTCACTTAAATCTCTGGCTGTAACCTTGTCCTCTTCTTTCATTTGGGATAAATTTATCTGTCTTCTCATTTTTTCTAAGTTTCTGTGCCTGTTTCTCTGTGTTAAGAAAGTCAACTATGTCTGCTGTTTTTGAGGGGAATGGCCTTATGAAAAGGAGGTCCTATATTGCCCTGTTCTCTAGTATCCCTTGTCCTTCAGGGTCTGGCAATTTTTAGAGTGTCTACAGAGTATGTGTGCTTTGCTGCTTTCTTCTGGCTCCTTTATCCATCAGCCCAGTCATCTGCAGAGGCTCTCTTTGCCTGTTGTGAGTAGTATTTTGTCCTTGGCCTGAATGTGGCACGTTCTAACTAGGTATGCTCTGATTGGTTTATGAAATGAGACCTGTTGCCACTGCCACTGGAACTGATGTTCTGCAAACCTTCACATTAGGAGATCCAACATGAGCAGGGCTTTGGGTTGATCTTAAAGGGGAAAGACCCATTGCAACTGAGGCAAACATGACTGGGAGGGCCAGTTCCACTGGAGCACAAGGTGATAGGCCTTGGTATAAGCATATTAGATAGGGAGTACTGGGCTGTGCTGGTTTCTGCAGGGCACCCTGGGCTTATACTGAGGTGCAGGGCAGGGACACAGCTTTAGTCTGTTCATTTGTTTCCAGAGGGGTCTTTCCATGAATGCTGCCTCTTTGAGACATACTCCAAGATGAATGAATAACCTCCCTACTATGTGACCCAAACACTCTTCAGATTGCTGTTTCCATGCTGTGTGTCAACAGATTGCCTGCCTTCTCTCCACGATCAGGGCAGTGCACTCTGGGGCCTATCTCAGCCATACCCACCTTTAAATATTGAGGTTTTAAGCCCTATTGGTTGCAAGAACTCAAAAAATTCAGCCCCTCTCCCTTTCCAAGCTATTGTTATGTGGATTACTTTTCCCTACATACTGACCTGTGTTCTAGTCTTATCATTCACCCTCCTCTACAACTGTAGCTCCTTCCCCAGCACATCAGCAATAATCCTTTCTTTTTTAAAAAAAAATATATATATTTTATTTATTTATTTGACAGAGAGAGAGATCACAGTAGGCAGGCAGAGAGAGAGGGATGCAGGCTCCCTGCTGAACAGAGCTTGGTGCGGGGCTTGATCTCACGACTCTGAGATCATGACCTGAGCTGAAGGTAGAGGTTTAACTCACTGAGCCACCCAGGTACCCCACATCTCTGCACTTTCTACTACCTTCTTTGATGTGGCCTCTTCTCTACCTTTAGTTGTAGAGTTTGTTCTGCCAGTCTTCTGATCAATTTTGGGGCTATGTAGGAGGATTTAATAGTTATAATACTTTAATAGTTGTATTAGCAGAACAGGGCATACCTAGGGTCCTCTTCCTCTGCCCCCATCTTCTCTCTTTCGTATCACTTCTTTTCCATTCACTCATCAAATGGATTATTTTTAGATAATCCACTTTTGAATTTTGTTTCCTTACCTTGCCTGTTGTGAATTAATATTGCAAAGAACATGGGGTGAATACATCTTTTTAAGTTAGTGTGTTCTATTTCTTTAGATAAACACCTAAAAGTGGAATTGCTTGATCATATGGTAGTTCTATTTTTAATTATTTTTAGGAAACTTCATACTGTCTTCTATAATGGCTGTATCAATATTTACCAATATATACTAATATTTATTTGTACTTTTGCATCAGTATTTATAAGTGGTCTTGATCTATAATATTCAATCTTTTTTTGTACTTCTTTGTCAAGTTTAGGTTTTAATGTTATACTTATTTTGTGAAAATAATTAGGAAGTCTTCTTAATTTTTAGTGCTACGGAGTAATTTATGAAACGTTGGGCCTATCTTATCTATGAGGCTTTGATGGAGTTCCTTTGTGAAACCATCTGGAATTGATGCTTTTTTATGGGGTAGTTCCTTGATGAATTTTTTTTTTACAGCTTCTGCAGAAATTAATCTTCTTAAGCTATCTCTAATGGGGTTAGATTGGTTAAATTGTCTTTAGGAAATTATCTGTCTCATCTAGGTTTTCAAATTTATTTCCATATAAATCCACAAAATAGTCTCATTGTTTTTAAATTTTTATTTTAATGATTGTTTCCCATGTGCCATGAATTTTTTTTTTTAATATTTGTGTACGTACTTATCCTTTTTTTCTTGTTTTGGTTAGGTGATTCCATTTGTCCAGTTACTTTTATCTCAAATTTTTGAAATTTTTATTTATTGTTTTTTTGTTTTTCTTTTCTCTACAAATTAGTTTCTCCTTTTGTCTTTATTATTTCTTGAATATTATTTTTTTAATTTAGGAATTTAATTTTAATTAATTTTATTTATTTTTGTTGTTTTATTTTCATTCCAAAAACTATTAAGAACTGTTATTTTCCCTCTGCCTACTACTTTAAATGTATTTCAAAGATTCTGTTATGCAGTATTTTTATTACCATTGTCTTTTAGAGACAATGCCTTTGGATCAAGCATTCTATAATTTTTTAGATAGTGGTGCTAGTTGGAGCTTTAAAGGAAGAAAGGGTAAACTCTTACAAATATGTATTTGTTTCTGTGAAGATGAACTGATACTTCCAAATTTGAAGGGCCCCACATGAATGCAGACTATTTTTAAATCTTCTTTTAATTATAAAGGAAAAGAGTGTGCTTGCCAAATCAGTGATTACATACCAAATATAGAAGGACATAGTAATCTGCTGTGTCTAACACAGCAGCTGCAACTGGAGCTGTGGTAGTCTACAGTCAGTCTCCACAATCCAACTGACTTCTGTAGGTGGTAGTCTGGTGAATTAAACAATGTTCTGATAGAGACCATCACACAAAGATATTTTAGATTTTTTTAATGCTGGCAGGATCTCTGACATACACTCTACATGATATGATTGGTATTCATGTAGATGTGAGTGACTGTCTGATCCTTAGAACCCAGAGGTCTACCTAACTATAGAAATATCTCTTCCATTTAAGTTCTTCTTTAGAGAATCCAGTTCTAACTATTTCTTTTCAACAGATCATTTTTGAGATAACCATTGTATGTTCATCACTAAAAAAGATAAAAAAATTTAAAAATGCCTAGGTCAATTAGATTTGGTTTTGACTGCAAAGAACTTATATTCAAGAATTCAGTATTCAATTCTGACTATGTCAAAGCCTCCACTGTCTCTGTTTGTCTTTTTTTCAGACATCAAAATTAATTAGGTTTGATATAATAAAAAATTAAAAATCAGCTAATACTTTGAAAGTCTAGAATCAGTTTAGTCTCAGAAAAAAATTATAAAATAGCCAAATAACTCAATTGTTATGGGCAATGAGCTTCCTCTGTTCTTTTCCTTTGGAGCATGAGTTCTTATTTATCTCAAACAACCAGTGTCTCTTTTCCTTTCCATAATTTACCCTTCTCATCAAAGCTTGTTTCTAAAGATCTGATAAATATATTTTACTCCAGGCAGTAAGTGGTTAGTAGAAGAGCTAACTTCAGTAGAATCCCCTTTCAAGGATATTTACATTTTAACACTAAACAGATACCTGGAACTAATGCAATGAGTCTTGAATTGTAGAATTTAGGATGTCATTTAGTGAGCAGGGAAAGATTCATGGGTGATTCAAACTTGGTGCTCCTCAAATTAATTGTACCATCTGTGTTGTCATCTGTACTACCAATAAGATGGGACTGGCCAATATTTCTTTCTAGTACCTTCTAGTTCAGAATCTCAGATCTTCAAAATCAATGAAAGCAAAGCACTCTGAAGCTTTTGTTATAAATGCTAAGTTTTTTGCCATTGCTTTGAAGAGACTGTTCATCATTAAAATCATCTGACCAAATGTCACTTCAAACCACTTCAAAGCTTTTTTTCTCCTTACTTCATAATGTTTTACTTATTGTAGGCAAGTTAAATGGCTGTACCAGAGAAGTAAACATATCTGTGCACTTAGCTCTTTCCAGAATTATAAATATTAGAGATCTCCCAAGATAAGACATCATGTACCTTAAAACATAAGATTAATTTTTTTCCATGCTAGTCCTTTGTCTGCTTTTAACAAAAACATATGGAAAATGCTGTACAGAAATCTTCCCTATTTCTTTAACCATAGTAGTATCAGTTTTGAGAACTAAACCTATGTTTCCTCCCAGTTCTGGCAGCAAACCGTCTTCAGATTTGGTAGCAGGATAGTTAGAATGTTTGTTGATTCAGCTGTTAACCTCAGTGGACTAGTGAGATTGCCAAATAGTTGAATATTGGATGACATTCTCAGTAAGTGAGGCCAGTTGTTTACTACAAAATGAGCTGAGACTACTAATCAGAGAGATCCCAGAAGTGGCCAAGCTGTGGGTCCTTTTTTTCCACCAGGGTGGTCTTCACTAGAGACAAATATCAAAGTTCATTTGGAGAGTCTGCCCATATCAAGCAAAGGTATACCTTGTAAATGTCCATTTTAGCACCTCAGTGGACTTAACTTGAATAAGGCCACCTGTAGCCAGTTGAGTAGATCTTAGTCCAGATGGATCCCCTTTACTTAAACCAGTTACTTATTAACAAAGAAGTACCACTTGGGATTGGTTGAGTAATTTGATGTTTTTAGTTGTTACTCAAACATTGTTGCTGAAAGAAAATATGATCATATCTGTCAATAACAAATCATTTCTTGAGTTCCTACTGTGTGAGAGCTATGCCTATAAACACTATAGGATATATACAAAAATAATATATTGTCTCTAATTTGGGACAATTTATAATCTATTTTGGAAAAAGAGCATATAAACATATACTCTGAGATAATAGTAAAAGTATCATGTAAGAAATAAGTAGTTATTATAGTTCAGTGTTAGTAGAGAGAGATTAAGCAAGAAAGGATTGAGATGGAAGGATTAGGGAAGGGTTCATTGAAAAGATGGATCTTGAATTACATTGTTGATGAATAAATGGCAGGAAAAGGGGAATGCATTCCAGGCAGAGCAAATCATATGTCTAATTGACATATAACAAATTACATATGTTTAAATTGTGCAATTTGATCATTGCACAATCATTGCACATCCATAAAATCCCAGAATTTCTGGGGCACCTGGGTGATTCAGTTGGTTAAGCATCCAACTCTTGATTTTGGCTCAGGTCACGATATCAGGGTCCTGAGCCTCGCCATCTAGGTAATATACAGAGTGGATTTATAGAACAGTGAATGAAACTGACTTCCTGATGCAGATTCCTTGTGTTGGTATAGAGTGGTAGATAATGTTATAAAACTAGGCTGGTGCCAAATTGCACAAGGCCTTTGACTCCAAGTGATACCAAGACAGAGTTTTTAGTAGCTAGATAGTGAAGCCTAATATTACAGTTCTTTATTGTGAAAAATATGGAACCTACCCCCGATCTCCCAAATGAACCAGGCAAAATTTTATTGATTTGCCTGGTTTCTGCCCATAGTGGTCACAAATTTCTGCCCTTTCATAGTGTAGGTGGGAGTTTTCATAACTGTTGTTTAAAAGAGGACAGAATCTTCTGGCTACCCAGGAGGAACCTTAGTACTATTAGTTGCTATTACTAATAGTACTGAGTACTCTTTTTACATTGAGGTAGATCTGAGGTTGCTCACTAGATTAATGAAGAAATCTTCCCACCCCGAGGAAAGTTAACAACTAAAACAACTGTCTTCAAAGATACTTTCTGTTCCCGGTATTTGGTCTATAGCCGTCTCCTCCAATTCCTCCTTTTAGCAGACAATAAAGAAGAGAACCAGTTATTGTCTGGTTGATCATACACTTTGGTTAACGTGTTTACTGCCTATTCGCATGGCCTTTCCTCAAATATAATTAAACATGTGGTAAGGCCTTCATACTTCCTCTTCCAAAAAGCTATGTCTCCACCAGTATCCCATTCTCATCACCAGAATTGTCAGAGACTGTGAAGGATCCCATGCCTGAAAGTTAGCCTAATAGTTTCACAGATTTTTATCAGAAAATGCAAGGGGTGCCTGGGTGGCTCCGTGGGTTAAGTCTCTTTGTTTGGCTCAGGTCATGATCTTAGGGTCCTGGGATCAAGCCCCACATCGGGCTCTCTGCTCAGTGGGGAGCCTGCTTTCTCTTCTCTCTCTCTGCCTCCTTGTGATCTCTGTCAAATAAATAAATAAAATCTTAAAAAAAAAAAAGAAGATGCAAGACTCCTCAGACAGAGACAAAGGATATTTTATTATTCTTAACAATAACAGTTTCCAGAATATCAGCATTTTTGCTCTGATTCATGGAGGTTTACTTCTCATAGGGTGATGTGAGAGAGCTAGATGACATTTGCATATGCAGTAGTTGTATTACCTAAAAGGAACTTTGAACTTAGAGAAACTGAATCTTTTATAATGGTCAGTTATTTAAAAAAAAAAAAAAAAAGACAACAACAACAACAAAAAAAAACTTTGTTCCAGAAAGAAATTATTACATGGACAGTAAGCACTCCTGCCTTTTGCTGCAAAGGGAGACACTATGGCCATTTTTGCTATGGTGAAAATCTCTGAAAAGATAGACTGGAACAGTGGATAGTTGGTAACCCATTTGTATAATGTGCAGAAATGCAAGTGACTATGGAGAAGTGTATACCAGCTGCATGTTAAGTTAAATGTTAGCAGTATAAAGATAGGTAAGATACCTTCATTTTCCTCTATGAGGTCACATTTTATTGGAAAAAAAGAAAAAAAAAACCTTAATTACAATATGGAGTCATTAGTACTAAATAGCCATATTAACAGAGTTCTGTATGAATATAAAGGAAAAAGCTACTGATTCTGGCTAAGGGGAACCGTGAAAGGCCTCACAGATTATGTTATATTTGAGTTGGTAACAATTTATATGAATAGGGAACCTGGAGCAAGGAATTATAGAAGGCTTCCAAGAAGTCTGGTGGCTTGAGCAAAGACTTGAAGAAATAGTAGTGGCTTGTCAAATGGAAACAGAGGGCAAGGGTACTCTAGCACAGATATATGACGAAGCTAGGTGGGCTTAAAAAACTGCATATAATTCAGTGTTTTAGTCAAGTCCGTTTCCATTAAAAATAACAAAAGCTACCTCAAGTGGTTTTAAGCAAAACTTAGCATGGCCTAATATAATCAGGAAGTCCAGCAGTGCATGTGCCTAGAGTTTTGACTGACTATAGAAGTTTGATGACTATAATCAAGACACTGTCCATCTCTTAGCCTTACTTACGTCTGTTGGCTTCTTTCACAACACACTGTGGAAAAGGTGGCCTTTGGCAATTCTACGCTTATATTGCCCTGAGAGTTAGCAATCTTAGCAGAAAGAAAGCATTCTTTCCTTAGAGCTCTAGCAAAAATTCTAATGTAGATTTCAGCCAATCTGGCTTGGGTTACATGATTATCTTTAAATCAGTCACAGTAATCATGAGGTTGGAATACTGTAATTGGCAAGATTTGGGTCATTTACTCACCCCTGGAAATTGGGATTGGGACCAGAAGCACATAGACTGGAAACTGAAGAGTAGTTTTTCAGAGATGGTGAGCAGACAAAAAGAAGATGCTCTCTACATTTTACATTTTTGGTGCCTAGTATCTACATATACCATTCTCCCATTTATACAGTTTTTTCTTTTTTAAATTAAAGGATGGAGGGGATGACAGAGGGAGAGGGAGAATGACAAGCAGGCTTCATGCCCAGCATGGAGCCCAATGCAGGGCTCAGTCTCACGGCCCTGAGATCTTGACCTGAGCCAAAACCAAGAGTTGGATGCTTAACCAACTGAGCCACCAAGGCACCCCCCCAAACCACACTTATATAGTTTTTTAAATGCCTCTAGTAACATAGACAGCCACCTGCACAGCTGAAAATAGACTCTCCCTTCTCCAAAGGGAGATAACCCAATCTATTGATCACTTACTGCTTTGAGCTCCAAGTCCAGATTCTGGGAGTAAAGTGGATTCTTTTCAGTGAGGTCTATATATAGGTCTGATCTCTCAGATAATCAGTATGATTTTAGAAAGAAAACAAAATAGCCACAATATTCATTCCATTTGGAGAAAAGAGAGAATAGGAAACAAGGTAGAGTGGCCCATGCCCATAGCTGTGCATTTAAAACAAAAGTAGGCGATTGATATATGCCAGTCCCTCATAAAAATACAAATCAACTTTTAAGTCATCTAACTTCCTATTCCTTGCCACAAACTTAAACACACTGAAAAAGGGAAAATCTGAGATGGTCTCCAGAATATACATTGTATGGTACGAGGACTGGATACACCCAGTACCATTTACCTTTTCTTTTATACTTTTATTGAGGTGTAACTGACATAACAAACTACATATGTTCAAATTGTGCAATTTGATCATTTTTAACATAGGTATAATTCATGAAATTATCACCAAAATCAAGATAGTGAACACATCCATCAAATCCCAGAATTTCTGGGGCACCTGGTTGATTCAGTTGGTTAAGTGTCAAACTCTTGGTTTTGGCTCAGGTCATGATCTCAGGGTCCTGAGATTGAGCCCTGTGTTGGCTCCATGCTCAGCACAGTGTCTGCTTTAGAGTCTCTCCCTCTCACTCCCCTTTCCCTCTCCCCCTGCTCATGAGCCCTCTCTTGCTCACAAATAAATAAAATCTTTTTAAAAATCCCAAAATTTCTTTGGTCACCATTGTTATTCTTCCTTTCTCTCTCTCATGTTCCTCCCTTCCCTAGTCTAACACTGATCTGCTTTTTGTCACATAGGTTATCCAAATCTAAGGGTCAAATAAGGGTCAAATCAACATAGTTTATCTTAAAATTAAAACTTTAGTATAGCTTTGCATGGATTTCAGTAAAATAAAAATGGACTTTGCAACTGATTTTGTAGCGTGACTTCAAGTGTACTAATAATATTATTTAAAGAAAGCCCTACCAAACAAGTCATTTAGAGAGTGTATGTGGTGTTATAAGGAATTTTCATTGTCATTATTGTCTCTGGATTTTCTCTGTTGAGTTTTTAGGATGCTACATATTAATGGAATTCAGCTGTGCTAAATTTATTACTCAAAAATATAGAATTGCAAAAGGGAAAATACATGAATAGCAGTAATCATTTGCAAAGATTGCAAAGATTTTCAATATCATAACAAAAAAAAATTGCTTTTGATTGTTTTTAGTTCTAAAACAGCAAAAGAGAGTGAAAGAAAGCCAGATACCTAGATGAATTCCTTATTTTGTCTTTATTTTTCCAGAAGCTCATATTTTCTGTTTGTGGTTTTCCCTGAAGACAGAATAGTTCCTTAATTTGCAGTTGTATGCTGCTCTGTGCTTAAGTTTCGTTTCTATAGTTTCCTGGGAAAGTGAATTTATTACATCTGCCTTGTCAAAAAAAAAAATTTTTTTTTTTTGGCATTAACTTTTACATGGATTATTCTCACTCTGAAAAGGTCATTTTCATCTTTTTTTTTTTTATTATTGCTTTCTAACTTGGATTCACCATATTACTGACATGGTATGTACTTCCATAAATACTAAAAAATAAAATCTTGCAATTGTTTTTTGGATCCATGTCTTAAATGGAATTCTCCCCTTATAGAACCTCTCTCCGTCTGACTGCATTCTTTCTCGTTTGCGTATGTTATTATCCTATCTATAGAAGCGATGCTACTTGGGTTTTGGGGGGCAGTGTTTTGTTTGTTTGTTTGTTTTGACAAAGAATAACTTTGAAACTATACAACTGAAAATATAATTGTGTAAATAGTTTATTTTTAATTTGCTCATCAATTGAAGCTGTCAAATCTTTATTGAATGTACTATATCCAAGCACCAAACTAGACTTAGAATAACTTCGCCCTTTAGGAGTCCATAACTTATGTGTTGCCCCAGCTTGAATGATTTATTAGTTTTATCCTGTTTTAATAGGACTGTTTTTATAAGAGATAAATTCATTTTTACTTTGTTCAGACTTATAAACTACTTAAGATAAATTTAAGCCAACTGTATTGTGTTCTTGTATATTTAAAGCAAAATCAATATAAAAGTCAATGAAAAATAGAAAACTTTCAAAAGAGTTAAATGGCCTAAATGATGCTACTGCCTATAACAGCATTTTATTTCTGGGTTCTCTGTTCTGTTTCATTGATATATGTGTTTGTTTTAGGGCTCAGTACTGTACAGCTTTGTGATACAGCTTGAAATCAAGAATTGTGATGCCTTCAGTTTTGAACAGAACAAAGCAATACACTGTCTCCTGAGAGTGGTCAGTTTGTTAGAGGAAATGACATCTCAGAATTGTAAAGAAAGAAAAACTTTTAATTTGACAAAGTTATATAGAATATAACTGTAAAGATGAAAATTAAAAAAAAAAAAACTTTAAAAAGACCAAAAAAAAAAAAAAAAAAAAAGAAGAAGAGGAAGAAGAAAAAAGTAGAGAGAGATAATGTGATCAGGCAGGTGAATAGAACAGAGCCATATGCTAGATTTGGGGAGTATTTTGATCTGTTAGAGGAAACTGCATCCCAAAATTTTAAAGAAAGAAAAACTTACGTATATGCAAAAATAAGGTTAAATATAATGAAGGGATAGAACGTGACTATAAAAATGAAAATTTAAAAAGATTTTTAAAAAAGGAGTTGATAAGTTGATTGAAAAGGAAGAAAGAAAAATTTTAAAAAGAGATACAATTAAGATACTGAAGTTGAAAGACTAAAGAATCATGGAAAAAAGCCATGAATTCTGTGTGCTGTATTCCCCTAGAATATTTGTAGTTCTCATTGATCAGTAAACTTAGTCTAGGCTGGATGTTCTTTCTGATCTTCTGGGGAAGGAGCCTGCTGGGTTAATTCCCAAAAGTCTTTGCCTTATGAGGAATTGGACCACCCTTGCTTGCCAGGGGCCAGCCTAAGTAATCAACCCCGGTTTGCTCTAGGTGGCTTTTGTACCGTAAAGGCTTTCTGTGAAGCTTTCGAGGATAGAATGAAAATGGTGGCCTCCCCATCTGCAGCCCTGGAGGCCAGAGCTTGGGATCCCACTCCTTAGAGAGCACCCAGATAAAAGCAGTCAATCACTCCTGTGTCCCGAGTCTCTATCTGCACTGTGTGCTCACCCAGCCTGGGACTGAGCCTTTGTATCTCGGGCAAATGGCCCCATTGGATACTCCAAACCCAGCAGATTCCTACAGTAGGTTCCCATGCTGCACGTCCCCAGGGAGGAAGGGGCATCTCCCTGGATTTGCTGCTTTTTGGGTCCCTGCTTGAAGAACAGTGGCCCCCTGACTGTGCCGTCGATCACTATTTATCACAGTCCTGAGCTGAGAGCCCACTCCGTGGCTCACTCTGCTGCTCGCTTCCCTGGGAGCTTTGCTGCATTCAGGCACACCCAGTCTTCTGTGACCCTGGGGTCCTGAGACCACACTGTCCTAGCGAGGGTTCTGCCCCCAACTTAGCCACCAGAGAAATGTCCCTCACCAGAGCAGACTTCTAGAAGTTCTGATTTTGGGTTCTGATGCTTTATCACTTTCTAGTAGCCAGCTGACAGAGGCTTCCTTACCCCTGTGGTCTATCTTCCCATATATCACCTCAGATTCACTTCTTTGCACCTCCTACCTTGCAGAAAGTGGTAGCTTTTCTGTTCATAGAGTTGCAGCTATTTTCTTTAGTCTCCGTTTGAGTTCACAGGTGTTCAGAATGGTTTGATAGCTATCTAGCTGAATTCCTGGGACCAGATGAAATTAAGGTATCCTACTCCTCCATCTTGGAAGCTGCCAAAAACCCATTTGCCATTTTTAACCATTTTTTAACCATTTTCAGTAGAAAACAGACTTTGTAACACTTGTCAAAGAAATACTAAAGGGCTCGATGTATGCCATAGAGTATCATGTACTTACTCTAATAGAACATGCTCGCTTCCAAACCTCTAACTACTGCCAAAATAAGAATGACCACATTTTATCCTTGTGATTTCCCAGGAAACTAATGGAGTCTGCTAGTACTTTGGTTTTGCCTTAAAAATTTTAATTTGTCTCTGGCCTTTAGTGATTAGGGAGTAATAAAACATTGGCATTACTGGAGAGAATGCGGAGTCACTCTTATCAGTACTGTAAACCCATGTGAGAAGTCTGAAAATAGAAGACACATTTTTATTTACGATTTTTAAAGCCACTTCAGTTTTCTGCTTCTCGATAGAAATTGATTAGACTATTTCTATTAAAAAGCGTGTAAAATCAACCTACAAAAAGTGTGTTTTTATTCACTAATAATGAGCTATCTGAAAATGAAAATTAAGAAAACAATCCCACTTAATAGTTGCATTGAAAAGAATAAAATCTCTAGGAATAAATTGACTGAGGAGGTGAATGACATCTTTACTGAAAGCTTTAAGACACTGATGAAAGAAATTAAAGAAGACACACATAAAATGGAAAGATAATCCATGTTCATGGATTAGAAGAATTAATATTGTCAAAATGTCAGTACTACCCAAATGTGTCTATCTACAGATTCAGTGCAAGCTCTATCAAAATTCTATTTCACAGAAATAGAACAAATAGTCCTAAAACGTATATGGAACCACAGGTAAACTCAAAATGCCAAAGTAATCTCAAGAAAGAAGAACAAAGCTGGAGGGAGGCATCACTCTGCTGATTTCAAAGTATATTACAAAGCTATAATAATCAAAACAGTATGGTATTTGCATTAAAAACAGAAATATAGGGACACCTGGGTGGCTCACTTGGTTAAGTGACTGCCTTTGGCTCAGGTCATGATCCTGGTGTCCCAGGATTGAGTCCCGCATTGGGCTCCCAGCTTCGTGGGGAGTCTGCTTCTCCCTCTGACCTTCTCCCCTCTCATTCTCTCTCTTTCTCTCTCTCTCTATCTCTCTGAAATAAGTAAATAAAATCTTAAAAAAAACAAAACAAAACAAAAAACAGATACATAGGTCAATGGAACTGAATAGAAAGCCCAGAAATAAATCCATCCATATGCAGTCAATTAATCTATGACAAAGGAGCCAAGAATATAGAACACATTCAATATTCATCTAGGTTGCCACGTCAGGTTTCATTTTCTGATATACCATAATTAGCTTATCCTTTGGATTTATTTATTTATAGATTGTTTATCCATTTACCATTTTTAACCTTTTTTTTTTTTCCCAGAAGGACTATATATTTTAGTAGAAAACAGAGACTTTATAACTCTTAACAAAGAAATACTAAAGTGCTCAATGTATGTCATAGAGCATCATGGACTTTATTAGGACACTGTAGTTTCCAAACTTCTAACTACTGCCAGAAGTCATTAAGGGGGTAGATCTTAGAAGTTCTCACCATAATATAAAAAGAATTGTAACCATTTGTAGTGATTAAAATGTTAACTAGACATTGTGGTAAGCATTTCACAATAAATACATATTTGAATGAATGTGTTTTATAGCTGAAATTAATATGTTATATGTCTCTTGTATCTCAGCTGAAAATAAAGGCACCAGAAGTGAGGCTGCTGTTTCTTCTTCTCACTGAGATGTTTATTTTCTATTGTGATGTGATGACTTAACCGAGATAATGAAACACATTGTGGGAGAAACCATTTTGACTTTTCAAAATTTTCCAAATTATTTCAAGTTAAAATGAATGAAAACATCTTTATCAGATTTTTATTTGTAATATTTTTCTTGTATAGCTTCATGCCAACATAATTTTTTTTCTTTTCTTTTTCGTCTTATTTCTTTTCAGTGTTCCAAAATTCATTGTTTATGCACCATACCCAGTGCTCCATGTAATACTTGTCCTGCACAATACTTACTACCAGGCTCACCCAACCCCCCTCTCCCACCCCTCTAAAACCCTCAGTTTGTTTCTCAGAGTCCACAGTTCTCTTATGGTTTGTCTCCTCCTCCAATTTCCCCCAACTCACTTCTCCTTTCCATCTCCCAGTGTCCTCTATGTTATTCCTTATGCTTCATAAGTAAGTGAAACCATATGATAATTGACTCTCTCTGCTTCACTAATTTCAGTCAGCACAATCTCTTCCAGTCCCATCCATGATGACTGATAAAAAAGTTGGGTATTGGGGCACCTGGGTGGCTCAGTGGGTTAAGCCGCTGCCTTCGGCTCAGGTCATGATCTCGGGGTCCTGGGATCGAGTCCCACATCAGGCTCTCTCAGCAGGGAGCCTGCTTCCCTCTCTCTCTCTCTCTCTCTGCCAGCTTCTCTACCTACCTGTGATCTCTGTCTGTCAAATAAATAAATAAGATCTTAAAAAAAAAAAAAAAGTTGGGTATTTATCCTTTCTGATGGAGGCATAATACTCCATAATATATATGGACCATATCTTCCTTATTCATTTGTCCGTTGAAGGGCATCTTGGTTCTTTCCACAGTTTGGCGACTGTGGCCATTGCTACTATGAACATAATTTTTTAACAGAAATTATACTTTGATGTACTTTTTGTCTTTCAGCCTGTAAGTTCTTTGAAATGTTGCTATTTGGCAAGGTCAGCCATGTCCTGCCATTTGATTTAAATTTTGAATGTTAAATTTGAGAGTTAAAAAGAATTCCTTAGGGCACCTGGATGGCTCATTGTGTTAAGACGCTGCCTTCTGCTCAGTCTCCACACAGTGCAAGAAATTTCCTTTTTCTCTCCATTACTGCCAACACCTGTTGTTTCTTGTGTTGTTAGTTTTAGTCATTCTGACAGATAAGTGCTTTTCCTCTATGGTCAGGAACAACTCAGGGATGTTCATTCTCACCATTTTTATTTGATATAGTATAGAAATCCCAGCCACAGCAATCAGACAACAAAAAGAAATAAAAAGTTTCCAAATTATTGACATCTGTCATCCTCTATTCTCCTGGTCTTTAGCATGTCAGGTTTTTTTTTTTTTTTTTTAAATATTCCTTTACTATTATTTTAATGTTTAAGAAGGAACCACAGCCTTTCTCTCCTCTCAAAAGTTGGCAGTACTTTTTTCTTTTATGGTTTGTCATTCAAGTGTGCATATTTTAAAACTATAGTGTAGACTTACTTTGTTACTATGTCTTTCAGTCTACAAGCTCTCTTTCCATTCACCCCTTCTCCCTCACAATTTAGCTGTTAAAGATCCCCAGTCATGTGACCTGGGTAGTCACATACAGAGACCTGACCATATTGAGTTTTGTTTGTTTGTTTTTGGTAAGACTATAGTTGATACTGTATTCTTTCATCAGGAAGCACATAATGTCTAGTTATTTCTTTCTTAATGATGTTAATAACAGTTGATAACTGCCCAGACGTATTAGATGTAGGTGATTGATTATTTTTGGTTGCATACACTCCCTCATCTACTTTTTCATTAGTAGCAGCACAGTGCATATGGGGAAAGTAGAAAAAGTGCTTGATTCTTCACCTTTCTTTACCAGTTTTCAAAACAAGGAGTTGACTTCCTTTCATTCTCTATACATGGGCAGTTCTTTAATTGTTGAATCATTACAAACTCGTAAATTTAAAGTATTTGATATGTTTCAATCCATTGCAATTCTTATCCATATTGAAATTCATATTGTTCCATATCCTCTCACTGGGATCCTCTTCAAGCCCCTTGGTTCTTTTAACATAACTCCGGAGTTAAAATCTTTCATAGTCTTTTTGCTTTCTAGAATGACAAGGTTTTTCAGGCTCATTAGAGGATGGACAGGAACTAATAATTTATCCGTGAGGATGCTCTCAACCAGTGGTTGTAAACCAGTACCCAGGAACCAAAAGTCAAAAAAAGACTTGTTGTCTTTTTTTTTTTTTTCCCCTGAAAGAAACAAGTCAGTCACTCAACAATGACAACAAAATAACTTTTTCAGCACTTACTATGTGCCAGGCATTGTATTAGTTGCTGGAAATATTATAGTTCATAAGACCTAAAACTGCCTTCAAGGGGTTTACAGTTTGATGAGGAAAATAATATAAGCCTTAACACAATATTAAGTGACCTTTTAGGACTCTAAGATGGTGTGAATTCCTAGAAGAGACCTAACTCATGGTTTGGGGATCAAAGAAGCAAAATATCACTCAGTTTTCTTGGTTTGTCTTTTCCCCCCCTTATGTTCACTTTTCTTTCTTTAATTCTACATATGAGTGAAATCATATGTTATTTCTTTCTCTGGTCATCTTATTTCACTTAACATATTACTTTCTAGCTCCATCCATGTCATTGCAAATGGCAATATTTCCTTCATGGATGAGCAATATTCATATATATATATATATATATATATATATACACACACACCACATTTTCTTTATCCATTCATTGGTCAATAAATATTTGGGCTTCTTCATAATTTGACTGTAGAGAACAAACTGTTGTTTACTGGAGGGGAGGTGGGCAAAACGATGGGTTAAATAGGTGATAAGTGTTAAGGAGGACACTTGTGATGAGCACTGGATCTTGTATGTAAGTGATGAATCACTAAATTCTATACCTAAAACTAACATTGCACTGTATGTGAACTAGCTGGTATTTAAATGAAAACCTGGAAAAAAATATTATTCAATTTTCTATTTAAAACATAAGTCTTTAGTTGAAGAAAGATGAGGGAAGATTATTTAGGCATAGAAGGCATAGTTGAACCTGATTTTTTCTTTAATTAGAAAAGCAATCAACAAGTCTGTGTTAAAAATATTCTGTTGCCAAACTTAAATCTGATCCTGTGACCAGTTTTTCTGTTATCATTGTCTTCTTTCTTGCCAGAAATGTCCCTAAATAATATTTTTCTCCATAGAATACAAATTTTAAATCAGAGTCAAGGCCTTTCTCTCCTAATCTGGACTGGATGAGTTAGTATCGCTTTTTTTTATTTGTTTTTATTTCCAGTATGAGTATTCCAGAATCAACCTTGCAGTTCCATATAACTTGTGGGCATTTTTACTGCCATCATATTTACTTCTTCACTGAGCTACCTTTTCTAGCTTCCATTCATATTTACTTGCAACTTTTACTTTTTAACAAGCTGATTCTTGGAGCACCTGGGTGGCTCAGTCAGTTAAGTATCTAACTTTGGCTCAGGTCATGATCTCAGGGTTCTGGGATGGAGCCCCGCTGTGGGCTCCTGTTCAGTAGGGAGTCTGTTTCTCCCTCTGCCCCTGCCCCTTCTCTCTCTCTCTCTCAAATAAATAACATACTAAATAAAGATTCTGATTCTTGTACTCATCTTACCTTCTGTTCCTTTTCCCAAGTCAGCAGAAAATAGGTTTATCTGTGATAAAATCAATAGAAATAAAACTGCACTTATTAGCTTATTCTCATTATTGAAACTAATTATGATAAATCACATTCTAATTTATTATTTCAGCAAGAACATTGATTGATCTAATTATTTTAGAGCAACATTCTAGAACTTTCCCCAGAACAAGTTTTATTTAACACTAGCTCCATTCTGTTTCTTGAACCAATTATTTTAGACTGCCAAAATATAATTTCCAAAAACATAAAATTGTGATTTTCAGGCAAATATAAAGTAAATATGGGTGAAAAAATTTTTTGAATTCATTAATTAATGATGAAATCGGTAGGATGTTAAGATGAGTTTGAGTAGCATTTGAAGAGCTAAGTATTGACTATTAAATATGGCAATGTTAAAATAAGATAACTAAATTAGATACAAAACTAACTAATATCCTGTCTATTAACCAGTAACCTTTATGGTTATTTTTTTCACCAGATAGAAGTTATTTGCATTTCTGCCTAACAAAAATGTACAAATTAACATTCGGTTAGTAAACAGTAAATCTAACAAATTATATTCCCCTAATCCTTGGGTGGCCATGTGTCCCATAGATCATTGGAAGGACCTATTATATGAAACTTTTTGCCTTTTTTCCATGTTGTGGTTGGTTTTGGAATAAGACTTTGGTACTCTTAGACTGGATTGAAGAATTTTCTTTGGGTCCAAAAATTGTGAATAACTGTTGGAGTAAATTCTGTTTTAGTACATTTTGTCAGTTTTTTATTCCACAGTTAAACAACTGCCTAATAATTCGCTTTTAATACTGAGTCTTTGAGTGGTATAAAGTACTCTAACTGGGGATGAGAGAATAGCAAAGGAAATTTTTATATGTTTAACAGACATATAATAATGGCTTTTGAGTAAATTCTCTATGTTTTTATCTTCCCTAGGGTTTTCCAGGAGATATTGGGATTCCTGGACAAAATGGCCCTGAAGGATCAAAGGTAAAAGAAAATTGAGAAAGAAAGAAAGAAAGAAAGAAAGGAAGGAAGGAAGGAAGGAAGGAAGGAAGGAAGAAAGAAAGAAAGAAAAAGGAAGGAAGGAAGGAAGGAAGGGAGGAAAAAAGTATTATATTTAAAGTTTCCTAATCTCATGTTTCAATGAATGGTTGAAGAAAAAGACTTTAGGAATATCAGAAGATGTCTGGATATTTTTGAGCTGTCTCAGGCGCATTTAATAAATTGTAGAGCTTATTTCAAGATAATCAGGAAGTTGCTTGCATGTTTAGTTGTTCTTTCAGCACCCTTTGTTTAGTTAGAGTATCTTCTCCAACATCTTGAGTTCAGGTCTTTGAAAATGATTTTCTTTGTTTGGTATAGACATAGATTAGGGGGATAATATTTTCAAAAAAATGTAAATCACTGAAAAAGGAATTCTTGGAAGAGGTGAAATAAACTAAAAGGCCATAACCTATGATATATGGATGAGAGTTTTCTGGCTACTGAAACCCTTTGGGTCCATAAAAAAATCCTCTGATTAAAATACAAGAAAGCTTGCAGTGTCCTGGAATTTATAAATAGCACAGAATACCTGAAGAACACTAAGCATTTTTAACTTCCTTTACTGTTGTTGTGTATATATTACTAGGAATTAGCAAAATTTCTTTCTTTTTAAATTTTATATATAGAAGTATAATTATAACATACCCTGTTAATTTCCTATGTACATCATAATGATTTGACAACTTAATATATTATGAAATGATTGCCACAATAAGTGTCGTTACTATCTGTCACCATATAGAGTTACTGAAATATTGACTTTATTCTCTATTCGTACATGATCTCTCCATACCTTACTATTTTCTAACTGGAGGTATGTAACTAACTCTTAAGTCCTTCATCTATTTTGTCTCCCTGCCCTGACCCCTGTCTTCTGTGGTAATCAACTGTTTTCTGCATCTATGAGTCCGTTTCTGTTTTATTTTATTTGTTTGTTTTTGTTTTCCAGATTCTATGGTAAATGAAATTATACGACATTTGTCTTTGTCTGACTTATTTCATCTAGTATAATACCCTCTAGGTCCATCTGTTTTGTCACAAATGGCAAGACTTCATCCTTTTTTTTGTGGTAGAGTGATATTTTGTTGTATATCTCTAGCTCATCTTTTTTATCCACTCATCTATCAATGGATACTTAGGTTACTTCCATATTTGGCTATTCAGATAATGCTGCAATGAACATAGGGATATATATATCTCTGAATTTGTGTTTTCATTTTGTTCAGATAAATACCCAGAAGTGGAATTTTTGGATCACATGATTGTTCTATTTTAATTTTTTTTAGGAACTTCTATACTATTTTCCATAGTGTCTATACCAGTTTACATACTTATCAACAATGTACGAGAATCCCTTTTCTCTAATCATAGCTGACACTTACTTTTTGTCTTTTTGATAATAGCCAATCTGAGAGCTGTGAGTTGACATCTCATTATGGTTTTGACTTGTATTTTCCTGGTAATTAGTGATGTTGCACATTTTATCATATGCCTGTTGACACCTGTATGTCTTCTTTGGGAACTTATCTATTCAAGTTCTCTGCCCATTTTTTAACCAGGTTTTTAATTTGCTATTTATTGATTTGTTAAAATACTTAATTTATTTATTTGAGAAAGAGTGAGAGAGAGCATGAGAGGGGAGAGGGTCATAGAGAGAGAAGCAGACTCCCTGCTGAGCCCGGAACTGAATGAGGAACTTGATCCCAGGACTCCAGGATCATGACATGATCATGACCTGATGTTGCTTAACCGACTGAGCCACCCAGGTGCCCCTATTTATTTGGTTTTGGTATTAAATTGTGTAGGAGCACCTGGATGGCTGAGTCAGTTAAACATCTGCCTTCAGCTCAGGTCATCACCTTAGGGTCCCAGGTCCTGGGACAGAGCCCTGTGATGGACTCCCTGCTCAGTGAGAATTTTCTTCTCCCTCTCCCTCTGCCTTGGCATGCACTCTCACTCTCACTCTCTCTCTCAAATAAATAAATAGAATCTTTAAAAAATTGTGTAAGTTCTTTATGTATTTTAGATATAAACTCTTTATCAGGTATGTGATTTGCAAGTATTTTCTCTCATTCAGTAGGTTGTTTTTTTGTTGTTAATAGTTTTCTTTACTGTACAAAACCACGTTAGTTTGATGTAATTCAATTTTTTATTTTAGCTTTTGTTGCTTTGCCAAAAACATATTGCTAAGACTGCTGTCAAAAAGTGTATTGCCCATGTTTTCTCTTTCATTTGTACTTTATTTGGGCTCTCCTTTTTCTTAATGAGTGTCACTAGAGGTTTGTCAATATTTTTTTTTAATTTTTAATTTTTTATAAACATATATTTTTATCCCCAGGGGTACAGGTCTGTGAATCACCAGGTTTACACACTTCACAGCACTCACCAAAGCACATACCCTCCCCAATGTCCATAATCCCACCCCCTTCTCCCAACTTCCCTCCCCACAGCAACCCTCAGTTTGTTTTGTGACATTAAGAGTCACTCATGGTTTGTCTCCCTCCCAATTCCATCTTGTTTCATTGATTCTTCTTCTACCCACTTAAACCCCCATGTTGCATCACCACTTCCTCATATCAGGGAGATCATATGATAGTTGTCTTTCTCTGCTTGACTTATTTCGCTAAGCATGATACACTCTAGTTCCATCCATGTTGTCGCAAATGGCAAGATTTCATTTCTTTTGATGGCTGCATAGTATTCCATTGTGTATATATACCACATCTTCTTGATCCATTCATCTGTTGATGGACATCGAGGTTCTTTCCCTAGTTTGGCTATTGTGGACATTGTTGCTATAAACATTCGGGTGCACATGCCCCTTTGGATCACTACGTTGGTATCTTTAGGGTAAATACTCAGTAGTGCAATTGCTGGGTCATAGGGCAGTTCTATTTTCAACATTTTGAGGAACCTCCATGCTGTTTTCCAGAGTGGCTGCACCAGCTTGCATTCCCACCAACAGTGTAGGAGGGTTCCCCTTTCTCCTCATCCTCGCCAGCATCTATCATTTCCTGACCTGTTGATTTTAGCCATTCTGACTGGTGTGAGGTGATACCTCATTGTGGTTTTGATTTGTATTTCCCTGATGCCCAGTGATATGGAGCACTTTTTCATGTGTCTGGTGGCCATCTGGATGTCTTCTTTGCAGAAATGTCTGTTCATGTCCTCTGCCCATTTCTTGATTGGATTATTTGTTCTTTGGGTGTTGAGTTTGCTAAGTTCTTGATATATTTTGGACACTAGTCCTTTATCTGATATGTCGTTTGCAAATATCTTCTCCCATTCTGTCAGTTGTCTTTTGATTTTATTAACTGTTTCCTTTGCTGTGCAAAAGCTTTTGATCTTGATGAAATCCCAATAGTTTATTTTTGCCCTTGCTTCCCTTGCCTTTGGTGATGTTCCTAGGAAGATGTTGCTGCGGCTGAGGTCGAAGAGGTTGCTGCCTGTGTTCTCCTCAAGGATTTTGATGGATTCCTTTCGCACATTGAGGTCCTTCATCCACTTTGAGTCTATTTTCGTGTGTGGTGTAAGGAAATGGTCCAATTTCATTTTTCTGCATGTGGCTGTCCAATTTTCCCAGCACCATTTATTGAAGAGGCTGTCTTTTTTCCATTGGACATTCTTTCCTGCTTTGTCGAAGATGAGTTGACCATAGAGTTGAGGGTCTATTTCTGGGCTCTCTATTCTGTTCCATTGATCTATGTGTCTGTTTTTGTGCCAGTACCATGCTGTCTTGATGCTGACAGCTTTGTAATAGAGCTTGAAGTCCAGAATTGTGATGTATCTTATGGTTTGGGGTGCAATTGTAAATGGGATTGACTCCTTAATTTCTCTTTCTTCTGTCTTGCTGTTGGTGTAGAGAAACGCAACTGATTTCTGTGCATTGATTTTATATCCTGACACTTTACTGAATTCCTGTACAAGTTCTAGCAGTTTTGGAGTGGAGTCTTTTGGGTTTTCCACATATAGTATCATATCATCTGCAAAGAGTGATAATTTGACTTCTTCTTTGCCGATTTGGATGCCTTTAATTTCCTTTTGTTGTCTGATTGCTGAGGCTAGGACTTCTAGTACTATACTGAATAGCAATGGTGATAATGGACATCCCTGCCGTGTTCCTGACCTTAGCGGAAAAGCTTTCAGTTTTTCTCCATTGAGAATGATATTTGCGGTGGGTTTTTCATAGATGGCTTTGATGATATTGAGGTATGTGCCCTCTATCCCTACACTTTGAAGAGTTTTGATCAGGAAGGGATGCTGTACTTTGTCAAAATGCTTTTTTAGCATCTATTGAGAGTATCATATGGTTCTTGTTCTTTCTTTTATTGATGTGTTGTATCACATTAACTGATTTGCGGATGTTGAACCAACCTTGCAGCCCTGGAATAAATCCCACTTGGTCGTGGTGAATAATCCTTTTAATGTACTGTTGAATCCTATTGGCTAGTATTTTGGTGAGAATTTTCGCATCTGTGTTCATCAAGGATATTGGTCTATAGCTCTCTTTTTTGATGGGGTCCTTGTCTGGTTTTGGGATCAAGGTGATGCTGGCCTCATAAAATGAGTTTGGAAGTTTTCCTTTCATTTCTATTTTTTGGAACAGTTTCAGGAGAATAGGAATTAGTTCTTCTTTAAATGTTTGGTAGCATTTCCCCGGGAAGCCGTCTGGCCCTGGGCTTTTGTTTGTTTGGAGATTTTTAATGACTGTTTCAATCTCCTTACTGGTTATGGGTCTGTTCAGGCTTTCTATTTCTTCCTGGTTCAGTTGTGGTAGTTTATATGTTTCTAGGAATGCATCCATTTCTTCCAGATTGTCAAATTTGTTGGCGTAGAGTTGCTCATAGTATGTTCTTATAATAGTTTGTATTTCTTTGGTGTTAGTTGTGATCTCTCCTCTTTCATTCATGATTTTATTTATTTGGGTCCTTTCTCTTTTCTTTTTGATAAGTCTGGCCAGGGGTTTATCAATTTTATTAATTCTTTCAAAGAACCAACTCCTAGTTTCGTTGATTTGTTCTATTGTTTTTTTGGTTTCTATTTCATTGATTTCTGCTCTGATCTTTATTATTTCTCTTCTCCTGCTGGGCTTAGGGTTTCTTTCTTGTTCTTTCTCCAGCTCCTTTAGGTGTAGAGTTAGGTTGTGTACCTGAGACCTTTCTTGTTTCTTTTTTCTTTTCTTTTTTTTTTTAAAAGCTTTTATTTATTAATTTGACAGAGAGAAATCACAAGTAGACGGAGAGGCAGCCAGAGAGAGAGAGAGAGAGAGAGAGGGAAGCAGGCTCCCTACTGAGCAGAGAGCATGCGGGACTCGATCCCAGGACCCTGAGATCATGACCTGAGCCAAAGGCAGCGGCTTAACCCACTGACCCACCCAGGCGCCCACCTTTCTTGTTTCTTGAGAAAGGCTTGTACTGCTATATATTTTCCTCTCAGGACTGCCTTTGTTGTGTCCCACAGATTTTGAACCGTTGTATTTTCATTATCATTTGTTTCTATGATTTTTTTCAATTCTTTTTTAATTTCCCAGTTAACCCATTCATTCTTTAGAAGGATGCTGTTTAGTCTCTATGTATTTGGGTTCTTTCCAAACTTCCTTTTGTGGTTGAGTTCTAGCTTTAGAGCATTGTGGTCTGAAAATATGCAGGGAATGATCCCAATCTTTTGATACCAATTTAGTCCTAATTTAGGACCGAGGATGTGATCTATTCTGGAGAATGTTCCATGTGCACTAGAGGAGAATGTGTATTCTGTTGCTTTGGGATGAAATGTTCTGAATATATCTGTGATGTCCATCTGGTCCAGTGTGTCGTTTAAGGCCTTTATTTCCTTGCTGATCTTTTGCTTGGATGATCTGTCCATTTCAGTGAGGGGTCCCCTACTATTATTGTATTATTATTGATGTGTTTCTTTGATTTTGTTATTAATTGGTTTATATAGTTGGCTGCTCCCACTTTGGGGGCATAGATATTTAAAATTGTTAAATCTTCTTGTTGGACAGACCCTTTGAGTATGATATAGTGTCCTTCCTCATCTCTTATTATAGTCTTTGGCTTAAAATCTAATTGATCTGATATAAGGATTGCCACTCCTGCTTTCTTCTGATGTCCATTAGCATGGTAAATTCTTTTCCACCCCCTCACTTTAAATCTGGAGGTGTCTTCGGGCTTAAAATGAGTTTCTTGGAGGCAACATATAGATGGGTTTTGCTTTTTTATCCATTCTGATACCCTGTGTCTTTTGACAGGGGCATTTAGCCCATTAACATTCAGGGTAACTATTGAGAGATATGAATTTAGTGCCATTGTATTGCCTGTAAGGTGACTGTTACTGTATATGGTCTCTGTTCCTTTCTGATCTACCACTTGTAGGCTCTCTCTTTGCTTAGAGGACCCCTTTCAAGATTTCCTGTAGAGGTGGTTTGGTGTTTGCAAATTCTTTCAGTTTTTGTTTGTCCTGGAAGCTTTTAATCTCTCCTTCTATTTTCAATGATAGCCTAGCTGGATATAGTATTCTTGGCTGCATGTTTTTCTCGTTTAGTGCTCTGAAAATATCATGCCAGCTCTTTCTGGCCTGCCAGGTCTCTGTGGATAAGTCAGCTGCCAATCTAATATTTTTACCATTGTATGTTACAGACTTCTTTTCCCGGGCTGCTTTCAGGATTTTCTCTTTGTCACTGAGACTTGTAAATTTTACTATTAGGTGACAGGGTGTGGGCCTATTATTGATTTTGAGGGGCGTTCTCTGAAACTCCTGAATTTTGATGCTCGTTCCCTTTGCCATATTGGGGAAATTCTCCCCAATAATTCTCTCCAGTATACCTTCTGCTCCCCTCTCTCTTTCTTCTTCTTCTGGAATCCCAATTATTCTAATGTTGTTTCATCTTATGGTGTCACTTATCTCTCGAATTCTCCCCTCGTGGTCCAGTAGCTGTTTGTCCCTCTTTTGCTCAGCTTCTTTATTCTCTGTCATTTGGTCTTCTATATCACTAATTCTTTCTTCTGCCTCATTTATCCTAGCAGTGAGAGCCTCCATTTTTGATTGCACCTCATTAATAGCTTTTTTGATTTCAACTTGGTTAGATTTTAGTTCTTTTATTTCTGCAGAAAGGGCTTTTATATCTCCTGACAGGGTTTCTCTAATATCTTCCATGCCTTTTTCAAGCCCGGCTAGAACCTTGAGAATTGTCATTCTGAACTCTAGATCTGACATATTACCAATGTCTGTATTGATTGGGTCCCTAGCCTTCGGTACTGCCTCTTGTTCTTTTTTCTGTGGTGAATTTTTCCATCTTGTCATTTTGCCCAGATAAGGGTATATGAAGGAGCAAGGAAAATACTAAAAGGGTGGCAACAACCCCAGGAAAATATGCTTTAACCAAATCAGAAGAGATCCCAAATTGTGAGGGCGGAGAAAGGGGATAAAAAGAGGTTCAAAAAGGAAGAAAGAAAAAAAAAGAGAAAAAAAGAAAAGAAAAGAAAAGAATTTTAAAAAAGAAAACAAAGGAAAATATAAAAAAGAAAAAATATATATATTAGATAAACTAGTTAAAAAACGTTAAAAAAGAAAAGGGTAAAAAATTTAAAACTTTTACCTGAAGGCGAGAAAAAAGAAAAAAAAAAAAAAGAAAAAGAAAAAAATTAAATTAACTGCAAGACTAAAAAAAAAATCACAGGGAGAAAGCCATGAGTTCCGTGCTTTGCTTTCTCCTCCTCTGGAATTCTGCTGCTCTTCTTGGTATTGAAACCACACTCCTTGGTAGGTGAACTTGGTCTTGGCTGGATTTCTCGTTGATCTTCTGAGGGAGAGGCCTGGTGTAGTGATTCTCAAGTGTCTTTGCCCCAGGCGGAATTGCACCGCCCTTACCAGGGACCGGGCTGAGTAATCCGCTCGGCTTTGCTTTCAGGAGCTTTTGTTCCCTGAGCACTTTCCGTAGAGTTCCGGAGGACAGGAATACAAATGTCGGCCTCCTGGTCTCCGGCCTGGAGGAGCTGAGAGCCTGGGGCCCCACTCCTCAGTGCGCCCTTAGAGAACAGCGCCCAGTTACTCCCGTCTGCCTGACCTCCGGCCGTGCTCCGAGCTCACCGAGCCTGTGGCTGGTTCAAGGTAACACCGAGCTGTGAGCTTACTGTCGGCTCTGTCTCTGTAGCCGGTTTTCCCATTCCAATACCCGCAAGCTCTGCGACACTCAGACACCCCCGATCCTTCTGTAACCCTGCGGGACCTGAGGCCACGCTGACCCCGCGTGGGCTTCGCCCCGGTTTAGCCTCTGGAGCGATGTCCCTCAGTGGAACAGACTTTTAAAAGTCCCGATTTTGTGCTCCTTTGCTCCGCCGCTTGCCGCGAGCTGGCCCCTCCCCTCGGGGTCTATCTTCCCGTCGCTTTGGATTCACGTCTCCACCGGTCCTACCTTTCAGAAAGTGGTTGTTTTTCTGTTTCCAGAATTGCTGTTCTTCTTCTCTTCGATCTGCCGATGGATTTGTAGGTGTTTGCAATCTTTAGATAAGCTATCTAGCTGATCTCCGGCTAGCTGATGTAGTCTCAGCCAGCTACTTCTCCGCCATCTTGACTCCTCTCCAGTTTGTCAATATTTTAAAATCTTTTCAAAGAACCAGCTTTTAGTTTCATTAATTTTTTTTTTAAAGATTTTATTTATTTATTTGACAGAGATCACAAATAGGCAGAGAGGCAGGCAGAGAGAGAGAGAGAGAGGAGGAAGCAGGCTCCCTGCTGAGCAGACAGCCTGATGCCGGACTCAATCCCAGGATCCTGAGATCATGACCCGAGCCGAAGGCAGCGGCTTAACCCATTGAGCCACCCAGGCGCCCTCGTTGATTTTTTTTTTAATTGTCTTTTTTTTTTAGTCTCTATTTCATTTCTTTCCACTCTGTTCTTTGTTATTTCTTCTCTTAACTTTGGGCTTTTTCTGCATATTTTCTAGTTCCATTAAGTGTAGAAATAGATCGTTTATTTGGGATTTTTCCTGTTTCTTGAGGTAGGCCTGTATTGCTGTGGACTTCCCTCTCAGAACTGCTTTTGTGCCATAGATTTTTGGAAAGTCATGTTTCTATTTTCATTTGTCTCAAGGTATTTTTTAATTTCCTCTTTGATTTCCTTGTTGACCCATTGGTTGTCTAGTAGCGTGCTGCTTAGTTTCTGTGTGCTTGTGTTTTTTCTAATTTTTTTTTCTTGTAATTGATTTCTAGTTTCGTGCTGTGGTCAGAAAAGAGGTTT
The DNA here is from genome assembly GCF_030435805.1 of Mustela lutreola. Lineage (NCBI taxonomy): Eukaryota > Metazoa > Chordata > Mammalia > Carnivora > Mustelidae > Mustela > Mustela lutreola. The sequence continues at coordinate 72,361,079 of NC_081299.1, read as the reverse complement.
GACATAGTTCAGTCATCTTGAATTTATTGAAACTTATATTGTTGCCTTATAGGTTACCCGTAATATAGAGTAGCCCACATGCACTTGAAAAGAATGTGTATTCCACAGTTTTTAGATGAAATATTCCATATGTATATCTATTAAGTCTATTTGGTCTAATGTGTCATTTAAGGCCAGTGTTTATTAATTTCTGTCTGGATAATCTATCCATTGATGTAAGTGGGATATTAAAGTCTCCTGCTATTATTACTTTACTGTTAATTTTTCCACTTTTGTCTGTTAACATTTGCTTTCTAGATTTAGGTGCTCTCTAGATGTTGGGTGCACAAATATTTATCAATGTTATGTCCTCTTCTTGGATTTATTCCTTTGTCACTATGTAATGCCATTCTTTTATTGTCTTACAATCTTTGTTTTAAAATCCATTTTGTCATTTATAGGTATTACTACTCTACCTTTTTTTTTCACTTGAATTTGTGTGGAATATCTCTTTCCAATTTTTAATTTTCAGTCTATATATATCTGTAGACCTGAAGTGAGTCATATTTCTAAATAGGAACTTTCCTTTTTCAAGACTATTTAACATTTCTTATAAGGCCAGTTTAGTGCTGATGAACTACTTTTTTTTTCTTGTCTGGGAAACTCTTCATCTGTCCTCCAATTCTGAGTGATAACCTTACTGGGTAGAATATTCTCAGTTGTAAATTTTCCCCTTTCCGCACTTTCAATATATCCTGCTACTCCTTTCAGACTGCCAGAATTTCTGCTGAAAAATTAGCTTGACAGTCTTATAGTGTTTCCCTTGTTTGTGATTATTTATTTTTTTTCTTGCTGCCTTTATTTATTTATTTATTTAGACAGAGGGAATGTGTGTGAGCTGGGGGTTGTAGGGGCAGAGGGAGGAGAAGAGAGAAATACAGGGCTTGATCTCATCACTCTGAGACTATGACCTGAGCTGAAGTCAAGAGTTGATTGCTTAACCAATTAAACCACCCAGGTGCCCTCTCTTACTGCCTTTAAGATTCTTTCTTTAACTTTTGACATTTTGATTATAATATTTTTAATTAAAATAGGTTTGGTTTAGATATCTTTGGGTTCATTTTGTTGAGGACTCATTGCTTTCTGGACGTGGATGTCTCTTTCTTTCCCTATGTTAAGGAAATTTTCAGTCATTATTTCTTCAAATAAGTTTTCTGTCCCTTTCTCTTCTCCTAATGTGAATATTAGTATGCTTGATGTTGTCTCATGGGTCCCTTGTTCTCATTTCTAAAAGATTTTTTTTCTTTTTGCTGTTCTGATTGGGCATTTCCACTATTTTTTTTTCATTCAGTTTGTTGATTCATTCTTCTGTATTTGCTATTGATTCTCCTCAGTATTTTTTTATTTCAGTTATTGCATTCTTCAGCGTTGATTCGTTCTTTCTGATATTTTTAATATCTGTTGAAGTTTTCACTGTGTTTCTCTACTTTTTCCAAGATTGATGAGTATCTTTATGACTATTACTTTGAACTCCTTATCAGATAAATTACTTAGCTTTTTTTCATTAGGGCTTATTTCCTAGTTTTTGATCTTGTTCTTTTGTTTGGGACATATTCCTATGTTTCCTCTTTTTTTTTTTTTATTTTTTTAACTTTCTGTATTTGTTTCCGTAAATTAGGTAGCATCTCTTGTCTTGAAGGAGTGACCTTGTGTAGAAAAATCCCCTTTATACACTAGATGTGCTTGGCAGCTTTGGCAAGCATGGGTTAGGAAGGTCTTTGGAGTTGTTGCACTGTGGCCGTCTTAACAGGATACTAGAGCTTGAGTGGCCAGAGGCCAGGAGGGTTTCTGGGAATCTTTTGCAGGAGGCTGCTTTGTTTGGATAGATGGAGTAGGCACAGGCTGGTGGGGGAGGTCCAGGATGTGTTGTGCCAGTGCCATGTTGGTGGGGTGGTGTCTGGTGCAGGTTATACAGTCCCATAGCATGCCATGCTGGGGCTGACTTGATAGGATGGCTGGAGCTAATATAGGCACATGCTAGGGGTTCCCAGGCATATTACCAAAGTCCCTTTGGTGGGATGGCAGGATCAGACAAAGACTGCAGAATTCCAAAGCATACCATGCCAAGACTGTAGTAATAGCACAGTTGGAACTGTGTCACAGGTATTGGGACCTTGAGCATGCTGTGCAGTGCCACCTTTTAAGGACAGCTGGAGCTGGTATGGGCCCAGAAACCAGGGTGAACTGGGATGGCCTCACCAGATCAGCTAGAGGACCTGTACCCTATTCTTTTCTGCACCATCAAGATGGAAGGATAATGTAAAAAATGGTGCTCACCAGCTCTTTTGATTTTGGTGAGAGTTCAACAGTTTTCTGCCCATTTGACAGTCATTCTAGGATGGATTTCCTTTACTTACAGTCTAGTTTCCCTTTAAACCACTGCTCTTTCTCTTTGCCTCATTGTGGCAAATCTGCATGGGAGTGGTATCTCTCCTTACTACAGATTACCACAATGGGAGTGGCATTCCCATTGTTAACTTGCCTTTATCTGTCCTGCCCTTCTGTGTGTGGTCCTTTATCTTTTGTTGTATAGAAGGCTGTTTAATGAGCCTTTAGTTCTTCTTCAGAATTATTCTATATGTAGTTGTAAATTTGGTGTGTCCATGGGAGGAGGTGACTTCAGGATCTTTTTATGCCATCATCTTGTATTATCTCTCCATAACAAAAATTTAAATATTCAGGTTTACCATGCAGACTCACATAGAATGAACATTGTAAACAATGTATTGTTAATAAAGACACGAGAGGATGAAAAAGCCTGAAGTTTAGAGAATGGACAGGTTATGAAGCACAGTACTGCTGCTGTGGAAGGTGAGTGTGAGTTAGAGAAACTGAGAGGAGATGAGGCTGGAAAGGATATTAATAACTATTTGTTAGTGTGCTATAGTGTTAAGTACTATAACACTACAGTAAATGTCTTATGCACATCTTACTTAATCTTCACAACAGCATTATGAGGTAAGTATTATCCTCACTTTAGATGGTTAAATTTTTGTCTCGCCATCGTATAACTATCAAGTGACTTAGCCAGAATTCTAACCCAGATATGATTTCAAAGTCTGAATTCTTAACCACTTAGCTTTGGGATGAAACCATGGAAAACATTCACTACGATGCTAAAGTGTTTCCACTTTATCCAAGGGCATCATGAAATAATCAAAGGTATTTAAGTAGTTAAGTGTCCTAGGTGATTTACATTTTAAAAATAATACCTTTCAGCTCGGAGGATGGTTTAAATCAGAGGGAAACTTGGGGCAAGGAGATAAACTAGAAAAAGAAAAGAATTATAAAGATCTGAAATAGAACATTCAGGCAGCAAATATTTATTGACTACCTTTTGTATGACAGCCATTGTACTAGATGCTCAACCATCTACAAAGATGAAAATTGTTGATCCCTACTTTCAAAAAAACTTATAATCTAGAGAAAGATATGCAAGGAAACCTTTATAATGACCATAGGAGTAATATACAATATGTAACACTGTGCAAGTAATGGGATAGGGAATTCAGATTATGTTTTGCAGAGAAGGTAGCCCATGAGCTGACATGACACATGCGTGGAACTTTGCATACAGACAAGGGAGATTTATGGAATTCAGGAAAAGGAAACTTATGAGAGGATGGAAGTACAGTATGTGGAACATACACTGAAAGTTATTCATTGTTTATATGATGTTCAAACTTAACTGGGCATCCTGTATTTTATCTGATAACCCTATTGGCCACCTACAAACTTTCCATATATACAACAGTGTTTTCTCCCTTCTTTTCTGTTTCTACAGAAGAAATACTCCTCTTCTTCCTTGGTATTCAAGTTCCACACATGTTTTGCATCAAAACTTCTCCTTTAACTTCTGAATAACCTCGTGGCATCAATTATCACCTTTATACTGATCTCTCCCTTGAATCAAAATTTCCCCTTTGCCCTTAAAACCATTCTTACTTTTAATGTAGTTTAGGCCATTTTTATTTTTCACAGCATTAGTAATAATCCTTCATTTGTTCTTCTAGCCTCCAGTCTGGTATTTCTTCAAATCTGCTTCCAAGCTGCTGATGGAATAACCTTTGTAAAATATAGCTCTTATCATGTAACTCCTATTCTTCTATCCTTCAGTGATCTCTACAACTTCCAGGTTAAGGCTTGTATTTTTTTACTTTTTACACAAGCTCTTTATGACCTACCCTCTCTCTTTAACTCTATTATCTATAGTCCCATCTACCAGCACTCTTCCAAAAGCACTACTCCAGCTGTTTAGAGTACCAAACCATGCCATTCTTGTTCAAATCTCAAAGCTTCCAGTGTGCTGTCCTTTTTTTCTGGTTATCTCTCTACCTTCTTGTGCCCTGCTTCATCTAGCTAACACTTACACATCACATACTACGTTGTCTAGGAAACTTTTCCTGTATCTTACAAATCTGATCAGGATATCCTTTCTCTATATTCCTGTAAAAAAAAAAAATCTGTCAAGCAGCTACCTTCTTATATTGTATCTGCTGATTTGCTTATCCCTCTATTAGACTATGAGCTTTTCAGAGAAGAGACTAATTGATTTTATAAACATCACAATAACCATAATAATATCTATAGCATAGGATAGGAATGCAGTAGATATTGGCTGAATAGTTGATTGATTGAATAACTGTATTTAAAAGCTATTGTGGAAACAGAAACAATACAACTTGGTAATTTATTAAACAAAGATGATGGGGGAAAGGGAAGCCAAAGACAGGGAAGTCTCTTTTACTGAGACTGCAACTTGGGTTACTGATGTCACTGACTTAAATAGGGAACTCGGGAGGAGTAGGTTTGGGGGATGGGCAATATAAGAGATTTCATTCTGGGTATATTTAGTTTGAAGTACTGTTTGACATCAAGGTGGAAGTAATCAATAAATAGCAGTAAACCAAGCTTGAAAGTAGAAATAGTAGCATGAGGGCTGTTGAGAGAGAACTGTAGTATAAAGAATGGAGTTGATAACTTCTGTAATGTTTAACCCTCCACCTGCTACATACTTGAACTTGATGCATATATAAACACCATTCACCCATTCATTTAGTATTTCATTTAATATATACTGTGTTTCTTTTATGTGTTCAGCCAAGCAGTAAATGTGAGATTATAAAGATTTCTAAATTGTGGTTCCTCGCCTGGATCAGGTAACAGTTTAGCAAAAGATCCAAAAACAAAACAAAACAAAAAACTATAAAATGTAAGAAATGCTATACAAAAGAGTTGGTGAGGTGTTATGAGAGCCTAAATAATAATTAAGGAAACAGATTCTGCTCTAGGAAATTGAAAATTACTTTAAGAGGAAATGATAATTAAACTTAATGTTTTCAAGAATGCATATCATACTAGGTGAAGAAGCAGCTAGTTTTCTAAATTCTTTTCAGTTTGGAAATTTTGTTTCGCTTCAAGTTTTGTCAAGAAAAATGTCAGAGAACTGAAAAACTCCAACTGCCCTCTTGAATAATATTACAACAGTGATCTTTAAAACTCCCTTCTCATTCCTTATTTTAGTCTTAGAATTATGTTGTTTTAAGAGTGGGACAAAAACCCTGAAAACAAGACATTTTAATGAATAACAGTGGTTGACTTTCCAATGAGTAATAATCACTTTGTGGATTCTTTATCTAAATTTATTCAGTAAACATGAACTTGAAGTCCCATCAGCAGCAATGTTGTTAGACTAATTGTTTATATATCACTAAATTTTAAGTAATATTTCAGAAAAGATGAAAAGGATCAGAAAATTTTAAAGGAAGAGGGACGTGAATTTGTCTTATAGTTTAAGAGGGGTCTGGTTATGTTTTTCTTCTTGGTGTTTCCTATTTTTATTGAAATTGTTTCTAGAAACAGAAGGGAAGGAAAGAGTCAAACATATTGACCCTATTAGCATGATGAATTTCGTTAGTATATACTGTATCATGGAAGCATCTTAAAACTTCCTTTATTTTAATATACATATCTTGTTTGGAAAGTAAGGACAGTATAAATTATTAAAGTTCCATTGAGGCTATTCAAGGTGGTCATCAAGACAATTCTGTGTACTCTATGTGAAATATATGGTTACCCTATTTGTAGACAAATTGAGTTCTTTCCAGAGGAATTTGGCACAGCTCTAAAGAAACCTTTTATTTTCTCTTCATTTTCTGCCAGTTGACTAAAAAAAACCTCAAACTAAGTTTGGAAACTTGTGTTGATTATGATTCTACTGATTGCGAGAATGTGTGTATATGTATGCGTGTATATAGATACAAAACATAGTTTAGCGAGCCTTTTTTAAGAGCTACCCAATTTGGCCATCTGCTTTCAAGCATCCCACAACATTAGAAAAACCACATCCTTTGCTGCTTACTGTAGGAAGTGAGTATCCAATAAATATATTCTCTGTTCTCTAGTAAACAGAGGAATAATTTATTGCTGTATATGTATTGTTACTTTGGTTATGGAATTAGGGATAGCAAAATAGGCTGTTATTTTCATTGTATAACATCTCTGATAAGGTTTTAGAGAAAGCCTATTTGTGAAGCTATGTTACACAATGTATGAAAATAACCTTCACACTGAATTATTAAAATATGTCATGTGATCATCTGTATAGAGGGGAGCTAACACGGTAAGAGGAAAATGCGTAATAGTTTTCTAAGATCACCTTGACCCCACCCTGAAGACTCATATTTAATATGCTAAATAAAAGTTTCTGTTATTATTTATCCTTTTATTCTCCAGATATCATTTAGTCAGCTAAGAAATACTTACAAGTTTGTACAATGAACAATGTACTGTGTTAAACAATTACTTGAAAACAAGATTAAAACATGGTCTACTGTCTGCTAGGAACTTGTAATTTTCTGAAAGCGTGAGATTTCCACATGTGAAAAGTTAAAAAAGCACAACTAGGCAGCACATAAGCGAACAATAAGGAGCTCAAAGGAAGGGGAAAGAATGACTAATATGACCATTTTTCTGAGAAACTTTGAAGAAAAATTAGGATTTGAGTTGGATGGGTTGAATTTGGCCAGGCAGAGTCAAGGAATGAAAGTTTTTATATAACAGGTACAAAAATGAACACGGGATGGAGGGCAAAAGGAAACCCACTCGTCTTAAAAAAAGTTAGGAGTCTGGGGCACCTGGGTGGCTCAGTGGGTTAAGCCTCTGCCTTCAGCTCAGGTCATGATCCCAGGTAATGATCCCAGGGTCCTGAGATCGAGCCCCACATCTGGCTCTCTGCTCAGCAGGGAGCTTGCTTCCGCCCCACCCCACCTGCCTCTCTGCCTACTTGTGATCTCTCTCTCTCTGTCACATAAATAAATAAAATCTTTAAAAAAAAAAAAAAAGTCCCCATGTTGCATCACCACTTCCTCATATCAGGGAGATCATATGATAGTTGTCTTTCTCTGCTTGACTTATTTCGCTAAGCATGATACGCTCTAGTTCCATCCATGTTGTCGCAAATGGCTGGTGATTCACAGACCTGTACCCCTGGGGATAAAAAATATATGTTTATAAAAAATAAAAAATTTAAAAAAAAGTTAGGAGTCAGACTGTGACATATATTAAATATAAAGCTGAGAAGTTTAAATACTAATAAGCCAATAATCTCACAGAAGATCTTGTTTTGTTATAGTGATAAAAACACATAACAGAATCTATTCTCTTGACAAATTTTTAAGTGTATAATACAATAATATTAACTATATGTATTAACTTCAGTGAATCTCTAGACCATTTTTATCTTGCATGTCTGAAAGTCTGCACCCATTGAACAGCAACCCTGTATTTCCACCTCCCCCAATGTCTGGCAGCCATCATCCTACTTTCTGCTTCTATGATGGTGACTATTTTAGATACCTCATATACATAGAATTATGCATTATTTGTCCTCCTGTGACTGGTTTATTTCCCTTAGTATAAGGTGTTCAGGGTTCATGATGTAGCACATTTTAGAATTTCCTTCTTTTTTAGGGCTAAATAACAGTCCATTGCCCAATAGTCTAAATATCTGCATTTTCTTTTTTTTTTTTTTTTTAAATTTTTTATTTTTTATAAACATATATTTTTATCCCCAGGGGTACAGGTCTGTGAATCACCAGGTTTACACACTTCACAGCACTCACCAAATCACATACCCTCCCCAATGTCCATAATCCCACCCCCTTCTCCCAACCCCCTCCCCCCGGCAACCCTCAGTTTGTTTTGTGAGATTAAGAGTCACTTATGGTTTGTCTCCCTCCCAATCCCATCTTGTTTCATTGATTCTTCTTCTACCCACTTAAGCCTCCATGTTGCATCACCACTTCCTCATATCAGGGAGATCATATGATAGTTGTCTTTCTCTGCTTGACTTATTTCGCTAAGCATGATACGCTCTAGTTCCATCCATGTTGTTGCAAATGGCAAGATTTCATTTCTTTTGATGGCTGCATAGTATTCCATTGTGTATATATACCACATCTTCTTGATCCATTCATCTGTTGATGGACATCGAGGTTCTTTCCATAGTTTGGCTATTGTGGACATTGCTGCTATAAACATTCGGGTGCATGTGTCCCTTTGGATCACTACATTTGTATCTTTAGGGTAAATACCCAATAGTGCAATTGCTGGGTCATAGGGCAGTTCTATTTTCAACATTTTGAGGAACCTCCATGCTGTTTTCCAGAGTGGCTGCACCAGCTTGCATTCCCACCAACAGTGTAGGAGGGTTCCCCTTTCTCCGCATTCTCGCCAGCATCTGTCATTTCCTGACTTGTTGATTTTAGCCATTCTGACTGGTGTGAGGTGATATCTCATTGTGGTTTTGATTTGTATTTCCCTGATGCCGAGTGATATGGAGCACTTTTTCATGTGTCTGTTCGCCATCTGGATGTCTTCTTTGCAGAAATGTCTGTTCATGTCTTCTGCCCATTTCTTGATTGGATTATTTGTTCTTTGGGTGTTGAGTTTGCTAAGTTCTTTATAGATTCTGGACACTAGTCCTTTATCTGATATGTCGTTTGCAAATATCTTCTCCCATTCTGTCAGTTGCCTTTTGATTTTGTTAACTGTTTCCTTTGCTGTGCAAAAGCTTTTGATCTTGATGAAATCCCAGTAGTTCATTTTTTCCCTTGCTTCCCTTGCCTTTTGCGTTGTTCCTAGGAAGATGTTGCTGCGGCAGAGGTCGAAGAGGTTGCTGCCTGTGTTCTCCTCAAGGATTTTGATGGACTCCTTTCACACATTGAGGTCCTTCATCCATTTTGAGTCTATTTTTGTGTGTGGTGTAAGGAAATGGTCCAATTTCATTTTTCTGCATGTGGCTGTCCAATTTTCCCAGCACCATTTATTGAAAAGGCTGTCTTTTTTCCATTGGACATTCTTTCCTGCTTTGTCGAAGATTAGTTGACCATAGATTTGAGGGTCTATTTCTGGGCTCTCTATTCTGTTCCATTGATCTATGTGTCTGTTTTTGTGCCAGTACCATGCTGTCTTGATGATGACAGCTTTGTAATAGAGCTTGAAGTCCGGAATTGTGATGCCACCAACGTTGGCTTTCTTTTTCAATATCCCTTTGGCTATTCGAGGTCTTTTCTGGTTCCATATAAATTTTAGAATTATTTGTTCCATTTCTTTGAAAAAGATGGATGGTACTTTGATAGGAATTGCATTAAATTTTCTTTATCTATTCATCCATCAATGTATGTTTGGGTTGTTTCAACCTATAGATTATTGCATAATACCGCCTTGAACATGGGAATGCAGTTACTTCTTTGAGCTCCTGCTTTCATTTCTTTTAGATAAATCCCCAGAAGTGGGATAGCTGGATCATATGTTAGTTCTGTTTTTAATTTTTGGAGGATCTCCACACAGTTTTCCATAGTGACTGCACTGTTTTACATTCCCATCAACGGTGCATAAGCATTCCAGTTTTTCTACATCCTTTCAACATTTATTTTCTTTTTGTTTGTTTACAGTAGTCATTCTAACAGGTATGAGGTGATATCTCTTTGTGGCTTTGATCTGCATTTTCCTCATGATTAGTGATGAACATTTTTAACATACACTTGGTCATTTGTATGTTTTATTTGGAGAAATTTCTCTTAAAGTCCTTTGGCCATTATTTAAATTGGATTATTCATTTTTAGCTGTTGGGTTATAGGAGTTCCTTATATATTTTAGATATTAAACACCAGATTTATGGTTTACACGTATTTTCTCCTATTCTGTAAACTGCCTCTTCACTATGTTGTTTTCTTTCTATGCAGAAGTATTTACCAGTCTATTTTTGCTTTTGTTGTCTTTCTTTTGTGTGAAGTCTAAAAAAACATTCTAAGACCAATGTAATAGAGCTTTCTGCCTATGGTTTCAGGTCTTTTATTTAATTCCTTAAACCATTCTGAATTGATTCACAGGTATGGTGTAAAAGAAGGGTCCGATTTTGCATATCCAGCTTTCCTATCACCACTTGTGGAAGAGGTTATCTTTTTCCCACAGTATAGTCTCAGCACTCTTGTCAAAGACTGATCATATGTTTGTGATTTTATTTCTGGGTTCTGTTTTATTGGCCCTTATATCTGTTTTTATGTTGGTATCAAATTTTTATTAATAACATATATTTTGAACTCAAGAGATGTGAGACCTCCAGCAATATTTTTTCTTAAGATTCTTTTGGCTCTTCAGGGTCCTTTGTGGAGGACATATGAATGTCCATATGAATAATAGAATTATTTTTCCTATATTTGCCATTTAGTTCTTGCCAGGGATTGCATTGAATCTGTAGATTGCTTTTGGTAGTATGAATGTTTTAACAGTATTAAGTCTTCTAGTCCAAGAACATGATATATCTTTACACTAATTGTGTCATCTTTAATTTCTATCAGCATTGTTTTATAATTTTCAGTGTATAAGTCTTTCACTTCCTTGGTTAAGTTTATTCCTAAGTATTTTATTGTTTGTGATGCTAATATAAATGGAATTTTTATCTTAGTTTCCTTTTCAGATTGTTTTTTTGTCAATGTATACAAATGCAGCTAGTTTTTGTATGTTGAATTCATATTCTACAACTTTGTTGAATTTATTTATTAGTTCTAACAATATGTTGGTAACATCTTTAGGATCTTCTACATACAAGATGATGGCAACTGTGAACAGAAATTTTACTTTTTCCTTTCTTTCTTGGGTACATTTTTTTCTTTATTGATTAATTGCCCTATCTAGGACTTCTAATACTGTGTTGGATGGAAGTGGTAGGAATGAGCATTCTTGCCTTACATCTAATCTTAGAGAAAAGCTTTCAGTTTTCCACTTTTGAGTATAATATCAACTGTGGACCTTTATTAAATTGACGTAATCCCCTCCTATTTTTGGTTTGTGGGGTGTTTTACCATGAAAGGGTTTTAAGTTTTGTCAAATGCTTTTTCTGCATCTATTGACATGATTATGTTATTTTTATCTTTTATTTTGTTAGTGTGGTGGATCAGATTGGTTGATTTTCATATATAAACAATTTTTATATCCCAGGGATGAATCCCATTTGGTTATGGTATATGATTCTTTAATGTGCTGTCGGATTCATTTTGCTAGTATTTTTTTGAGGATTTTACACCAATATTCACTGGAGAATTTGGCAGGTAATTTTCTTTTCTTGTAGTGTCTTTGTCTGGCTTTGGTATCAGAGTAATGCTGGCTTTGTAAAATGAGTTTGAATGTGTTCCCTTCTCTTCAACTTTTTTAAAGAGTTTGAAAAGGATTTGAATTAATTCTTTTTAAAAAATGTGTGGTAGAATTCCCCAGTAAAGTCATTGGGTTCTATGCTTTTTCTTTTTGGGAGGTTTTTAATTATTGATTCAATTTCCTCATTAGAGATCTGTTAGATTTTGTATTTCTTCATGATTTAGTTTTGTTAGGGTATGTGTTTCTAGGAATTTTATCTTCTATCTTTTGTCTTCTCGGTTAACCAAAATGTTGGTATGCAGTTGTTCATATTAGTATTTTAAGGTCCTCTTTCATTTTTTTATTTTATTTAGGTCTTGTCTTTTTGTTAGTCTAGCTGAAGGTTTGTCAGTTTTGTTGATTTTTTTTTTTTTTTTTAGTTTTGTTGATTTTTTTTTCTACTGTTTTCCTATCCTCTATTCACTTATTTCTGCTCTAATCTTTATTAGTTCCTTCTACCTCTTAACTTTCGGTTTACTTTGTTCTTTCTGGTTTCGTGAGGTATAGAGTTAGGTAGCTTACTTGAGATCTTTCTTCTTTTTTTAATGTAGTTGTTTACCATTTTAAAATTCCCTCAGTACTATTTTTATTTTTTTATCCCATAAATTGAGCAATATTGTGTTCTCATTCTCATTTGTCCCAAGATATTTTCTAATTTCTCTTTTGATTTCATCTTTGTCCTATTGGTTCTTCAGGAGTATGTTGTTTAATTTCCTCCCTATTTGTGACTTTTTCAGTTTTCCTCTGCTATTGATTTCTAGTTTCATTCCACTAAGATTAGAAAGGATAGTTGGTATAATTTCAATTTTAACTTTATTAAATTTTTTAAGACTTCTTTTGTGACCTAAAATATGATCTATGTAATCTGTACTGGCAAATGTTCCATATGTGCTTAAAAAGAAAGTATATTCTGCTATTTTGAGTGGTATGATCTTTGTATGTTTATTAGGTCCATTTGATCTTAGTGTTGTTCAAGCCTTCTGTTCCTTTGTTAATCATCTATCTGGTTGTTCTATCAGTCATTGAAAATAGGGCATAGGAATCTCTTGCATTTATTGTGTTTCTCTCTCTTTCTTCCTTCACTTCTGTCAATAATTGTTTCATGTATCTTATATTGGGTGCTTGTTTATTTATAACTGTTATGTCTTTCTGGCAAGTTGACCCATTGGTCATTAGGTAATGTCTTTCTTTGTCTCTTATAACGTTTTTTTATTTGGTCTGTTTTGTTTGATGTAAGTATGCTTACATACTTATGCACCTGCTTTCTTTTGGTTATCATTTGCATGGGATGTCTTTTTTCATATTTCACTTTCATCTGACATATGTCATTAAATCCAAATTGTGCCTGTTGTAGATATCATATAGATGTAGTTTTTAAAAATCCATTCAGCCACTCTGTCTTTTGATTGTACCCTTTAATCCATTTACATTTAAAGTGATTACAAATAAGGAAAGACTTACTAGTGTCATTTTGTTAATTGCAGCTGTTTTATGTCTATAGCTTCTTTATTCAGGTTTTCTCTTCCTGTCTTCAGATGTGTTTGGTTGAATTTTTATTATGATATGCTTTGATTCCTTTCTTGTTTTCTTTCGTGTATCTTTTTTTTGTTTGTTTGTTTAAAACTGTGCAACATCTCCTTTATTTCTTTTTAAATGCCATTTTATGGTGGACGTATAAAGCAACAGCAGCAGTTACAAAATGTTGTCTGAGTAATTCTAAGAGCTCTAAACAAAGATCTGTGTACATGCTGAATAAAAAGATGTTCGATTCATAGTGTTTAACTTTAAACAGTACACTGTTTAACTTTAACAAACATCTTTAGTTGGAATTTTCATGTAAACCTTTAGAGAGATGTGACTCACAGAGACCAAAAGTAAAATAGCTTCTCCTTTCACGATTTAGTGAGGTGGTCTGCATTCTCAAAAACGATTTACAAAATACGAGAAATGTTGCGTGTGAGTACTAGGCATAAAATATTCCATTTTCTTACAGAAGGAGCAGCAGGGGGACAGGGAGCCTAGTGGATGCCCTGTCACCACCTTTCCCAAAGATGTATACCCCCAAGAATGGCAGTGGAAACCTGGCAGCAAGCCACTCACAATTCTTTTTGGTTGTTTTAAACATACAAGCATTCTCTGACATTTCCCTCCCCAGCCTGTGAGTACCACCCCAGCCTGGCAGGATACAAGCCCATGTCCTCTTCCTCAGTTTTCCCCTTAGAATTATTTACAGGATGCCTACAGGTATGGTACAAACTAGGATGAAATTAATGACAGTTTGCATTTCCAGACATGCTCGCGTGGTTAAATAAGCCCACCACGCTGACTCCGAAGGCTGCTTCAAAGCTAGGGTGACTCGGAGGCACTCTCATCCGTAACCTCAGAGACAGGCTTCTCGCTGGCTGGGGTGGGTTCGCAGCCTCTGTCCTCAACAGTGCTGGGGGCCTTGGGGGCGGGGGGCGTCACATCCACAGCCGGTGCGGAGGCAGCGGGTGCGGAGGCAGCGTCTGCCCTTGCAGTGGTCGTGGCAGGGTCGAAGAGTGGGCTGCCGGTGGGTGGGAGAGAGGAGAGCAGCTCCCCTGAGCTTGCTGCAGAAGACACCTCCGGAACCAAAGGGAATGACGGGAGGAGCTCGTATGGCATGGGGAGAGGTGCAATGCCAGATAAGTTTCGGGGAGGCAAGGAAGGAAGAGGTGGCAAACCCGGGTTCACGAGTTCCGGTAAGCTGACGCCTGGCATGACGTGCGGTGTGGGGAGGTTGAGGTTGGCGAGGGCAGGCAGGTTAGGCAGTCCTGTGGGTAAAGGCATCAGACCTAGTAATGTAGTAGCTGGGTTCATTGGTGGCACAGAAGTAAGGGACTGGTTTACTTGTGGTGGCAATAATGGCACTGTTGGGACACCTGTACTGAAAACATTACTGACAGCTGGTGGAGTTGAGCTAATAGAAAGTCCAGACAGACCCTGTTCAATTTCTGTAGTTCCCGGTGGTGACAAAGATGGGCGATTAACTGAGGACAGCTGGACCTCTGTAAACCCATCTTTAAGAGGAGTAATAGGTGTACCAGTCATCTGTCCAGGAAGAGAAATTTTCTTCCCTTCTTCAAACGGGCGGGTTGGTATTCGATGCAAATAACCGTATCCAATGCCGCATCCTAGGCTGCCTTCACCACCCCATGCAGAATTTGGTGTAATAATCACTTCTGGACAGTTATCAGTGTCTGTATTATTCACATGAAGCTTCAGTGGTTTTGCTTCATGTGTTTCAATAAGGCTGAACAGATCTTCAGACACATTCATGACTGTATCTGCTCCAATGATACAAGACCTGATACAAGACTGAGACCTGCCAGTGCCGCGGAAGAATTTGATTCTACTTCCAATACGTGCCAAACATTTTCGTTTGCCCCATCAAAGCTGCTGAAACGAATGCTCACTCCCAGCAAGCCCTGGTCACCCCACATGTTGCTGGGGGTGACAAATGTCTCTCGCAGCTCCAGTGTTTTCCTACTGTAGATCAGCATTTTTACAGGCTTTTCAACATTTGCTTTCAGTAGATCCTTTAGAGTGTCATTGTCTTTATTTAATCTCAAACCATTAATAGAAACAATAAAATCAAAGAATGGCTCCAGTCCAGCTCTATGTCCTGGGGAATTTTCTTGTACCCGAAGGACGTGGTAGCCTTCCGTCCCCCCGCCAGGGATCTCGACGCTCTGCGAGGACCCCATGGCGGCGGGCGATCGGTGTGGCCCGAAGGGGATCCGCATTGCTCCCCGCCCCCCGCGCACCACCCGCTCCGCTCCTCCGCCTCTTTTGTGTATCTTTTATAGATACTTTCTTCGTGGTTACAGTGGAGCTTATATAAAACCTCTTTTAATTATAGCAATCTATTTTAAGCTGATTACAACTTAACTTTGGTTACATACAAAAACTCTACTCTTTTACTCTATGGAAGATTTTGAGAGGTATGAGATGATGAAACATTATTTTTGGAAGAATAACAATAACAAATTATAAATATGAATGTAGTGGATATATAGGATAGATAAGTGCAATATCAGTTAAAGACTGTTACAAACACCATAAGGAGAAGAAAACTAATATTTATTGAGTCTCTGTTATATTCAAGGTATCTTTTTCTTTCTTGCAATAACTTTATGATGATGATGGTAACATGATTCTACAGATAAGGAAACTTGGACTATAGCCCTAGGAATCTTCAGAGCTGGAATTCGAGCCCAGACTTGACTTCAGATTCTATATATTTCAAATTCAAAAAGAAAAAGAATTTGTGTATTTAACATGACAAATATGAAACATGCACATAATTTAAACTGATAATAAAACAAACTATATTAAGAAATGAACCATTATAAGCTTCTTGAGTATCCCTCACTAATCATGTCTGCCTCTTCCCATCTTGTTTATAGATAACCACTCTCTTGTTTTTGCCATACTTTTACCATCTGTGTTTACACTCTCACGATAAAAATTCTGACCCTCCCAGAAAAGATTTTGTTCTTTCATGTAAGTTCCCATTATACTTTGCTTCTGCTTCTACTTCTATCACAGCTCTTTTTTTTTTTCTATCACAACTCTTATTTACTAATTTTTATTTTAAAGTATCATCATCCTTAGGAAATTATGAATTCATTGGGAATATGAACTGTGTTTTGTCTTTGTATACTCAGGGCCTAATGTTGTGCTGTTTATTGGACCTAATGCAGAGTAGAAAATTAGTAAATGTAGGATTTTTAAAAATGAATGAACAATGAATTAAATAATTAAGAATTAGGTGTCTTGTGATAGAATGGAAATATCACAACATGCTGATCCCATACCTTAAGTCAGTCTAAATATTTAAAATGTATCACTTAGAGATCTAGAAGAATATTTTGGATATTAAAGAGTTAGAAATCATTTTACCAGTCAGAATTCTTTCAGTTGTAAGTAATAAAAACCAATTTAAATGTGATTATATAAATATGAGAAAAGTTTAGGAATTCAAACAACTAAATACGGGACCACAAACAATATCATTAGAATCCAATTACTCCTGCTCTTTAATTTGTTAATGTATGGATTGCATTCCCAGGCTCTCTCTACTTCATGGTTTCCTACTCTTTAGGTTTATACCATCCTTAATGCTACTTCCAGCTGTTCCACTGTAGTCTAAAATTTCCTTTAGTAAGACTGAGTTGGGTTTCTGGCTCATTACTGAACCAATCACTGTTTCTAGGGTGTAGAATATGCTGACTGACTTATACATGTCACATGTCAACCCACGAATTTAGGCAGGGGTGGACTCAACCTCTCCTCAATCATATGGGCTGAGTGAGGAGAAATTGTTTCCCTAAGTAAAATTAGGGTGCTATAAAGAACTTCTTAAACTCAACACCCAAAAAATAATCACGTCAAGAAAAAAGGGCAGAAGACATGAACAGACACTTCTCCAAAGACCTAGAAATGGCTAACAGACACATGGAAAAATGTTCATCATTGTTAGCCATCAGGGATATTCAAATCAAAACCACATTGAGGGGCACCTGGGTGGCTCAGTGGGTTAAGCCGCTGCCTTCGGCTCAGGTCATGATCTCAGGGTCCTGGGATCGAGTCCCACATCGGGCTCTCTGCTCGGCGGGGAGCCTGCTTCCTTCTCTCTCTCTCTCTCTCTATCTCTCTGCCAACCTCTCTACCTACCTGTAATCTCTCTCTGTCAAATAAATAAATAAATAAAATCTTTAAAAAAAAAAAAAAAAAAAAACCACATTGAGATACCACCTTACACCAGTTAGAATGGCAAAAATTGACAAATGTTGGAGAGGTTGTGGATAAAGAGGAACCATCTTACGCTATTGGTGGGAATGCAAGTTGGTGCAGCCACTTTGGAAAGTGTGGAGGTTCCTCAAAAAGCTAAAATAGAGCTACCCTATGACCCACGGCACTACTACCCCAAAGATACAGATGTAGTGAAAAGAAGGGCCACATGTACCCCAATGCTCATAGCAGCAATGTCCATAATAGCCAAACTGTGGAAAGAGCCAAGATGGTCTTCAACAGATGAGTGGGTAAATAAGATGTGGTCCAACTGGGGATGGTATGTGCTATGGTGAGTGCTGTGAAGTGTGTAAACCTGGCAATTCACAGACCTGTACCCCTGGGGCTAATAATACATTATATGTTAATAAAAAATTTAAAAAAAAGATATGGTCCATATATACAATAGAATATTACTCAGCCATCAGTAAGGATGAATACCCAACTTTTGCATTAACATAGATGGAACTGGAGGAGATTATGCTAAATGAAATAAGTCAAGCAGAGTAAGTCAATTCTGATATGATTCCACTTATTTGTGGAAAATAAGGAATAGCATGGAAGACATTAGGAGAAGGAAGGGAAAAATGAAGGGGAAATCAGAGGGGGACACAAACCATGAGAGAGTATGGACTCCAAGAAACAAACTGAGGGTTTCAGAGAGAAGGGTTAGTCCAGTGATGGGTATTAAGGAGGGCACGTAATGCAGGGAGCACTGGGTGTTATATGCAAGCAATGAATCATGGAACACTATATCAAAAACTAATGATGTACTGTATGGTGACTAACATAACAAACAAACAAACCAAATAAGACCTAAATTGTAAAAGAACAAAAAATAAAAAGTAAACAGACTAACATAAGGGAAATGGAAGGAAAAATAAGATAAAACCAGAAAAATTAAGAGTCTTTTGAGAATGTAATTGGACTGGCATCAAACAACATACACCCATTTCAATAATCTAATCCATCTCTTCCAATTAAAAATAAGATAACTGCACAAAAATGTTATTGCCTAAAGTCATACAGTTTCTTAAATGGTGCTCTATACATAAGCTTGTGCTAATATATTATATACTGTTAAACTGACCAAGAGGTGCTTGCTTTGGCAGCACATATACTAAACTGACCAAGAGCTTTTCATTTTTTGATTATATTAAAACATAGCAATGATAGAACAAGGTATAATATGAAGACAAGATTCTTGTGCAGTTTATCACTCTGCTGCATTTCAGAACTAAAAATTAAACCCACTTGGATAGAGTCACTATTGGCATAGTTATTTACTACACTTAAAAATTAGATAAAATCTTTTAATGGTTTTAGAATCACTAAAAACAATAATGTAAAAGTTTTTAGAAGAGATTTACTTAAAGCTTTGCAGACATATTGGATAGTTAGGGAAACAGAACTGAATAAGAAGAATGTCACCATTTTATGGATGGAGAGATAAAGAGTTTCCAAGACTGGCAAGGCTTAAAAGCCTATGCAACCACTAAGCTGACACTGCAGGAAATATTAAGGGGGGTTCTATAAAAGAGGAAAAATCCTAAGAATAGCATTGAACAGAAATATAGAGACAATCTACAGAAAGAGAGACTTCAAAGGTAATGCAATGTCAATAAAAATGTATCTATCAGTAATCACTCTCAATGTGAATGGCCTAAATGCGCCCATAAAATGACACAGGGTTGCAGATTGGATAAAAAATGACAGAACCCACCCATATGTTTTCTACAAGAGACCCATTTTTAACCTAAAGATACACCCAGACTGAAAGTGAAGGGATGGAGAAGCATCTTTCATGCCAATGGGCCTCAAAAGAAGGCTGGAGTAGTGATTCTCATATCAGATAAATTAGATTGTCAACTAAAGACTGTAGTCAGAGATACAGAAGGACACTACATAATTCTTACAGGGACTATCCACCAAGATGATTGAACAATTGTAAATATCTACGCCCCCAATATGGGAGCAGCCAATTACATTTTAAAAACTATTAATCAAGATAAAGAGTCATATTGAAATGAATACATTAATAGTAGAAGATCTTAACACGCCTCTCTCAGAAATAGACAGATCATCGAAGCAGAAAATCAATAAAGAAACAAGAGCATTGAATGACACATTGGACCAGGTGGACCTCATAGATATATACAGAACATTCCACCCTAAAACAACAGAATACTCATTCTTCTCAAGTGCACATGGAACCTTCTCAAGAATGGACCACATACTGGGTCACAAATCAGGACTCAACCAATACCAAAAGACTGAGATTATTCCCTGCATATTCTCAGATCACAGTGCTTTGAAACTGGAGCTCAATCACAAGGCAAAGTTCGGAAGGAACTCAAACACCTGGAAGCTAAAAACCACCTTGCTTAAGAATGCTTGGATCACCCAGAAGATCAAAGAAGAACTTAAACAATTCATGGAAACCCATGAGAATGAAGACACTTCGGTCCAAAACCTATGGGATACAGCAAAGGCGATCCTAAGGGGGAAATACATAGCCATCCAAGCCTCCCTCAAAAAAATTGAAAAATCCAGAATACACCAGCTGTCTCTACACCTTAAAGAGCTGGAGAATCAACAACAAATCAAACCAACTCCACATATAAGAAGGGAAATAATCAAGATTAGAGCAGAGATCAATGAGGTAGAAACCAGAGATACAGTAGAATGTATCAATGAAACTAGAAGCTGGTTTTTTGAAAGAATTGGCTACACTAATCCAAAAGAAAAGAGAGAAAGACCAAATTAATAAAATTATGAATGAAAAGGGAGAGATCACAATTAACACCATGGAAGTAGAAACAATCATCAGAAATTATTATCAACAGTTATATGCCAAAAGGCTAAGCAACCTAGATGAAATGGATGCATCCCTGGAAAACTATAAACTCCCAAAATTGAACCAGGAAGAAACTGACAACCTGAATAGACTGATATCTGTAATGAGATTGAAGCAGTGATCAAAAACCTCCCCAAAAACAAGAGCCCAGGACCTGATGGATTCCCTGGGGAATTCTACCAAACTTTCAAAGAAGAAAGAACACCTATTCTGAAACTGTTTCAAAAAATTAAAGCAGAAAGAAAACTTCCAGACTCTTTTTATGACGCCAGCATTACCCTGATCCCCAAACCAGGCAAAGACACTATCAGAAAAGATAATTTCAGACCAATATCACTGATGAATATGGATGTTAAGATTCTCAACAAGATCCTAGCAAACAGGACCCAACAGCACATTAAAAAGATTATCCATCATGACCAGGTGGGATTCATCCCTGGGTTACAAGGATGGTTCAACATTTGCAAATCAATCAATGTGATAGAACAAATTAGTAAGAGAAGAGAGAAGAACCACATGGTCCTCCAAATCGATGCAGAAAAAGCATTTGACAAAATCCAGCATCCATTCCTGATTAAAACGCTTCAAAGTATAGGGATAGAGGGAACATTCCTGAGCTTCATAAAATCTATCTATGAAAGACCCACAGCAAATATCATCTTCAATGGGAAAAAGCTTGCAGCCTTCCCGCTGAGATCAGGAACATGACAAGGATGCCCACTCTCACCACTCTTGTTCAACATAGTATTAGAAGTCCTAGCAACAGCAATCAGACAACAAAGAGAAATAATAGGTATCCAAATTGGCAATGAAGAAGTCAAACTCTCTCTCTTCGCAGATGACATGATTCTTTATATGGAAAACCCAAAAGACTCCACCCCCCAAACTACTAGAACTCATACAGCAATTCAGCAACGTGGCAGGATACAAAGTCAATGTATAGAAATCAGTGGCTTTCTTATACACTAACAATGAAAATACAGAAAGGCAAATTAGAGAATCGATTCCATTTACTATAGCACCAAGAACCATAAGATACCTGGGAATAAACCTAACCAAAGAGGTAAATGATCTGTACTCGAGGAACTACAGAACATTCATGAAAGAAATTGAAAGACACAAAAAGATGGAAGACCATTCCATGCTCTTGGATCAGAAGAATAAACATTGTGAAAATGTCTATACTGCCTAGAGCCATCTATACTTTTAATGCCATTCTGATCAAAATTCCACCGGTATTCCTCAAAGAGCTGGAGCAAATAATCCTAAAATTTGTATGGAATCAGAAGAGACCCCAAATCGCTAAGGAAATGTTGAAAAACAAAAATAAAACTGGAGGCATCATGTTACCTGATTTCAAGCTTTATTACAAAGCTGTGATCACCAAGACAACATGGTACTGGCATAAAAACAGACACATAGACCAGTGGAACAGAGTAGAGAGCCCAGATATGGACCCTCAACTCTATGGTCAATTAATCTTCGACAAAACAGGAAAAAATATACAGTGGAAAAAAGACAGTCTCTTCAACAAATGGTGCTGGGAAAACTGGACAGCTATATGTAGAAGAATGAAACTCAACCATTCTCTTACACCGTACACAAAGATAAACTCAAAATGGATAAAAGACCTCAACATGAGACAGGAATCCACCAGAATCCTAGAGGAGAACATAGGCAGTAATCTCTTCGATATCAGCCACAGCAACTTCTTTCAAGATATGTCTCCCAAGGCAAAGGAAACAAAAGCGAAAATAAACTTTTGGGACTTCATCAAAATCAAAAGCTTCTGCACAACAACCGAAACAGTCAAAAAAAAAAAAAAAAAAAAAAAAAAAAAAAAAACCAAAGAGGAATGGGAGGAGATATTTGCAAATGACAGTACAGACAAAAGGTTGATATCCAGGATCTATAATGAACTCCTCAAACTCAACACACACAAAACAGACAATCATATCAAAAAATGGGCAGAAGATATGAACAGACACTTCTCCAATGAAGACATACAAATGGCTATCAGACACATGAAAAAAATGTTCATCATCACTAGCCCTCAGGGAGATTCAAATTAAAACCACATTGAGATATCACCTTACACCAGTTAGAATGGCCAAAATTAACAAGACAGGAAACAACATGTGTTGGAGGGGATGTGGAGAAAGGGGAACCCTCTTACACTGTTGGTGGGAATGCAAATTGGTTAAGCCTCTCTGAAGAACAGTGTGGAGATTCCTCAAGAAATTAAAAATAGAACTTCTCTATGACCCTCCAATTGCACTCCTGGGTATTTACCCCAAAGTTACAGATGGAGTGAAAAGAAGGGCCATCTGTACCCCAATGTTTATAGCAGCAGTGGCCATGGTCGCCAAACTATGGAAAGAACCAAGATGCCCTTCAACGGACGAATGGATAAGGAGCATTTGATTTTTAACAACATTGATTTTGGTTTTGATTAACAAAAGGTTTTTAATTGTGAAATTACTAATCACATTCAGATTGTTACTTTCTTCTGAGGATTATCCTCTTTTTACCAGCTTGTATTAAGAAGGGAAATAAGATGTGGAACATGTAATGAGAATAATGGGCCCTGGATTCTGCTAGTCTCTTAATAGATATTAAAATAGTGCATATGTCTTCCATCTGTTTTTAGACTTTGTGGATACTCTATTATGTATTTATTGTACTGTTATCAAATTAACAATTGTACTCATTGATTGAAATTTAGAGCTACTTTTTCTGAGTGTCTGGCTGAAGGGTAACATACTGAGCACATTATTTGAACACCAGCATGCTTAAAAAAATAAGTTTATCCTACCTCTCCCAATTTTTTGGATGCCCTATAGTTTTCTGCTCACCTACCCTCTGAATTCATTTTGATAACCTAATAATGGAAAAGAATGGTACCAAATTGTATTATCATCTCAGATTCATGCTGATTGAAAAATATTAGTTGAGCTGAAGATTTTATTATTTGTGTTTATTTTGCTTT
Source organism: Mustela lutreola (assembly GCF_030435805.1). Taxonomy (NCBI): domain Eukaryota; kingdom Metazoa; phylum Chordata; class Mammalia; order Carnivora; family Mustelidae; genus Mustela; species Mustela lutreola. Next base: position 72,337,686 of record NC_081299.1, on the reverse strand, counting down.
TATAGGGACTCCTCGGAAATAGGGGACCTCCTGGACCTCCTGGTCTCAAAGGACTTCAGGTATGGAAGAAATAAATATCCAGGCAGAAATTGCTTCAGTTCCAATTTTCCCTTTTTTACTTTTTGTTTAAAGAAAAACATTGTTTTAATATGGACAGTTCTTGCCACCGAGGATTTCGGGTTACTAACCACTTTATATTGGCAGTTATGGAGTGGGATTTGGAATGTTTTCAGGGTTGTGAACTTTAAATAATTTATGTCACTAATCTCCATGGAATATCTGAAGAATATGAGCTAGACTCTCACTCATATGTACTAGAATATAGTTACTATTTGTATCTGTTTTATATTTGTGGTCTAGTAAATTTTATTTTACTTGAATTGTGAATTGAGCAAAAATGTTTACTGATCAAATAAATAAAATAGAATACATGATACTAAATAGGTCTATGGATGCTGTTCAGATATGGTAACATCAGCTTTTTATTTAAAGGTGAAAAGTCAGTATGTTTTAGAAAATATGTCAATACATGTAATAAAAACATTTATTGCTTTTTAATTTTCTTAGAGAATAATACATAAAGTGTCTTTTTTTATGTTTCTCTGTTCTCTATCCACTCATATATTCTTTGATCCTTAGAAGAATGAACAAGATTTTTGCATTTTAATGACATTATAACTGGCTTCACCCCAAGAATACTGGACCTATAAGTTAGTCAAGAAGTAGCTCTAAATATTAACTCCATTCAGTAGGATCCAATATACTGTTGTATATTGTTGAAAACAGAACTAAGGCTCAAAACCATATGTATTGAATGAATGACATATTAAAATATGCCAAGAGCAAACATGTCCTGTACCAACAACTTTTTAATATACCTATATATATTGATTTCCATATATTAAGAACTTAATTGATTTTCCCTCTGTATGGGAGAGATATTGAGCCCAAGAAGTAAAGGTAATCCTTAATTTATGATTCCTAATCTTTGTTAGGTTTTCAATGCACATTTTTCTGATGACTAGGGATACTGAGCCTATCTTCATATGTCTGTTGGCCATCTGTATGTCGTTTTTGGAAAAGTGTCTATTCAGGTCCTCATTTTTAATTGGATTATGTGGGCTTTTGGTGTTGAGGTTATAAGTTCTTCAAATATTTTAGATATTAAGCCCCTTACAAATATCCTGATTTTGTGATAGATATGCTAATTACTTTAACACTTATTAATTCTCAACTTTCTATATATAACTTTTATGCTCTACCAATTTAAAAACAAATAGTGCCCTTTAGAGTAGATGTGGAGTTGTCACTCACTCCAAATATTTAAAACGTTCTGGGATTACAGAGTAAAATACAAGAAAGTTGGGGTGCCTGAGTGGGTTGGTGGGTTAAATATCTGACTTGGGCTCAACTTATGATATCAGGGTCTTGGGATCCAGCCCCACTTCCAACTCTCCACTCAGCAGGGAGTCTCTTTCTCCCTCTGCCCCTCCCCCCCATATCCCCACTCTTGCTTGGTCTCTCTCTTTTTTTTTCTCTCTCAAATAAATAAAATCTTTAAGAAAATGAAATACAAGGAAGTCACAGCATTATTTTCATCACCTCTCAGTGAGTTTAAGATTTCAGAATAAATAGAATAAGGGTTTACCTTTTTAAAAACTTATTTCAGGCCATGATATGTTATGATTTTTTTTTTTTTTTAAGGGAGAAGAAGGACCAATTGGACCCTTTGGAGAACTGGGGCCAAGAGTAGGTATCATATAAATACTTTTGAAAAAGTGCTTCTCTTAAAATAACTGTTATGTGAATGCCTTTTAATAGCACCAAATTTTAAGTTGTAATAAAGGACAAAAAACACTATAACCGTACAATCCCTCTAAATAATACAAGCCTATAACTGGAATTTCCCAGAAATATTTTAAATGATATGCCTACAGTATATCTGGTTGTTCCTTCAGTAGTTTTATGGTCTTAGTAATTTGTGCTAATTATAAAGTTTCTCATAAAGTAATAGAAAGTGAAATACTGTAGCCATTCTAGTGATATTCTGGGAATTTCTGTTTTCTAAGCATGCCAGTAAAATTATGGAACCTAAATAAGATGTATTTTCTGTCAACTTTTTCTTCAGATAATATTGTGTGGTAATAAATGAATTACCTATTTTCAAGTTCTGAAAATTAGCTCCTTAAGAATTTGGGCATGCATGACCAAAGAATACATTATTATGAAATAATTAAGGCATGTGTATCACATTTATTTTAAGAGGGATCATTAGACTCACATGAAATACATCTCATTCTTTTTTCTTGAGAACATCATAACATGCAGTTTCTTCAAACATTTTTACATTTTAGGAGACAATAAATCTTTCCTTTGCACCTTTACCTCACTAGTACATATACTACACTATCCCACTGAAAGAGAAAGGAGAATTTTTATTTCATTTTTATGTGAAGTGAGTTATATAACAGAAAGATTATTATTATTTGAGCCCAGGATAATTGACCTCATTTAAAACTTAGTTCTCTAGAAAACAAGAAAACCACAGTTGCCTCTTACCAACTCAGTCTTAATAGGTATTACTATTGTTCTACTGTTGTTTGAAGATAAATTTAAACCTAGTATTCCTCGAAGTATGAATCACATGAATCATTTCTAATCCTGAAAACAACCCTGCAGGATATTGTCCACATTTTTAAAATATTAAAATAAGGCCTTACTATTACATGCTCAAACATAACCTGCTCAGGATAAAACTAATATGGCAGAACTTAAACAGGACTGAAAGTGATGACTTCAGCACTGATGCCCTGAATTCCTTTACTTCAAATAGAGTTTAAATGTGCTGATACAGATTCCATTCAAAATGTGATATAATGTATAATTATTTCTTAATATACTGTAATTCCTGAGTATTACATTATTTGAGATAAAAGAATTAGTCACACCAAGGCTTTTTATAAAACAATGTGAATTAACTGTATTATTTTAAATTCTGTAAATATCATAGACAAATCTAATAATTTAGACTTTTCATTACATTTCTTCAACTATCTCTGATTAGAGAGCAATTGATTGTCAGCAATAATAGGATGATTTTGGTCCTTTGTTTTACTTTGTGCTTGGTAAAAAAACACTAGACAATTCCAAGCAAGGCAGAGGTAAAAATTAGAACAATTTTTTTGATAGACATACTAAATATAATTTTTAAGTTTCTAAAGTTTTTATGTGTAGTCAAAATGTATTTTGACTAAAAGCTCGAGGATTGTTTTGTTTTGTTTAAGAAAGAAAACTAGGAGTATTTGTTAATGGATAGAAATAATAAAATCCAAATCTATAATATGTGATAGGTATTATAAATTAGTATTCTATTTAGCCATTGCCCCCCCACACACTTTTTTTTACTCTCAGATTGAATTTGTCACATACATTGATTGAGGCATAGTGATCTTCTTAATATGATTTTGTATATTAGATATCAGTTGTTTGATAATAGGAATCACATACTATGGATTGATCTACCAAGTGTCTGGGATTTTGATTTCCTCTCCTTCAGTGATCTTATTCTCTACTCTTTAGTACTGTTGGAGTCATAACCTTTACCTTGTCATTGCCAATAATAGATTCTCCTTATTTTCAGTTTCAGACTTCTTACTCCTCAAATATAATCTCCTTTCTTTCTAATGCATTCTATCTTGTAACCAATCCGATAGTCCCAGTAGGAATTTTAATCCATTGATCCAATTGCCTTTCCATTATTCCTATTTTCCTCAGAGACTTCACATCCCTCCTCATCATGCTTAAAACACTATATTATCCCTTTGATTTCATTTTGATTCTAGTCCCATACTCATTCACTTTTTTAAAAAGATTTCATTTATTTATTTGAGAGAGCATGTGCATAAGTTTGAGAGGGTCAGAGGGAGAAGCAGACCCCTTGCTGATCAGGGACCCTGATCCGAGGCTCCATCCTACGACCCTGAGATCATGAACTGTACTGAAGGCAGACATTTAACACCCCAGGCGCCCCTCCATATTCCTTTACTTTTAATTTCCTAATTATTATTTTCTACTTTCTCTCTTCTTAACTCCATTCGTTTCTCTCTGATTTTCATTCTTTTTTTTTTTTTTTTAAGATTCTATCCATTGACTTGACAGAGAGAGATCACAAGTAGACAGAGAGGCAGGCAGAGAGAGAGGAGGGGAAGCCAGCTCCCCGCTGAGCAGAGAGCCCGAAGCGGGGCTCGATCCCAGGACTCTGGGATCATGACCTGAGCCGAAGGCAGAGGCCTTAACCCACTGAGCCACCCAGGTGCCCCTCTGATTTTCATTCTTAGCCCATTACTTTGCATCCCAGTTCCCTGAGAAGATTGAATTTTTCAGGGGACTTCTACAAGTTTCTACTATTGCTTCTATCTACCTCTCTATCTATACCATTTACTTGGCCTTTCCTGCTGTTATTGTGAATGAACAGGCCATTTTTCTAGCTAGGTCAAACTTCCACTTGTTTACTACATATCTTATCCTTTTGTCTACCGAAAAACATTGACTCAGCTATTTCCCACTTTCATCTGCATCTTAATTTCAGTCTTTGTAATGGATCAATCCTATCAGCAAACAAAGATGCTATTATTATTTTCAGTGAGGTCTTCCTTGGCAATTTTATAAAAAATTTGAACAAAACTCCTGAAACAGTTTATATTTCCCTTCCTTGCTTAATTCTATGTCCTTCACATTTACCACTACCTAACATACTACATATTTTACTTATTTCATTAAATAATATCATCCTCATTAGAATGTAAGCTCTATGAAGGCAGGTATGATTAGTGCTTTCCTCAATCCCCAATCCCTAGAACTGTGTAGGGCACATAGTAAACAGTTAAAGACTGTAGAATGAATACTAATGGGTATGCTGAAATACATTTATCAAGTGTTTCATCTCATGAAATGGTCTGAATTTCATAAATGTTTGGAAATTTCCAAAAATGAAAATCATTAAACATACCTCTTTTTTTTTTTTTTTTTTCCTGTTCTCATCTAGGGAAAACCAGGTCAAAAGGGTTTTGCAGGTGAACCAGGACCAGAAGGCTTAAAGGTAAATTAGCTGACTTATTAGGAGTTATAAACTATAGTTTTCAAAAAGATAAAATTATGACTTTCATAAAAATATAAAATGAACATTAAGATTTTGTCAACTTATTAATAAGGTATCAGTGATATGTTAAAACTGACTCAAATAACATTAAAAAAGTTATATATCTTTAAATCTACGTATATATCTTTATATCTATATCTACATCTATATGTGTGTTTATAAATATCTATAATGTGACTGTGTATATCTATATCTTTATTTGGATAGATATGCAGTTTAATAAAGAATTGCTAAATTTGTGGTGAGATATAAAATAAACCAAAGTTTTGGGGGCTGTCCATTTCACTGGACAGAATTCTACAAGTTAATATTATAAATTCACCATCTATCTATATCTATATCTATATCTATATCTATATCTATATCTATATATAGAGAGAGATATATTTTTTCTTTTCCCTACTAAGTCTGGGTCTTTTAAGCAATTATATAGTGATTCTAAGTACATTCCCTAGAAAATCACTAGGTGACCTTCACCACTTTATGTCATTGAAAGAATGCAACATGTACTTTTTTGCCTTGTTTCCAAGTTTTGTGTGACTTTTAAAACCAACAAATATAAGGTAATGCACTGGTTTCTTAGGGGCAACACTAAGGTCTAAAGGAAACTAGCTTATAAGAATTGGTGATTTATTCAAATTTAAAACTTTAGGAAAAATGGAAAAATTTTATAGCATTATAGCTCAGTTTCTTAAAGTTAGAAGTCATCATTTATAGTAAACTATTTCTGTGATCCTAGAATCTAAGAAATAGATTAACAATATCTTTTGAGGTCAATTAACAAAGGAAGGCGAACTAAACTATTTTCTGATGTGTCAGCCTGTCTCTCTGTGGCTGCAGTTATCCTGGGGAAATATGTGTAGCTGACTTTCAAGTTATACATAAAAATGGAAACACAGTATTTATAAACAGAAAGCTTAATTCTGCTTGACTAAGATTAATCACTGTACTGCCAGATAGCTCTAAACAAACCCACCTGTGAGCTACCATCCAAACTTGCCGGAAACTGAATCTCAGTCATAGTGACATCCTGCCTTTTTTCTAGAATCACCCGAGATTTGAGATTTGTTCCCCAGAGGATGAAGAGTTCTTTACTGTTCAGCTCCTCGTATTTGTCCCTGAAATTTTAGTATTGGTGTATCACATAGCTATTCACTAGAACTGGTGTTCCCTTGGGGGAACCTGGCATTCCTGAGGGGAGCACTTGGGAGTTGGTTAAGGGTCATACCACCTTTTACAGAACCCTAGGATCTCTCTTCTCTTCGTAGGCCTGGGGAAATATTCCTCTCTATCTTGTTGCCCTCAAAGACCAACTCACCTCCTACCTTCAGCTCTCTGAAAACTAAAGCAGGAATGCAGGTAATCTGCAAGCAACTTCTGCTTTCTGCTTGTTAACCCAAACCACCCCTACAACTATAAATTCAAAACATCCCATTTTCCTTGGAATTTGAAAGGACTGTTGGGAAAGGAGGGGAAAATGCAAGAAAATTAGTAATCTATATATCATTCTGACCCTAGATTTTCTAAAAAAAACTATCTAGTGAACTGTCAAAAACTAGGATTTATAAACTACTACAATGCTTCATTTTTTACTGTATATCTAAGTGTCTACAAAAATTGAAATAAAAATTAGTGTAGTCTTTGAAAGTTCATTTCAAATTGATTAGTCATATGAGTATTAGGTTTCAATGCTTAAAATCAGCACTAGCCAATAGAGTATATAATATGAATCATAGATTAGAGCCACAATAAAGAAGTGAAAAAAGAGATCAATTTTAGTAATATATTTTATTTAACCCCAAATAAGAAAATATTATCATTTCAACATCTTACAAATATTAAAATTATTAATGAGATATTTTATATTCTTTTTGCTACAAAGTCTTGGAAATCTAGTGGGGATTTTATACTTACATCACATTTCAGTTCACACTAGCCAATTTCAAACGCTCAGTAGCTATCTATATGTTCTTAGTGACTCTAATATTGTTCAGTTCAGCTTAACATTTTACTACTCTATTCCGCAATATAATTACTAATTTTTAAATGGCGATTGATGGTTTAATTTCCTATTTCTATAAATAAAACATATATTCTTGTCAGATTAACTCTGTGTGGTACCCTGAACTTAATCTTCTAACTTTCATTAACCTACGCCTTTGTTCAGCCTTCCCTCATGCCATCCCTCAACACCAAAAATGGACCTTTCTCATCACCAGTGAAATATCACCTATTCTTCAGAGCCCAACTCAAATATAGTTTCATAATCCATTACTTGAAATCATTGATGTTTGGATTTTCAAAAGATAATAGGTGAATATATTACATTTTACTTAACACTGCCAGCAGGCAATGGGACAGCCCACCATAATTAGAAATATTAATATTTCTGTGGTGAAATATAAGGGTGTTCAGGTTAATTAAAATAAGACTATAAATAGCCTCACTCAGATGAGATAAAGCATTGCTGTCAAATAAAATCAGGTTAGGCCAAGTTTGCTACCAAACAAGTTTTGAAAAACTGAGTTTTCAGAGCGTTACGGACTGGAGACTGTGGTCAAGGTTATGCACGTACATTAAGCCATCTCTAGCTGTACCAGCCCACAGCAAACGTGCTCCTCTGAACTCCCTCGCTTCTTAATTGTGGTGGGTATTCTGCTCTGTTCAGTGTTGTGAGATCTTTTCTCCTGAAACAGAGCATTCTGTGGACAAAGACTTTATTTTACTTTTTTCTTCTTAATACCTTCCACAATACCGACAACTCTGCTTTTTACAGAGTACACCTCAATAAATATTTCATTTTAAAATTTTTACTTGCAAAAGTGTTTTAAATGTGATTAAAAGTCAAAAACAGAAGAGTGTCACTTAAGAAAATAGCAGAAAGACTATGTTCCACAGAAATACTGTAACAGAGTTTTGAATAACTGAGGTTTTCTTTGCTGCCTTTTTTTTTTTTTTTTTTTTTTTGGAATTTGACTAATTACATTAAATGAAAATAGAAACAATGCCATGAGTGATCTTGTTTGAAAGTAATCATTTTTACAGCTTTATATTATTTATTAACAGGGAGAAGTAGGAGATCAAGGAAACATTGGAAAGATTGGTGAAACAGTAAGCTTATTTTATGCTCTTTTATTTTTACCATTATCTGTAAGCCTCTTTAGCAGTCATGTTAACCATCATCTGTGCTTAATAAAATTCACAATAAAATATTCTTAGCTCCTACAAATTTAAAGTTACTTGTGATGTGACAAATCTACTCTATGGGAGAAATGAAGGGAAATAGAGTTGCTGATATTTTTGTCTAATATAAATTATATTTGTAATACCAGGAGCATTCTTGTTTCTAATATTTGGTCTTTAATTTTAGTTCTGACAATTTCAATCTAAATTTGATCTTAAGATTTTTTTTTTGTTGTTAAAAAGCTATAACTTGCCAAGCCATAAAATAGTAAGCTTGAAAATCTTTTTCTTTAGATTTGAAAGGTCAAGCTAAGAGGTGAAGTATTAGAAAACATATTATAATTTCTTTGCTCAAAAAAAGTTTGACTTGTTTAAGTTTACATTTTCTGTGAAAGTAGGAGGCTTTGTGTTGTAGCTGAGTCGGGTATGTTAGAAGTAATTTTATTTTCTGTGGTGGGGAAACCAGATAAAGTATTTTCTAACAAATGAACCCATATAGCATATATAAAGTGGTGAATTCCATTGATGCAAGGCAAGTTAATTTATTTACAAAGTGTGCTGGGTTATCACAAAGCAAGCGGTACCATTTAATAGGTTAAATCTATAAATTCTATTCCTTCTAACCTATCTTATGACTTAAAAATAAACTTTTCTTAAAAATTGCTTGCAAAATTAAGTAATCAAAGAATTGTTTTTCCTGGTCTTGTGATAAAACAGCAATACATTTCTGATATTCTTATTTTTTGTCATTAATCCTTAATAAAAGTAAGGAGAGAATCCATTTAGCCTTAAAAGACCATTGTCATATCAATTAATCCTTAATAACTAGAAGGAGAATTTTATGTTGTTTTTACCGAGAAGGGTAATTCCAGTGGAACGTTTACATCAATTAGATTATTCAAGAATTCTTCTCAAATAAAATTATAACTCATATTTTTCTAAGATCATTCAAAGAGATTAAATTCTGCCATTTCTGAGTGACAAACTGCTAAGAAATATATACAAACTAGAATTAATAGCCAAAGTTAAAATATCAATCTTCTTTTCTTTTTTTTAAGATATTTATTTATTTATTTATTTGAGTGAGAGTGAGCAAGGCACGAGTGGGAGGGGCAGAAAGAATGGGAGAGAGAATCTGAAGCCGACTTAGTGCTGAATCCAGAGCCTGGTGTGAGGCTTGATCTCACAATTCTGAGGTCAGCCCCTGAGCTGAAACCAAGAGTCGGACACTTAACCGACTATGCCTCCCAAGGCACCCCAAGAGCATTTTTTCTTAACATAACCTCGTGTGTTAAACTTCCAAGTGTTCTTTACTTAGCAGTATTGGACTGGTTCCACACAGATAAGAACCCATTGTCTAAGGTGGAAATGGACTCTGTTGGCAGGTAGTAGATTTCTGTTAATAGAGGGAAATGAGCATTTATTGAGCATTTATTTGTTATGTGCCAGGCATAATACAAAGTGATGTTTAATACTGTGGCATTGCATTTAATTCTCAAACAATTTTCAAAGACACATTTTGTTATTCCAGTTTTTGAAATGAGGAAACTTGATGATGACAGCTTTGTAATAGAGCTTGAAGTCCGGAATTGTGATGCCACCAACGTTGGCTTTCTTTTTCAATATCCCTTTGGCTATTCGAGGTCTTTTCTGGTTCCATATAAATTTTAGCATTATTTGTTCTATTTCTTTGAAAAAGATGGATGGTACTTTGATAGGAATTGCATTAAATGTGTAGATTGCTTTAGGTAGCATAGACATTTTCACAATATTTATTCTTCCAATCCAGGAGCATGGAACATTTTTCCATTTCTTTGTGTCTTCCTCAATTTCTTTCATGAGTACTTTATAGTTTTCTGAGTATAGATTCTGTGTCTCTTTGGTTAGGTTTATTCCTAGGTATCTTATGGTTTTGGATGCAATTGTAAATGGGATTGACTCCTTAATATCTCTTTCTTCTGTCTTGCTGTTGGTGTAGAGAAATGCAACTGATTTCTGTGCATTGATTTTATATCCTGACACTTTACTGAATTCCTGTATAAGTTCTAGCAGTTTTGGAGTGGAGTCTGCATGGTACTGGCACAAAAACAGACACATAGATCAATGGAACAGAATAGAGAGCCCAGAAATAGACCCTCAAATCTATGGTCAACTAATCTTCGACAAAGCAGGAAAGAATGTCCAATGGAAAAAAGACAGCCTTTTCAATAAATGGTGCTGGGAAAATTGGACAGCCACATGCAGAAAAATGAAATTGGACCATTTCCTTACACCACACACAAAAATAGACTCAAAATGGATGAAGGATCTCAATGTACGAAAGGAATCCATCAAAATCCTTGAGGAGAACACGGGCAGCAACCTCTTCGACCTCTGCCGCAGCAACATCTTCCTAGGAACAATGCAAAAGGCAAGGGAAGCAAGGGAAAAAATGAACTACTGGGATTTCATCAAGATCAAAAGCTTTTGCACAGCAAAGGAAACAGTTAACAAAATCAAAAGACAACTGACAGAATGGGAGAAGATATTTGCAAACGACATATCAGATAAAGGACTAGTGTCCAGAATCTATAAAGAACTTAGCAAACTCAACACCCAAAGAACAAATAATCCAATCAAGAAATGGGCAGAAGACATGAACAGACATTTCTGCAAAGAAGACATCCAGATGGCGAACAGACACATGAAAAAGTGCTCCATATCACTCGGCATCAGGGAAATACAAATCAAAACCACAATGAGATATCACCTCACACCAGTCAGAATGGCTAAAATCAACAAATCAGGAAATGACAGATGCTGGCGAGGATGCGGAGAAAGGGGAACCCTCCTACACTGTTGGTGGGAATGCAAGCTGGTGCAGCCACTCTGGAAAACAGCATGGAGGTTCCTCAAAATGTTGAAAATAGAACTGCCCTATGACCCAGCAATTGCACTATTGGGTATTTACCCTAAAGATACAACTGTAGTGATCCAAAGGGGCACATGCACCCGAATGTTTATAGCAGCAATGTCCACAATAGCCAAACTATGGAAAGAACCTAGATGTCCATCAACAGATGAATGGATCAAGAAGATGTGGTATATATACACAATGGAATACTATGCAGCCATCAAAAGAAATGAAATCTTGCCATTTGCTACAACATGGATGGAACTAGAGCGTATCATGCTTAGCGAAATAAGTCAAGCAGAGAAAGACAACTATCATATGATCTCCCTGATATGAGGAAGTGGTGATGCAACATGGAGGCTTAAGTGGGTAGAAGAAGAATAAATGAAACAAGATGGGATTGGGAGGGAGACAAACCATAAGTGACTCTTAATCTCACGAAACAAACTGAGGGTTGCCGGGGGGAGGGGGTTTGGGAGAAGGGGGTGGGATTATGGACATTGGGGAGGGTATGTGATTTGGTGAGTGCTGTGAAGTGTGTAAACCTGGTGATTCACAGACCTGTACCCCTGGGGATAAAAATATATGTTTATAAAAAATAAAAAATTGAAATGAGGAAACTGAAGCACAGTAAGTAACCTGTTCAAAGATACACAGCTAATAAATTCTGGAATTGAGATTTTAAGCCTAAGATCCAAACTCAAAATCTAAATCTCAAAATCCAAAGCATAATACCCCACCTTTATTGAGGTATAATGTGACAAAGTTAATAAGATATTTAAAGTGTATGTGATGATTTAAGGATCCGCCACCATCAAGTCATTTAATATAGCTGATGATGTTTACTGTTAACTAGTAGCCACTTGGACTACAAGTTGTAGAGAGATTTCAGGCATCAAATATATTATCAAACAAGAGGCCCTTTTCATCTTTGAGGTTCCTTCTTTCTCATTCAGGATGGGAGACAAAAAAAAAAAACTTCAGTGACGATATTAAGTTAATTTAAAATACATAAAATACCTAAAGAATATTTTATTTACTATTATTTTATTTTCTATTATATTTTTATTTCATGTTATTAATTTCAAAATCTTAGAAATATAGTTCATCTAATCTAGAGTTCTCCTAAAACAAACTTATAAGAGATATAGGAAGATAGGATCACACTTCCTGACATCAGCCTTATAATTTGAGGATATCTAAGATTAGTTGTATTTGCATAGCCAGTTTTTACTTTTCCCAAACTTTTTGTACATCATTTAATTGCCTTTACCAGACCTCCTCCAGCTTTGTGTCTTTCTAGATCTATACAAATTAGAACCCAGTTTGTGATACAGCGTGCCCAGCACAGCAGCCCAATCTATATTTCATGTCTATACACTTTTTACATTAATTTGCTGCAGGCAAGTAAGTAATTTCTGTAAATGTGCCCTAAGAAGTCTGTAATTCCAAATGATGCCCCTCATCTTCTGCACTCTAGCATACTATTTTTTTTTTTATGAACAAATCTGGAATTAGCTCACCTTAATAGCCAGTCCTCTTTGTCTTTAACTCTCCAGGCTGAAATATTTGAAGAGATATACAAGAGAAAAGAATTTAATTTTTTAGTATAGATCAAGAGATCAGAACTAGGATCATGGATAGACATTGTAAGAAGACAGCTTACTTTGTAGGCAAAAATATTTTAGTAGAATTTCTAACCCTCAGACTCTCCCATGGAGTGATTCAACCCCTCATTCTTAGAAGGTTTGGATGATTTTCATCAATCATTTATTCAACAGAAATTATATTATATTCATATGATCCTTCATAAAATTTATAGTTTGTTGGAGGTTTGACAAACTTTAAATAAATCACTGCATAAAGATACATAGTTAAAAGCTGTGATATATTTTATAAAGGATAAGTTTAAAGGTCTGTGACAGAGGTTCCAAATTTAGGTCAGAAAATGAGAGGTGTGTTTTGAGGAAATGACATACGAGTTATAACCATAAGGCATGGTATGATCTGGCTAGGGAAGAGTAGGGAGAAAGAGCATTCCTAGAATATGCAATATAGTAGACTTAATACCTTTGGATTTACCTTGCTCTCTAAATATTTCTCTAAATATCCTCTAAATAAATATTTCTCAACAGTAAAAGGATAAAAATAATAACTATTTCATGGGGTTTCTTGTGAGGATTAGATATGGTAATATCCTTAAAGCACTTATCACAGAGCCAATCATGTAGTTAAAAACTCAAGAAATGTTAGCTTTAATGGTGGTGGTGGTGGTTATCGTTATATGGAAAAGCATTTGGCTGTCTTAGGAACTGAAAGAAAGCCAGTGTGGATAGACCTTGGTGAGCCAAGGGAAAAGCAAAGTGAAGGGCTATTAGTAAAGGAGGCAGGAGCCAATTCTTTCGGGGCCATGTTTATTGCTTTGGACTTGATCCCGAATTAGATGGAAAATCATTGAAGTATTCTATGTAAGCCAATGACAGGATTTAATTTGTGTTTCACAGTCATACTGGTGGCAATGGATTGGTAAGTTGGAACATGGTTATGAGGAGCAGAGTAGAAGAGGGTAACCAGTTAGAATGCTATTGTGGTAGCCTAAATGAGAAAGAAAGTTGACTTGGGCCAGGGCGATGGCAGTGGATATAAAAGAAGTGGATGCATATGAGATATATTTGAAGAGATAATTTGCACATAGGCAGCAAAAAAAGGGAAGGATCCTCATCAGTCCCTAGCATATAGTAGGCCTTTGATAACTATTTATGATTGATGAGGCATTTTCGGGAAGCATAAGGAATTAGTATATATGATGTCTAAGGATAATTCCAATTCTAAGACTCTAGGAAGCTTTTCTAAGAATTTAAATGTTTCTAGTCTTCCTCTTACCTGCCAATTTGGCTTCTTTTCTCTGGCTCTCCTCCAGTTTCATTATGTTCTCCTGCTGTTATAGCAAACAGAACTAGACTAAATATTTTAGAGGCAACAGTTCCACAACCTTCTTCATGAAGGGGATAATAACTTCTATTTCCTTTATTCCTGAGATAATCAAAACCATGTAGGCCTTTTCCTGTAGAAAAACAAACAAAACAAAACAAAACAAAACAAAAATAGAAAACCTGGGATGTCTTTGGAAAACGATTGGCAGTGACCCCCAGAATTCTTTTCTGGTTTGTTATTTTGAATATAAAATTTGGAATATTTTTTTCATAAAGTGACTACATGAAGTTTCAGTTGCAACTTTTCTACTTGAAGGTATTATTAAGAGTGTCCGATAGTCTGGCATATTGATTTACCTCCTAAAGTAGAGCTCAACTACTTGATTTTACATCATTTATTCCTTAATTTATCAATTTAGCATAATTTCATAAGCCATCTGCTATGTCCTCTCTGTTTTTCTGCCTGCCCTCTGGTGTGCTAGTGTATAGTAAATGACTGAGGAGCAGAAAGGAAGAGGAAGAGGAAAGGCCATGGATAATCCTCAAAATCAGGTATTCCACTTCTTATTACAAAACCTTTAGAATCATAGAGCTTCCCATGGCTGATTCTAAGTTGGTTTATAACCAGTTCCTTCAAGAGCAAATAGAGGTGTGGAGTCAGAGGAGGAAATGAAAGGAAAGAAATCTATTTTTTGGAGATATTTCATTTAATCTTGAAATAACCCTAGTAAGATAAAGCTTATTGACATTTTGGGAGTGAGGAAATTGAAATTTATTGAAGTGTTCAAATTCATACAGTTAGGAAGCAGTGGCTGTGGGTTTCATGTCTGAATTTTCTATTTCCTGTTCCAAGCTTCTTTTAGCTACATCAAAAATCACTTATCCTGTCTTTATTTTCTATAAGTTGGCCTATTATCTTGTTCTCTCTTTTTATTTTATATTGTATTTTATCTGTGTTGTTAACAGTGTTATGTTAGTGTCAGGTATACAATATAGTGATTCAGCAGTTCCATGTATTACTCAGTGCTCATCAAGATAAGCCCTTTCACTTATTTCACCTAATCCCTTTCACTTATTTCACCCATCTCCCACTGACCTCTCCTCTGGTAGCCTTTGATTGTTCTCTATAGTTGAGTCTGTCTCTGGTTTGTCTCTCTTTTTTTTCCCTTTTGTTCATTTCTTTTTCTTAAGTTGCACATATGAATGAAGTCATATGGTATTAGCCTTTCTCTGACTGACTTATTTCGCTAGCATGATATTCTCCAACTCCATCCGTGTTGTTGCAAATGATAAGATTTCATTTTATGAATGAGTAATATTCCATTGTAGATATATACCACCTCTTTTTTATACATTCATCTATCAGTAGACATAAGGGCAGCTTCCATAATTTGGCTGTTGTAATTGATGGGGCAGTAAACATAGGGTGCTTATATCCTTTTGAGTTAGTGTTTTTGTATTCTTTGGAAATACCTAGTAGTGTGATCACTGGATTCTAGGATACTTCTATCTTTACTTTTTTGAGGAAACTTCATACTGTCTTCCACAGTAGCTGTACTAGATTGCAATCTCACCAGCAGTGCATGCAGATTCCTTTCTCTCCACATCCTCACCAACAGTTGTTGTTTCTTGTGTTTTGAATTTAACCATTCTGACAGGTGTGAGGTAGTATCTCTTTCTATTTTTAATTTGCATTTCTCTATTGGTGAGTATTGTTGAGCATCTTTTCATGTGTCTTTTGGCCATCTGGTTGTCTTCTTTGGAGAAATGTCTGTTCATGACTTCTACCCATTTTAAAATTTGACTATTTGTGTTTTTGGTGTTGAGTTGTATAATTATATATTTTTGGACACTGACCCTTTATTGGATATGTCATTTGCAAATATCTTCTTCCATTCAGTAGGTTGTTGTTTAGATTTTTTGGTTATTTCCTTTGCTGTGCAGAAGCTTTTTATATTGATATAGCCCAATAGTTTATGTTTGCTTTTGTTACCCTTGCCTCAGGAGACATTTCTAGAAAAAATTCTCTACTGCTGATATCTGAGAAATTACTGCCTGTGTTCTCTTCTAAGATTTTTATGTTTTCAGGCCTCACATTTAGGTCTTTAATCCATTTTGAGTTTATTTTTGTGTACGGTGTAAGAAGGTTGTTCAGTTTCTTTCTTTTGCAAGTACCTGTCCAGTTTTCTCAACACCATTTGTTGAAGGGACTGTCTTCTTCATATTCCATGTTCTTGCCTCCTTTGTCAAAGATTAATTAACTACATAATTATAGGTTTATTTCTGGGTTTTTTAGTCAGTCCTGTTGATCTATGTGTCTGTTATTATGCTAGTACCATGCTGTTTTGATTACTACAGATTTGTAATACAACTTGAAGTCCAGAATTGTGATCTCTCCAGTTCTGTTTTTGTTTCTTAAGACTGCTTTGGCTCTTTGGAGTCTTTTGTGGATCCGTACAAATTTTAGGATTGTTTGGTTTAGTTCTGTGAAAAATACTGTTGGTATTTTGATAGGGATTGTCTTAAATGATTGCTTTTGCTTAGTATAGACATTTTAACAATATTTATTCTTCCAATCCATGAACATGGAACATCTTTCCATTTGTTTGTGTTGTCTTCAATTTTTTCATCAGTGTTTCATAGTTCTTAGAGTACAGATCTTTCACCCCTTCGATTAAGTTTATTCCTAGCTATTTTATTATTTTTGGTACAATTGTAAATGAGATTTCTTCTTAATTTTTCCTTCTGCTGCTTCATTATTAGTGTATAGAAATGCAGTGAATTTCTGTACATTGATTTTGTATCCTGCAACCTTACCAAATTCATTCATCAGTTCTACTAATTTTTTGGTGGAGTCATTCTGGTTTTCTATATATATAGTATAATGTCTTTTCCAAATAGTGAAAGTTTTGTTTCTTCCTTACCAATTTGGATGTCGTTTGTTCCTTTTTTGTCTGATTTCTATGGCAGGGACTTCCAATACTACATTGAATAACAATGGTAAGAGTGAACGTCCTTGTCTTATTCCTGACCTTAGGGGAAAAAAGCTCTCAGTTTTTACTCATTGAGTTCGATGTTAGCTGTGGGTTGTTCATATAAGGCCTTATTATGTTGAGGTATTATCCCCCTAAACCTACTTTGTTAAGGGTTTCTATCATGAATGGATCTTGTACTTTCTCAAATGTTTTTTCTGCATCTACTGAAATGATCATATGCTTCTTCTCTTTTCTCTTATTGATATGATGTATCGCGTTGATTGATTTGTGAATACCAAACCACTATTGCAACCTGGGAATAAATCCTACTTGATAGTGGGGAATGATTTTTTTAATGTATTGTTAGGTTCAGTTTGCCTAAGATTTTGCTGAGGATTTTTGCATCTATGTTCATCAGAGTTATTGGCCTGTAGTTCTCTTTTTTGGTAGTGTCTTTATATGCTTTTGGTATCAGGGATGCTAGTCTTATAGAATGAATTTGAAGGTTTTTTTCCTTTTCTATTCTTTGGAGAAATTTGAGAACAGGTATTAGCTTTGCTTAAATGTTTAATGAAATTCATCTGTGAAGCCATCTAGTACTGGACTTTTCTTTGTTGGAAGTGTTTTGATTACTAATTCAGTTTAATTGCTGATAATCAGTCTGTTCAAATTTGCTATTTCTGCTTCAGTTTTGGTAGGTTACGTGTTTCTATGAATTTTTCCATCTCTTCCAGGTTGTCCAATTTGTTGGCATATAATTTTTCATAATGTTCGTTACAATCCTTTGTATTTCTGTGGTGTTGCTTATTATTTCTTCTCTTTCATTCTGATTTTATTTGACTCCTCTCTTTCTCTCTCTTTTTTTTGTGTGTGTGTGAGTCTGATTCAAGTTTTATCAATTTTCTTAATCTTTTCAAAGAAGCAGCTCTTGTTTTCATTGATCTGTTTTATTGTTTTTTTAGTTCCATTTATTTCTGCTCTGAGCTTTATTATCTCCTATCTTCTGCTGGTTTAGGGTTTTGTTTGTTCTTTTTGTGGCTCTTTAGGTGTAAGTTTAGGTTGTTTATTTGAGATGTTTTTTGCTCTTTGAGTAGACCTGTATAAACTTCCCTCTTAGAACGGCTTTTAGAGTATCTCAAAGATTTTGGACCATTGTGTTTTCATTTTCATTTTTCTCCATGTAATTTTTGATTTCTCCAGTTTTTTGGTTGACTCATTCCTTGCACATATTCTTTAAGCTCCATAAATTTATGCTCTTTCCAGACTTTTTTTAGAAAGTTCTAGTTCCATAGCATTAGGGTCAGAAAAGATGATGCATGGTATGACTTCAATCTTTTTGAATTTGTTGAGACTTGTTTTATGGCCTAATATATGATCTATTCTGGAAAATGTTCTCTGTGTTATCCTGAAAAGAATGTGTATTCTGTTGTTTTAGGATGGAATGTTCTGACTCGATCTGTTAAATCGATCTGGTCTGGTGTGTGATTATCTTTCCTTCATCTCAGGGCAGTAGTCACTTTGAAGTGTTCCTGGCCCCTGAGGGAGCTATTTGCATGCTGCCAGGCTTGTAGCACTACTTTGGACAGGCTTGTGAGTGTATTGACAGGGACTTGATGCCACTGCTGGGACCAGCCAGGTTGGTGTGGGGCACACAGTTTTAGCATGGTGTCCGCCAGTCTGCTTGCAAAATGAGACCTGCTGCTGCAATTGCTGGGACTGGGACTGGCCTGGGTTGATCAACAAAGTGCTTATGGTCAGGAGACATGGTGTTGGCAAGGTTTGTGCTGGTCTTCTAGGGCAAGGGACTGCTGCTGGGATACTTGGGCAAGGGTGACTGAAAAGGGCAGATCCGCTGAAGCCCCATCTGCTGAAGGGATGGGACTTGGTGTAAGCTATTATGTAGTAAATTTTGGCACTGTGCTGATTCCCACAGGTGGCTGTGTGTTTATGCCGGGGGGGGGGGGGGCATGGAGACAGTGCCTGCCAGCTCCTTTGTTTCTAGATGGTTTTCCTGTGATCCCTGTCCTTAGATGCTCTCCAAAATGCGTAAACTACTCTCCTGCTTACAAGTCCCAAGGCATCTTTCAAACTGCTGCTTCAGTGCTGTACTTGTGAGGGCTGGGATTTAGTTTCCCCTTACCCTCTGGGCTCTCCCAGAGCTGAGCCCACCAATTTTTAAAATTCCAGGTTTTAAAACTAGCTGGTTATAAGAACTCATAAAATTTGGTCCCTCTCACTTTCTAAGCCAAAGTTTATGGGGATTCATCTTCTCCATGCAGGCTCCCTTGTGTGACAGTCTTTTCACCACCACCCCCCCCATGCCTTCAGCTCCCTCCCCCACTCCATGGACTGCCAGTTTTTTGTTCCCCATTGTTGGGGACACTGTTGCCCTTTGTACCCTCTCTGATGTTACCTTTAGTTGTGGAGTTTGATCTGCCAGTCTTCGGGTCATTTTCCAGGGTATTTACAATATGAGTGCTACCTAATTGTATATGTGGAAGAGATGAGTTTAGGATCCTCTAACTGCTGTCCTCCCATCCTACTCTAGTTGTCTTGTCTTTTAAATGGGAACTTGGGAATCAATAGATTCAGAAATGAGTAAAATGAAATTTTACTTTATAATCTCTTAGGTCAAGCTGGCAACTAAATTTTAAAATATTGTCAAATGTTATTAATTTCTGATAATTATTAAAACATAATTTAATATACTTACAGTGGAATCAGGAAAGATTTTGAAAGATCTGGAAGAAAATATTTAAGAAGTGCTCATCGAAAAACTTCATTTAATACAGTGATGAGTTTTGTTGCTCTCTGCTATTACCGTAAAATTATTATCAAACTTCATACAAGTTTATTTTATTTAGTAACTTCCATTTCTTCTTTCATTAAAAGGAGTCTGCTACTTTAGATGGACTTACCTAAATCGTAAAAAGTGACTCATATTTTCTTGAGGAAAAGTCCCAGAACAAAGTAAAACTCTATCAAACTGACCTTATACAGTCTCTGTAGTCTCAGTGCTTTTATCTTAAAAATGTCATCTATCCCTTCCTGTTTCCAAGTGGCACACAGCATACCTGTGGGACAGCTACAAAGCTGTTGTATGTCTCCTACATGGCAGGGAGAGGTAATTTTTCTCAGAATGGAAAGTTACACAAAATTTATATCTACCATACATACAATCATGAAAAGGATATTTACCTGAATATATAAATAAATAAATATAAATATATAAATAATAAAAATAAGTACTATTTATTGAAAATCTGACATTTCAGATACTTTGTGTATGTTATATCATTTAATCCTCACACAGGCTCTACGAAATAAAAATCACTTCTCTTTTGTACAAAAAAAAAGTGTTTCAGAGAAGTTAAGAAATTTAGCACCCTGCTTCCTCTTAACAATGAGAGGAAGATTCCCAATCGTTTTTCTAATGAATACATATTGTCCTGTTGTTACTATATAAAGTTAGAAATTATGGGGTCCCAAATACCACATTATCCTTTGAGGAAGAGTCTCAAAAACATAGATATACTGAAATTATTATGTTTCAGGATCATATATTTGACATTTATCATCTTTGAACTGTATAAATAGCAACACTTACTGGATTAAGAAGCCACAGCAAATTAATTTCACAGTAGTATTAAGTCCACTAAGCTGTAGAAAATTAGAAAGAAAAAAAAAGAAAATTAGAAAACATAAATCAGTGAAATCAAAAGGGAATACACACAAAGTGTATGAACATACCAGAGGATATGAACAGAGAAGGTATATGACATTGCAATTCTAGGCAAATTGAAGAGAAGTGAGTTTTTAGAACAGTTCAAAGCCTAGTGTTCTCTGAAAACCAGGTATAGACAACTCCAAGGTGAGCTATTACTTCATAAATGAGATGCCAGTAGTGTTTTTTTAAAGATTTATTTATTTATTTTAGAGAGAATGTAGAGTAGGGTGTGTGTGCGGCGGATTGAGACAGAGGAAGAGAGAGAGAATCCCAAACAGACTTTATGTTGAGTGCAGAACCTGATGTGGGACTTGACCTCACAGCCCTGAGATCATGATCGGAGCTGAAATCAGAAGTTTGACACTTAACTGACTGAGCTATCCAGCCCCCCTGAGATCAATAGTTTTTTAATCACAAATACAGGAGATTTTTCTCAGAGAATGGAGTCAGCAAATTTCTAGGAGCATTTATTTTTTATTTTTTATTTTTTATAAACATATATTTTTATCCCCAGGGTTACAGTTCTAGGAGCATTTTAAATGTTTATAAAGGTGGAAGGATTTCTGAATCCTTTGGGCTATAAAATACATCATTTCTTCGACATTTATGACATCTCTTTGTAAAAAGAAAAATAAATTAGTAGGAAAATAACAAATACTCTATTAAATGTAGTCCTACAAAGCTTTTTTCTGGAGCTATGAAAGTTGAAGTATATGGGAAAATGAAGATTATAAAAATTTGTTCGGTTCGCCAACCTAAGTGTCCTAGAGGTAGACCAAGATTAAAGCACATATAAGTGGTTATTAAAGGGGAAACTAACAAAAATGAAAAAAAAGATCACATGATAATAAAATAAACGTAAAAGTCAAAATTTCTTTCTGTGGGGAAAATGAATGATACACAGAATACTGTGCTATAAGCTAAAAACACGGAAGTTCTTGAAAGCCCATCATATCTTAGAAATATAAAGGTTTATATACTTTATATTAAGTGTATATATATATATATATATATATATAGAGAGAGAGAGAGAGAGAGAGAGAGCGCTTACTAAATATACATTTAGTGACAGGTAAAAAGTAAAATATTCTGGGACAAGATCCAACATTTATGGATTAACGTAGGGAACAAGGTATTTATCATATACATCATATTAAAGAGTAATAAACAAGAAAACCCTTCTTGTTCTAATGAAGTTTCCAGATTACCCAAATGAAATAGCAATACACTGCTTCAAAGTAATCAAATAGAAGAGAGATGAAAATGGAAGCTTGTGCTTCCAAACACAAGCAATATCATTAGTCCGTTTCACATGTAAGCATTTAGT
The DNA here is from genome assembly GCF_030435805.1 of Mustela lutreola. Taxonomy (NCBI): domain Eukaryota; kingdom Metazoa; phylum Chordata; class Mammalia; order Carnivora; family Mustelidae; genus Mustela; species Mustela lutreola. Next base: position 72,315,490 of record NC_081299.1, on the reverse strand, counting down.
GTGCTACTGCCTGGGGGGCTGTTAGTATTCTGACTAAGGAAACATAAACTTGATCACTTTATGTATTTTAGAATTGATTTTAAAAAATAATAATTTTTAAAGTATTTTATTTATTTATTTGGCAGAGATAGAGAGCACAAGCAGGGAGAATGGCAGGCAGGCAGAGAAGCAGATCCCCCCACTGAGCAGAGAGCCTGATGTGGGGTTCCGTCCCAGGACCCTGGGATCATGATCTGAGCTGAACACAGGGTGACTCAGGCACCCTAGAAGATAGTCTTTTAAAAAAAAATAGTAAAAATTGTTTTCATGCCTATCATAAGGATATATATGTTGATAACAAACCCCCGGCTTTATTTGGCTAAAAACATGTTACTGTTTTCTCAATTAGATATAACTACAATGTGGTAATCACAGTTTTTGAGGAAATGGCAGCTCTAAATTTCTTTTTTTTTTTTTTAAGATTTTATTTATTTATTTGATAGAAATCACAAGTAGATGGAAAGGCAGGCAGAGAGAGAGAGAGGGAAGCAGGCTCCCTGCCGAGCAGAGAGCCCGATGCGGGACTCGATCCCAGGACCCTGTGATCATGACCTGAGCCGAAGGCAGCAGCTTAACCCACTGAGCCACCCAGGCACCCCTCTAAATTTCTATATAGAAGTGATGTGGGGCAGCACTTTGGTTGGAAGGGAGTGCTAAAGGACTTCCCTTGGAGCTATGTTTGCATAAAAGCTGCACTATCTGGGGGGCACCTAGGTGGTTCAGTCAGTTAAGCATCTGCCTTGGGCTCAGGTCATGATCCTGGGGTTCTGCGATCCTGCCAGGCATTGGGGGAGTCCCCACTCAGCAGGGAATCTGCTACTCCTTTCCCCCTGCTTGTGCTATCTCTCTCTGTGTATCAAATAAATAAAATCTTTTTTAAAAATATACTCTCTTCATTTTTAGGAGTGCACTATTTTATTTTATGTAGATACTACACTTCAATAAATATAGAGTTCTAATGATGTGTTTATGTTCAGAATTTATAAGATAGAGAATATATTTCTTATTCGTGTCAAAGAATGGACCGAGGGCACCTGGGTGGCTCAGTGGGTTAAGCCGCTGCCTTCGGCTCAGGTCATGATCTCAGGGTCCTGGAATCGAGTCCCGCATCGGGCTCTCTGCTCGGCAGGGAGCCTGCTTCCCTCTCTCTCTCTCTCTGCCTGCCTCTCCATCTACTTGTGATTTCTCTCTGTCAAATAAATAAATAAAAATCTTTAAAAATTTAAAAAAAAAAAAATGAATGGACCGAACTGATAGAAATAAGGGTAGGAACTTGGGTAAAGGGGTTGCCCTGGGCTACCTGTAGGCACTGCAGGAAGTCAAAGGCAGTTTTGAATCTAAGAGAAAGGCTAGTGAAAAAACTTTATGGTTCTGATCTTTAAAAAAAAATGCATAAGTTCTATATAAACAATGCAGACTTTTCTATAAAAGGCCAGATATTACATATTTTAGACTTTCAGGCCATATCATCTCTATTACAACTACACAACTCTCTCTGCAGTTGCATTACAAAAACTCTCCTAGACAATATTTAAATGAATAACTCTGGCTGTGTTCCCAATAAAATTTTATTTACAAAAATAGTGGAAAAGGGGCATGGCTCAGTCAGTTAAGCGTTTGCCTTCGGCTCAGGTCATTATCCCAGGACCCTGCGATCAGTGCTAGTTGGGTTCCCTGCTCAGCAGGGAGTCTGCTTCTCCCCACTCCCTCTACCTTTCCACCCCCACCCCCATGTGTGCCCTCACTCGCTCTCTCTCTCTCTCAAATAAATAAATATTTTAAAAAACAGTGGAAAAAAAAAAAAGAAGAAATAACAGGCAGAATTTGGCCTATAGGCTCTAGTTTGCCTTTACTTTCACAGAAAGTTACACTTTATTTGGGATATACCAGTCTTTATTAAACGAATCTGCCATATGCATTTCTGCTTCATTACTCTTTTGTTATTGATAAAAAAGCACTAAATGTGAATGTGATTTCTTCAAATCAAAAAGCAGATTAAACTAGCAGATGTGTTGTGTTGCTACCATGCACCAATTTTGTGTACTAAGTGCTAACATAGTGAATAAATTTGCATTTATATGTAGACCATATGTGCATCCAAAGTACTCTAGTTAATTCATCTTTTTCTGTTCTCCTCAAGAAACACTAAAGAATCTTATCAGGAGGTATTTCCCAGGAACAAAGAAATCTGCTTTTTTATGTACACAAGTTTATGGGCAACATTTTTTTGAACATTATACTTGTATTTTTGAAGTTCTGCTCTGAGTCAAAGGATTTCCATATATTAAGCTTTAGTGAGTTTTTCTTTCATTACTTTGGGACAAGTTCTAAGAAATGTCATTAGGCTTCTATTTCCCATTAGGTTGAGATATTTCACATTTGCATTCTATCTTCTGTTTATGAAACATCTCTTTTTTTTTCATCAATTCAACAAAACAGCCTGAGGGGGAACATCACAGCATTTTTGTTCAAAAAGATGCATGTTTAATACTCTTCTTTTGACCATAGCAAAAATAATTAAGTGAAATCATGATTTTATTTTTAACCATAAATACAGCCAACTTTGTGTCTTATAGAAAACTTTTTATAACTATATAACCTTTCTGTATATCTCCACTTCCAGATGGAAAGATCATAGCTGCTGAAATAGTAGTCTTAAACGTTTGGTTTTGTGAGGGTTGTTTATTTTTTTTTTTTTCTGATTAATGAGTTTTGAAAAAATTTTCTGTCAAAACCTATGTTTCTTTGCTGTGTTGATTACATCATTAGCAATAAAATCAATTTTTTCACTGAACTCTGGAAAGACCTAGATGATACAAGCTCCTCCAAAAATGCTACAGGGGTGGGACATAATAGGTTTTAAGGGGGAAGTGAGTTTGTAGAAGCCTTAAGAATACAGATCACAAGAATTTTTCAACCTCACTGTTAAGACCTCCTACAATATATCCTTCATCTATCCTTATAGTTGTTATTTCTCACACTTCCCAGTTTACTAGACCAAACTGGGAATTCAATGTTCCTTAAAAGGAACCCACTTATCTTTGCCTGTGTTCAGATTGTTTCTGTCATCTCTAAAGGCCTTCATTTTCCCATTTCCATTGTCTGCCTAACATTAACTCTCAACACCCTTCTCAAATCATCTGCTCTATCATGAAATCTTTTCTGGTATCCCCGCCCAAGGTTAGATTCAGTACCTTTCTTTGTTAAACTTTTCAGTGCTTTATCTATGTTATCATGGTCCTTAGCTTATTTTGCTTTATATCAGAGTTACTTTTTTATGTGAATTATCTATATAGAAAACTGCTTCCCATAGCAATGAACACATGCCTAATACATTTTACATTGGCAATAGTATATGTTTTACATGATGAAATAATGTAAATTTCATTTACATGAGTTTTAGATGAAATTTACATGAAATAAATTAAGAATGAAAGGTAATTTTTCTAATTTATTTGCTACTGGCTGCATCTTAAGAGGACTTTTGTGTGCTTGAGCAAAGTCTGAAACTGTGACATATTTTTGTGAAACAGTCTGAATAAGGAGGGACATTTCAATGGGAACAGCAGCATGAGAATAAAATATATGGAGGCATGAAATATTTGCGGTGTTTGCAAAATGATATTGTAAACAGTTCAGAGTGGCTGGAGGAAGGTAAGGCATGAGTGGTCACAACTCACCTGGCTATGACTTACTTGTAATGTCTTTCCTGTCTTTTCTGGTTCACAAATACGTACTGTTCTTCTACAAATCAGTTCAAGTTTCACTTCCTCTAAACCTTGATTGCTTTATCCTCAATACCTTATACATACTTCTATCATAATTTATTGTTCTTATTTATTTACATGACTTTCCAGGTTTAGATTAAGTTCTTTAAACACCAGAATTGGTGGAGCAAAGCCTAAATGTGAAGTATAACTTATATTTAAGAAATAAACAATAGATGAAGATAAATCCAAAAGCTTTCTCCAATGTGTAGTTTCCTTTAAAGTTAAAAATTGTACCTTAGACTAATTGGATTCAAATCTACACTCATCACCTCTCCTCCCAAACGCATTCAGATCCTTCCTCTCAGCATTTTCTCTTTCTTTTTCTCGAGATCTTCTAATTCTTTATATTATCAAAGATCATTTACAATCTCCAGTAATAAAATGTTCTATTATATCAGTTCATTTTTTCAGCTTTATTGAGGTGTAATCAACAAATAACATTGTAAGATATTTAAAGTGTAAAATGTGATGGTTTAATATACATGTACATTGCGAAAGAAATCCCCCATAGAGTTACTTAACACATCCATCACCTTACATATTCACCTTTTATATGTATGTGAAAACATTTAAGTTCTACTTTCTTAAGAAATGTCAATTTTACAAAACATTGTTTCCGACTGTAGTCACAGTGATATACATTAGGTCCTCAAGCCTTATTCATCTCAGAGCATGCTATATATCACATTTTCTTTATCCATTCATACACTGAGACATTTAGTTTGCTTCTATACACTGCCTATTGTAAATAATGCCTTTATGAACATGGGAGTACCGATATCTCTTCAAGATAATAGTTCATTTCCTTTGGATATATACTGGGAATTAGAATTGCTAGGTTATATGGTAGTTGTATTTTCAATTTCCTGAAGAATTTCTGTACTGTTTTCCATAGCACTGTACAAGTTTCTATTCCCACCAATGGCATAAAAGGGTTCCCCTTTCTTTATATCCTTGCTAACATTTGTTATCTTTTGTCTTTTTCACAGTAGCTATTCTAACAGGTGGGAGGAGGTATCTCATCGTGGTTGAGATTTCCATTTGCCTGATGGCTAGTGCAGCTGAGCACGTTTATGGAACAGAAGGTTATTTTTATATCTTCTTTGGGAAAATGTCTATTCAAATTCTTTTCCCATCTCATTATTTTTTAAATTTATTTTTTATATTTTTAACGATTTTATATATTTTAGAGATAGAGAGGGGGGACGAGCAGAGGGAGAGGAACAAGCAGACTCTGCACTGAGCACAGAACCCAACGTGGGGCTCAATCCCACAACCGTGAGATCATGACCTGAGCCAAAATCAAGAGTTGGATGTTTAATGAGCTAAGCCACCCAAGCACCCCTTTGCCCATTTTAAAATTGGGTTGTTTGTTTATTTATTTATTACTGTTGATTTGTATGAATTCCTTATATACTCTGGATAGTAACCCCTTATCAGATGTGTGGTTCTCCCATTCTGCTTTTCATTTTGTTGATGCTTACCTTTGCTATGGAGAAACATTTTAGTTTGATATGGTCCTATTTGTTTATTTTTGCTTTTGCTGTGAAAAACATATTGCCAGGAACAATGTCAAGGGGCTACCCTGTCTATGTGTGTTCTTTTAGGGGTTTTATGGTTTCATGTCTTATATTTAATCTTTAATCCATTTTGAGTTGATTTTTATGTATAATATAAGATAAGGGTTCAGTTTCATTCTTTGCCTGTGGCTATCCAGTTTTTCAAACACCAGTTATTGAAGAGATTGTCCTTTCCCTATTGAGTATACTTGGCTTCTGTGTCATAAATTAATAGACTGTATATGCATGGGTTTATTTCTAGGCTCTCTATTCTGATCCATTGACCTGTGTGACTTTTATTCCAATACCATACTGTTATTATCACAGCTTTGTAATATAATTTGAAATCAAGAAAGTGTGCTACTTCCACCTTTGTTCTTTCTCAAGATTTCTTTGGCTGTTTGGGGTCTTCTGAAGTTCTGTACAGATTTTAGGATTATTTTATTTATTTCTGTAAAAAATGCCATTGGAATCTTGACAGGAATTTCATTGAATCTGCAGATTGCTTTAGGTAATGTGGACATTTTAACAATATTAAATCTTCCAGTCCATGAACACAGGATATTTTATTTGTGTCTTTTTCAGTTTCTCTTATCAATGTCTTTAGTTTTCAGGATGCAGGTCTTTTATATTCTCGGTTCAGTTTATCCCTAAGTATCTTTTATTTTTGATGCCCTGAGTTGAATAATGGGGAATATCATATGACCAGCATGGTGGTAGACATGGCCACCTTGCTAGCTTTTTTGGAGAAAGTCAGGAGTTATGAGGAACCTAAGAACTCACATGTGAGCTTTGTAAAATTGCTTCATCTTCTCAAACAGGCACTGAGGCCATCATTAAGCTTCAATATTTTCAGCACAATGCTATTATGTTTATCATTAGCACAGTAAATGTTCAAGGACATTTTTTTTCTGCAGAAAAAAAGAGTTTTCTACTTATAGGGTTCTAGTGAAATTACTAATTTACCCAGCATATTCTACAATGTAACGAAACCAAAACCAAGGTCTGTAAGAGTTAATACTAGAGAGTTAGTGAGCAATATTATACAACATACAGAATGAGGCAAGAATAAGCCAATCACTTAATGAGGTCAAAATGAAATAGCATAGATACTCAGAACTAGCAGGAATAAATGGTGCAAGAAAGACATGACAAATGTGACTCAGTACAATTTCATTGTGGCAAATGGTATCTTCACTTTTCAGGAGAGCTTTTCAGGTCTGTTTTTTGTTTGTTTGTTTATTTGTTTTGCAGCATATCTTAAAACTGTTCTACACCTGTGCCCTAAGAATATCATAGGTGTCAATCAAATGGTCTTGCAAAGAACCATTGTCCAACCAGTTCACAGACAAATTAAAAAAGTTTTTTTATTTCATAAAGAAGAAAGTCTCTTGAGGACATCCTTCTTCGTCTCTGATCTCCACTTTTCCTTCCTTATTTTTTAATAATTTAAATAGGAAAGTAAAGATCATCACATTTATATAAGTAAACTATGTGAACTTCCAAGTTTCAGTCTTTTAATTAAGAATCCAGCATCTGAAATTCCTGGGGAATTTCAGGAATGGTGGAATAAGAGGATCCTAAGCTCAACTCACCCCATGGATATAACTAGATAACACCAACATCAAACCCAGAAAATGACCCAAAGATAGGTAGAGCAGACTCTCCATAGCCACATGTAAAGAAGAGGCCACATTGAAGAGGGTAGGAAAGACAGAGAGGCAGTTGGTAGCCAAACAGATCCTTTGGACTGTCTTGCAGGAGGGAGGAACACAGCAGGCATAGAGAAGGGAGATGAACAGATCCCTACAGCAGGTACCCAAGGCATGCAGGACCTGCAAAGGGAAGACATCCCTGTAACATTTGGAATTGAAAACTAGAGGGAATTGAAGAGGCATAAGATAGCTCTATTTTTAATTTCTTAAGGAAAACCAGAGGGAGGGGCCCCTGAGTGGCTCAGTCATTTAAGCGGCTGCCTTCAGCTCAGGTCATGATCCCAAGGTCCTGGGATCAAGCCTGGGATCAATCCCTGCTCAGTGGAGATCCTGCTTCTCCCTCTCCCTCTTCCTGTTGCTCTGCCTACTTGTGCTCACTCTCTCTCTGTCAAATAAATAAATAAATATTTAAAAAAAGAAAGAAAACCAGAGGGTTTTAACAACCGGTGAGATTTTACACATGGAATGTTAGAAATCAGCAGTATCCCCTTTGGGGAACACAGCAAACAGACCATGGAGATACAGCACAGAGTCAGCAGTTTGAAAAAAATGCTGGGGTTTAGAGGAAGGAGATTTATTTACTAATCTCAGAGCTTGTGCTATAGAGCAGGAACCTTTGGAAGACTTTCCAAGAACAATATGCTGATAGGTACCATTTCCCTCCTATGCCTCCTAGCCTAGATACAAGGACCCCTGGAGGAATCAGCATGGTGAAACACTCTCTAACTAGCTTGTTAACAGCGTGTCCTACCTCCATGTGCTTCTGCTGAAACAACCCTTCCAACCCAATCCAGTCTAGCAGGAGTATTCCCAGGTGACTACATGTCTCCTCCCACAGTGGACCAGCATGGATCTTGCTGTCAGTGCAAGCCCTGCCCCTCTACTCTTCTGTAGACTTGCCTTTCCTATATGTCCTGGCTGGAGCCCCTCCAAAGGAGTACCACAACCGTGGCAGTATGCAAGCAGCCCCAGTAGGATCCAACACCACTCCAAGGTGACTGCTGCCCCAAGGAGAGGGGAAGATAATGATACTTTCCAGTTCAGTTGCAGCCCTAACAGTGGGCTGGAAGCAGACATTTGGTCTGACTGCAGGCCTCAACCACCAAAGAAAACTCTTCAGGGGACAACACAGGGAAATCAACTTCCAGTTCAGTTCTGCTGCATCTCTGACAGACATGTGGTCTGACTCAGTGTAAGCCCAAGGAGGCCCCAGACTGGTGCACTAACAACACAGGGAAAAAGACACTGCCCACAGCAGGCAAAGAAAACCACTGCAGATGACTAGACTGAAGACAAACAGCTCTAACAGTAGGGCACATGCAACATGCATAAGAGATACTCAAAGGGTCAAGTTCTGGTGAACAAGTAACATGGCACTGAAAGCCATTACAAGACCTCTACTTCATAAGGCCACTACTTTAAGGAACAGAAGATGTAGCTGACCCACCTACACAGAGAAACAGACACACAGAGTTAGACAAAATGGGAAGAAACAAGACTATATCCCAAATGAAAGAAAAAGACAAAAATCACAGCAAGAGAGCTAAAAAAAAAAAAAAAAAGGAGATAAATAATTTACCTGATAGAAAATTTAAAGTATGGTCATAAGGATATTCACTGGACTTGAGAAAAGGTTAGAGGACCTCAGTGAGATCCTCCACAAAGAGATAGGAAATATTAAAAAAAAAAAAAAAAAAACTATCAAAGATGAAGGACTCAAAAATTCAAATTAAAGTACGCTATATGGATAAATAATAGACTAGAGGAAGAAGAAGAAGAAGGGGTCAGCAACCTGGAGAACAGAGTAATGGAAAGCAATCAAACTGAACAAGAGAGAGGAAAAAATAGTAATAATAAAGACAATTAGACTTAGGAAACTCAGAAACACCATTAAGTGTAATAACATTTGCATTATAGGGATCCCAGAGGGAGAAGGTGGGGGGGGCGTAGAAAATTTATTTGAAGAAACAATAGCTAAAAACTTCCAAAATCTGGGGAAGGAAAGAGCAATGCAGATCCAGAAGGTAGTGAAAGTCCCCAACGAAATCAACCCAAGGAGGTTCACACTAAGACACATCATAATTAGAATGGCAAAAATGGTGATAAAAGGAGAATTTTAAAAGCAGAAAGAGATAAAGAAACAGTTACATACAAGAAAAACCCAAAAGGCTATCAGCTGACTTCTCAGCAGAAACTTTACAGGCCAGAAGAGAGTGGCATGATATATATATTCAAAGTACTGAAAGAAAAAAGGCCTGTAACTAAGAATTCTCTGTGCAGGAAGGCTATCATTCAGAATAGGAGCAAAAAAGGGCTTCTCAGAGAAAAAAAGTTAAAGAAATTCATGACCACTAAACCAGCCCTATAAGAAATATTAAAGGGGACTCTCTGAGTGGAAAGGAAAGACCATCAGTAGGAGTAGCAAAAGTAGGCAGCACAAAAGCAGGGAAATTAAGTATATTTATAAAAATCAGTCAAGGGATTCACAAATTAAGGGATATAATGTATGATACCTTATATTTAAAATGTGTGGTGGGGGTAGTAAAGAATGAGCTATAGACTACTGTGTGCATAAGATGTTAAATATAAACCTAATGGTGACTACAAATCACAAACCAATAATAGACATGCCAAAAATAAAGGGGATGGAATACAAATATATCACTATAGAAAGCAAGCAGTGAGAAAAGAGAGCAAGACAAGAAAGGAATTAAGAACTACAAAAAGACCTATAAAACAAGTAACAAAATGGCAATAAGTACTTACCTGTCAATAATTACTTTGAATATAAATGGACTAAATTCTCCAAACAAAGGACACAAAGTGGTGGAATGGATAAAAAGCAAGACCCATCTCTGTGCTGCCTACCAGAGACTCATTTCAAACCTAAAGATACATCCATACTGAAAGTGAAGGAATGGAAAAGGATTTATCATGCAAATGGAAGTATAAAGAAAACCTAGGTGGCAGTTCTTATAATGGACAAAACAGAATGTAAACAGAGACTGTAGCAAGAGACAAACAAGGACACCAAATAATTATAAAGGGAATAAGCCAACGAGAAGATAGAACAACTGTAAATATTTATGCACCCAACATGGGAGCATCCAAACACATAAAGCAGCTAATAAGAAACATAAAGTAAATAATTGATAGTAATGCAATAATAGTAGATAACTTTTACACCCCACTTACATCAGTGGAAAGATCATCCAAACAGAAACTCAATAAGGAAACTGTGGCTTATAATGACACATTGGACCAGATGGATCTAACAGATGTATTCAGAATATTCCACCTTAAAACAGCAGACTATCTATTCTTTTCATGTGTACATGGAACATTTTCCAGAATAGATAATATATTTGGCCACAAAACAAGTCTCAACAAATTCAGAAATATTGACTCATAGCATGTATTTTTTCTGAAACAATGTTATGAAACTAAAAATTAGCCACAAGAAAAAAGTCTGGAAATAACACAAATACATAGAAGGTAAATAATGTGCTATTAAACAATAGGTAAACAACTAATCAAGAGTAAATCAAAAACTGTATGGAGACAAATGAAAATCAAACACAGTGATCTAAAATCTTTGAGATGCAACTAAAGCAATTCTGAGAGGGGAATTTATAACAATGCAGGCCCACCTGAAGGAGTAAGAAATATCTCAAACAACCTAAGCTTACACATAAAGGAGCTAGAAAAAGAAGAACAATCAAAACCCCAAACCAGTAGAAGGAAGGAAATAATAAAGATTAGAGCAGAAATAAGTGATACACATATATCAGTGAAAGAACAGAGACTCCAGAAAGGTCCTCAACTCTATGGTCAACTAATCTTCGACAAAGCAGGAAAGAACATCCAGTGGAAGAAAGACAGTCTCTTCAATAAATTGTGCCGGGAAAACTGGACAGCCACATGCAGAAGAATGAAAATGGACCATTCCCTTACACCATATAGAAAGATAAACTCAAAACGGGTGAACGACAGGAATCCAACAAAATCCTAGAGGAGAACATAGGAAGTTACCTCTTCAAATTAGCCACAGCAACTTCTTTCAAGGCAAGACCCTAAAGGTAAGGGAAACAAAAGTGAAAATGAACTTTTGGGACTTCTTCAAGATAAAAAGCTTTTGCACAGCAAAGAAAACAGTCAACAAATCTAAGAGACAACCCATGGATGGGAGAAGATGTTTGCTAATGAGATTTCAGATAAAGGGCTGGTATCCAAGATCTATAAAGAATTTATCAAACTCAACATTCAGAAAACAGATAATCCAGTCAAGAAATGGGCAGAAGATATGAACAGACACTTTTCCAAAGAAGACATACAAATGGTTAGGAGACAAATGAAAAAATGTTCAACATCACTAGCCCTCTAGGAAATACAAATCAAAACCACAATGAAATACCACCTTAACACCAGTTAGAATGGCAAAAATTAACAAGACAGGAAACAACAAATGTTGGCAAGGTTGTGGAGAAAGGGAAATCCTCTTACGCTGTTGGTGGGAATGCAAGTTGGTACAGCCACTGTGGAAAATAGCATGGAGGTTCCTGAAGACATTAAAAATAGAGCTGCCTATGACCCAGCATTGCACTTCTAGGTATATATCCCAAAGATACAGATGTAGTGAAAAGAAGGAGCACATGCACCCCAGTGTTCATAGAAGCAATGTCCACAATAACCAAATTGTGAAGCTGAGATATCCTTCAACAGATGAATGGATAAAGATGTGGTTCATATAGGGGTTACAGAAGGGAGAAAGGGTGTGAGGATGGGGTAACCAAGTGATGGATATTAAGGAGGCATATGTTGTGATGAGCGCTGGGTGTTATATGCAACTAATAAATCATTGAACAGTACATCAAAAACTAATGATGTACTATATATAGGCTAATTGAACATTAAAAAAAAGAGATGGTAAATGGGGGGGAATAAATGATATAGAAACTAAGAAACAATAGAACAGGTCAGTGAAAACAGGAGCTGGTTCTTTGAAAAGATCAACAAATCTGATAAACCTTTAATGAGACTCACAAAAGAGAGAGAGAGGAGTCAAATAAAATTGGAAATGGAAGAGGAGAAATAACAACATCATAGAAATACAAATAATTATAAGAGAATATTATGTAAAATTATAAGTGAACAAATTGAACAACCTAGAAAAGTGGATAAATTATTAGACACAAGTAACCTACCAAAACTGAAGCAAGAAGAAATAATAAATTTCAACAGACAGGTTATCAGCAATGAAATTGAATTGGTAATCAAAACATTCCCAACAAACAAATGTCTAGGACAAGATGGCTTCTACCAAATGTGAATTTGATAGGTTCACAGGTGAATTCTATCAGATATTTAAAGAAGAGTTAATACTCATTCTTCTCAAATTATTCCAAAAAATAGAAAAGGAAAGCTTCAAAATTCATTCTCTAAGGCCAGCATTACCCTACCAAAAAACAGATAAAGACACTACAAAAAAGAGAAATAAGGCCAATATCTTTGATGAACATAGATGTAAAAATTCTCAACAAAATATTAGCCAATTGAATCCAACAATACATTAAAAAAATTACCACAATCAAGTGGGATTTATTCCCAAGATGCAAAGGTTGTTCAAGATTCTCAAATCAATCAGTGTGATACATCACCTTAACAAGAGAAAGGATTAAAAAATCGTATGATCTTTTCAGTAGATGCAGAACAAACATTTGACAAAGTACAACAACCATTCATGATAGAAACCTTCAACAAATTAGGTTTAGAGGGAACATACTTAAACATAATAAAGGCCATATATGAAAAACTCACAACGAACCTCATACTCAAAGAGGAAAAGCTGAGAGCTTTTTTCCTAAGGTCAGGAGCAAGATAAGGATGTCCACTCTTACCACTTTTATTCAACATAGTACTAGAAGTTGTACCCATATCAATCAGATGACAAAAAGAAATAAAAGGCATCCAAATCAGCAAGGAAGAAGTAAAACTTTCACTGCTTGTAGAAGACATGACAGTATATATATAGAAAACTCTAAAGATTCCACCAAAAAACTAATAGGACTGATAAATGAATTCAGTAATGTTGAATGATACAAAATCAATGTATAGAACTCTGTTACACTTCTGTACTCTTAATGATGTAGCAGAAAGAGAAATTAAGAAAAAAATCCCATTTATAAATAGCACCAAAAATAATAAAATCCCTAGGATTACCTGTTAAATTTTTAACCAATGAGGTGAAAAAGCTGTATCTGAAAACTATAAAACATTAATAAAAGTAATTGAAGATAACACTTACAAATGGAAAGGTATTCCATGCTGGTGGATTAAAAGAACAAATATTGTTAAAATGTCTATACTATCCAAAGCAATCTACAAATTTAATGCAATCCTTATCAAAATATTACCAGCATTTTTCACAGAACTAGAACAGATAATCCTAAAATTTCTCAAGAACCACAAAAGACCCTGAATAGTCAAAGCAATCTTGAAAAGAAAAACAAAATTTGAGGTGTCACAATCCCAGATTTCAAGATATACTACAAAGCTGTAGTCATCAAAGCAGTGTGATACTGGCACAAAAACAGACGCATAAATCAATGGAAGAGAATAGAAAACCCAGAAATAAACCCATGATTATATGACCAATAATCTTTGACAAAGGAGGCAAGAATATGTGACAGGTAAAAGACAGTCTCTTCAACAAATGATGTTGAGAAAACTGGACAGTTACTTGCAAAAGGATGAAACTGGACCCACTTTCTTATACTATACACAAAAATAAAATCAAAGTGGATTAAAGACCTAAATGTGAAAACTGAAACCATTAAAATCCTAAAAGAGAACATAAGCAGTGATTTCTCTGATATTGCCATCCAGAGATGTATCTCTGAGGCAGTGGAAAAGCAGAAATAAACTCTTGAGGCTACCTCAAAATTAAAAGCTTCTGCACAGCAAAGGAAACAATCAACAAATCTAAACAACAGCCTCTGACTGGGAGAAGATATATCCAAATAATATATCTGATAAAATATTAGTATCAAAAATATGTAAAGAACTTATACAAATCAACACTAAAACAAAACAAAACAAAAAATCCAACTTAAAAGTGGGCAGAAGTCATGAAGACATTTCTCCAAAAAAAGATATACATGGCCAGGAGACACATGAAAAACTGCTCAACATCACTCTTCAGGGAAATGCAAATCAAAACTATAATGAGATACCACCTCACCTGTCAGAATGGCTAAAATAAAAAATACAAGAAACAACAGGTGTTGGCAAGGATGGGAGAAAAAAGAACCTCATGCATTTTTGGTGGAAATGGAGTCTGGTACAGCCACAGTAAAAAAAAGTATGGATATTCCTCCAAAATTAGAAATAGAATTACCATGCTATCAAGTAATTGTACTACTAGGTATTTATCCAAAGGATACAAAAACACTAATTCAAAAAGATATGTGCACCCTATATTTATTGAAGCATTATCTACAATAGCCAAATTATGGAAGCCACTCACATGTCTATGGATAGATGAGTGGATAAAGAAGTGGTATATACATAATGGAATATTATTCAGCCATAAAAAGAATGAAATCTTCTCATCTACAATAACATGGTTGGATCCAGAAGGTATAATGCTAAGTGAAATAGGTCAGAGAAGGACAAATACTATTAAGATTTCAGTCATATGTGGAATTTAAGAAACAAAACAAAGAAAAAATGAAAAGTAAAAAACGGACTTTTAGCTATAGAGAACAGACAGATGTTTATCAGAGAGGAAATGGGTGAGGGTGTGGGTGAAGTAAGTGAAGGGGATTAAGAGTCCTCTTGTGATGAGCACTGAGTAATGTATGGAATTGTTGAATCACTCTATTATATACCTGAAACTAATGTAACACTGTATGTTAACTATACTGGAATTTAAAAGAAAAATCTAGCATCCAATTTATGCTATGCATCATTCTATAGATATTTTATGAGCACCTGCTCTGTGCCAAGTAAGGTGCTAGGCGATGAGATTAGCTGAGACGAACATCAAGACGAGCAGAACACAGGCCACTCTCGAAGAGTTTATAAGTTAGAAGCTTTTTTAAAAAAGTAATAAACAATGAGTTTAAAGAAAATAATAAAGGAAGATCTAAGAGAGATCACAAAGCCTGCCTCCTGTAGGGGTTTATCAGTAAATTGTTTCCATAGTGGTAATGAAGATCCCAGATGGCAGATGCACCTTCCTCATTCCAAAATAAAAGTATTCCAATTAAAGAAAATTACATCTCTTTGCCACCTGTTCAAAAGATTTTAAGCATCTCTAAATACCTGGGTGCTTTTCATCTTCCTGTGGTTAAATTATAGAATTTTAGTACTGGAAACTTTGAGAGAGATTATAGAATTTCAATACTGTGATGTATGAGAAAGATGATCTGGTCCATCCTTTTTGTTTTGTAAAATTAGAAGGATAAGACCCAAACTGGTTCCATGACTTGTTTCATGAATGAAGATCTAAACTAGAACTCAACTCTCTAGTAATCTACCAATACAACACTTTTATTTTCTTCATTTTTAGGTACAGAGATTTTGATGGAAGAGGGGTTTGATGGGAGTCATCAGACAGCAGATTTTCTGACTAGTAGTTTTGTTTTCAGATAGAATACACACACACACACACACACACACACAAACTCAAGACATACAAGATCTGCATGAAAGAATGCAGAACTAATTTAATGCTTTGTATGTGGAAAAAATATAATTATAAGCACAAATTCTTTTCTGTGAATGAGTCTGCTAATTTATTAGAACTTTAAGAAGAGCTTACAGTTCAAATGTTTTGCAACACAAGTGTCACAGCAGGAGACTTATTTCTCATAAGAAATTTTTATTTTTTTAATCAATAATTTAAGAAGTTCAACCAAGATTGGGGTAGCCCTGTGTTGATACTCACTTCATCACCTTTGATTTATTGTCATGAGACTCCTTCAGAAGAGCAGAATAATGTGAACAACAGATGCCAGGCAGTTTAGTGCAGTGAGGACAACACCAGCTGCCTTTCTATTCTCAAGCTTCTCATAACATAAGTGTGAGTAAAAGCATCTGTTGAGTAGACATTCCAGGCATATTCTTTTAATTATTGCCAGACCTTCCTAAGGCAAAACTTCATTCTTAACTCTTATTTCATGACTACATGTATGATCCAAGGAAGTAAGAGTCAAGTAGTTGTCAGGGGAATGTCAGAAACTGAAATCCTTGTTTGGTACTGAGCAGACCATGGAGTTATATATCTCAGAAAACCTGTATATCCAAATACCAACAGTCTGAAATGGAGCAACTGTTGCCACAATAAACTATTGTCCAATCAGGAGCCTCTAAAATAATGAAATGCTTGTCTGTATTTTAAATTTAACTCACAGTATAAATTTTCTGCACTATTTATTAATATCTGGCATGTATTATATTCTCAAATGTTTGTTGATGAAATGAGTGAATTAATTAATTTGGGGGCATGTCTCTACTTTTTAAAGTGTTAATGAATGCAGGCTTTCTAAATAATTGGCTTTCCTTTAGTATGTCACCATCACCAGTGCTTATAGATAGCTAGCTTATCTTCAGTTTTCAGAAACTCTAATAAGGCTAATTAGGCACATTCTTGCTTTCAAAGACAGTAGAGAACACAGATGAATAATCACTGTTTTTGTTTACTTATACATTATTCCAGAAAAAAAAATCAAGGGAGTTTTTATCTATATTTAGTAACAGGTATGATTTATCATAATCACTATGCTACATGGCTTCCTCATTTGGTTTATTTAAATTCTTGGGCACCAGGTATTGGTATAGTGTTAGTGTTTGTATACAATATAAGTGTACCTTACTTGAAAGAGAACTAGGTTTAAAGGACTTTTTGTAAAGTAAGTCAAACATTCTGGAAATCAAATTATAATAAGCTGTATCTTTTTTGCTGCTAAAGTGTCTTTAGTCTTTGGTGAGCTTGAAAATTTCATCCTTGATATATCAAGAAAAGATTTATCACTTAGTACAAAGGGTGAGGAATGAAATTTCACTCCAATTGCTATCTCAGAGAGTCTCCCTTGAGTTGCATTTGGGATACATTCCAAATGCTTTTTCTACACTTTGGACATGCAAGCCAATCCCCACAAACCATATATATGTAAGGAACAATTTCCTCCCTTTTAGTAAAAAGGATAAAGCGTTCAGTTCCTCCTAACAATGATAATAGTCATTACCCAGGCATTAAAAGTAGGTTGACAATGTATACCTTAGTAGCTACACTAAGTATGACAGTTATATCTTGACAAAAGGGAATATATGAAAAATGAATCTCCCTTTACTAATTCAGACTACTCTTAGTGACAATCCTGACTTTTCACAAATGAGGATCATTTTTACAGACCAACAAGTTGAAGTCCTGCTTTTCTGTATTTTGTGTACTCTCAGTATCTATGTATGGATTCACTGATACTTTGTCATAATTCCAAGGCCCCGTGTAGATTGAGACCCCCATTTAGGGAAGAACTGTGACCACAAGTGCGATATTCCAGAAGTAGACTGATTGAGATAGTGTTTTGCTGCAAGATATTTATTAGAAAGTAACACCTGAGGAAGAGGAAGAGGAAATAGGGTTAAATAGATAGAGAAGTCAAACTGATACAGGCCCTACTTAAATCTCAACCATCTGTACAGGAAGCTCTGAACCCTTTATAAACTCACCATGCTGGGCTGAATGGCTGGGCTTTTTATACTCCAACTCAAGCACTCATAGTATATGGGTCACCCTGGGGTGTGCATTGGTCAGGAATGCCCTCTGAAGGTGACGACATGAAGCTGACAACAGCTTAGGCAACATATTCTTCCTTGGTGATGTATCTTGGTGGCCCATATTGATGTTCACAACCATTTACTCCTTGTGTTACTTGGGTTGACTTCATATCTTTTCAAGGGATTGCTCTAGTTTTCTGGTAGATTCTCCTCCTGAGGGAAAAATTAGAAAAGGACTTAGTAGTACAAAGTATAGCCCCTAACAATGAAGCTTTAGGACCACAAATGATATCAATCTTCTGCCTCTAATAATCGGGGTGAATGAACTATGCCACAATAGTTACTCTTCCTTGATTTCTGGTGCCCTGATACAGAGAACTTGAAGTATTCAAAGGGCAACCATAGGTTATACATCAATGGTGGAACTCTTACTGTATCACCTAATGAAAATACATCCTCTTTGGGGACCAAGACCTCTATTCTGGCAAAGCTTACATTTTGTGGGAATGGAAAGCACAGGGTCCTCCACAGAGTTGTTGGGAGTGGTAGTAAGTAGTATTAATTCTGATTCCTCGCCTTGGTTCCAAGACCAATGACTATTTCCTGTTGGAGATCTAGTACCATATAATGGTCTTTGATTTGGTGTGTATACTTTTTTTTATCTTATAGGGTAGTGCTTTATCATTAAACAGTATCACCTCCAGGTGGTACCTGGGTGGCTCAGTTGGTTAAGCAACTGCCTTCGGCTCAGGTCATGATCTCAGGGTCCTGGGATCCAGCCCTGCATTGGGAAATCCCTGCTCAGCAGGGAGCTTGCTTCTCCTCCTCCCTCTGCTGCCCCTCCTACTGTGCATTCTCTCTCTCAAATGAATAAATAAAATTGTAAGAAAAAAAAATGTATCCCCTCTTAGCTGGCACTTTAACTGCTCCTTTAGCAGGCTAATCCAGTGTTCCAGCAGGCTGGAAATTATATCAAATGATATAACTACTAAATCCCATGAACATAGGCCCACTGTCACAACTTATTTGCTGTAAAATGGGTACCATGGTCTAACACAATGTTTTTGGGATCTTGTAAGATAGATTAGGCACTTTGTAAACTATCAGATACTGCTGCTAGTTGAGGGCTGAGGATAAGAAAGAAACACATTCCCAGAGTGTGTCATTTCTGTTACAGTAATTCTTTGGCCTTTCCAGTGTGAATTTGCTCCAGAGGGGTTGATTGTTCTCCTCAAAGAATGGCATCATATCATGGGAACAGTATTGTTCTCTGTTGTTTTCAGTGTGAATATTCAGTATCAGCAGTAATTAATTCAGGCTTGTTAATAGGAACCCATGATGTCAGACCCATACACACCTTCATCCCTCCCACCATGCTCATTTCATTCATACTCCCAGTATCCAACACTGAGATGACTAATGACCAAGACTTGCTGATGTCAACTTTCTGAATTATTCAGTATCCTTCCAGGCACTCTTCCAGGTTTGACCTTCTCTGTTAGGTATTAACATTTGATGCAAAATTTTTGCACTTTGTGTCTAAGGTACCTATGTGTGCTGCGTGCCTCATTTGAAGCCTTGTTCCCAATCTTACAGTCTTCTTCCTTTCAGGTGAATAAGCAACCAGCTGGGTCACTCACAGATATCTGCTAGTCTGTGTATATTCTAACTTGAAGCCACTTCTCCTTCCCAGAAAGTAGACAGTCTGGTGCATTGTCAGAAATTCTGCTCATTAGAAATGTTCCCTATCCACTGCCTTTTAAGACACTCCTGAGTAAACTTACAGTACAGCTTCCATCCATTTTCAGTTTGCAACTACATAGTAAGTGTCTTAGTTCAGGCTGCTATAATGAAACACTACAGTCTGGGTGGCTTAAACAACAAACATGTTATTGATAGTGGTTGATAAGGGCCCACTTCCTGATATGCTGATGGCCATCTTTTCACTGTATCCACACATGGTAGATAGAGAAAGCCCTAGTTCTCTTCCTCTTCTTATAGGGACATTAATCCCATCATGGAATTAATCACCTTATCTCCATTCTCATCACCTAATTACCTCCCCAAAGCCCTACCTCCAAAGACCATTCCATTGGATATTTAAGGTAGAAATTTTGAGAGGACACAAATAGTAAGTACATAGTAGTAAGCCTACCAATCCATAAACCAAGTTTAGACATCTGTTCTCAAGCAGCTGGTCATGATATCTCCCAGACAGCCAGAGGTATCTGCTGAAAAAAGAGGTCCTGGTTGGGGGTCTATACTACTTGTTCATTCAGTTTGCTTATACCTCTGTCCTGTTCATGTTCCATGCCAGATTGCACTGGAACTGCTCACCTTGTGTCTGACATAACTCAGCTGATGATGCACGGTCATCTGGTGTCCATGATTAAGTGCTCAGTTTAGAGCCTAGAAGGACACTAGAATTTGATTTTCAAAACACATATAATTCTCTTCTGCAAATGGCATGGCCTTGCTACAAAATCTAAGGAGACTTTTGCGACCTTCCTATCAAGGCTTGCTGTTAGCTCTACATATCTTCCTTTCCTACCTGTGATGTTTCTAAAAACTATAGGGTCTGCCTGGTCATATGGACCACATGACAGAGCTACTTATCTCACAGCTTAAACCCACTAAAAGAGCTTGCACAATCTCTTGAGGTCCTTGACAGGATTTTAAGTCCTATATCTTTGATATGTGCTCCCAAATTAATAAACTCTCATATCTAATTTATATTATATTTATGTTTTTTAGATTATATTATGTCTCCCTTGATTAAGTACCTCTCAAATCAGGTTCCCACTGCCCCAATTCCTACCAGTATATATTGGCTAGATCTTTCATTCCTTTGGGATATAGTCTCTTCCTCCTATATCAGACATATCAAGCTCCCAGATGGGTTATGCTGTAACTTAACCCTAGTTCTTGACATAATGGCCAATAGAGGATGTATGGAAAAATCCTAATTGGGGCACATGTTTTCTTAGAGGGGAAAGTGCTAGCATTAATGAGAGGTAGACCACATTTGTAAGCTTATAGAGTCTGGTGCTTCAAAATCTTAGGGACCTCTATCCAGGTATCCTCATGACAAGTGTCAGGGTCCCATTTTTTTCCAAAGAAGGCCATGGCTTTGTTCTAACAGAGTTATCTTGGTTAGACATTTAACCTCTCCTGGAGTTTGATCACTCTATTAAATCCTGGGCTTTAGTTTTTCCGTCCTCCCACTGGAGGAAATGAGAGCCAAACAATCATTTAGGGGAGATCTGGAGCATATATAGCCCAACAGAGTAATCCCGTATTGGGCAAAAATGGACATGCCTTTATACTCTCACTTTAGTTAGTCTTTGGATCTAGGCCTCTTTGGTTATGCATCTCTGCTGGTGATGTGGGCAGCTCATCTGTTTCCACAGCTACGGCTCCATCTAATTTGTTCAACATTCATTCATTCAACATGTATTTGTAATTATGTTCTGTATTCCAAGAAGTATGCCAGGTATAAGGGATATAGTATCAGATAAGACATTATCCTTGCTTTATAAAACATGCAGAGTAATGAAATTGAGGTTGCATCTTCTGAATGATAAAGGAGGAGGCACAATGAGCTGAAGTTGCTTAGTCCACATCACACTATCACATATATCCTTAGCTTATAGGTTTCATTTGAAAATCGGGGTGATATGATATAATGGTTAGCCTTTTAGGAATAATGATGCATTTTGAAATAAACAGAAAAGGCCCATTAGTGTTTGTCAAGTCATAAAATTAGCCCTAAATGAAAAAGTCTAAAAAAAACATTATGGACAAAAATAAATAGAGAATATCCTCCTTTAGGTTTTTTTTTTTTTTAAGATTTTATATATTTATTTGAGAGAGAGAGAGCATGTTCAAGAATGGGGAGGAACAGAAGGAGAGGGACAGCCCGACAATGCACTGAATATAAGGCCAATGCAGAGCTAGATCTCACAACCCTGAGATCATGACCTGAGCTGACGTCAAGAGTCAGATGCTTAACTGACTGAGCCACCCAGCTACCCTGACAATATCCTCCTTTTGACAGTACACTTTCTTTATATAGTCAGTTCTGTAAGTTTTCTTTTTGTCATCCTGCTTGCTAAATGTTGTTGTTCTTGGTCCTTCCTTTTCTCAGCCCACATAATCTCTTTGGTGATGCATCTACTCAGTTACTCTTTTTGTTGATAGTTCACAGTTATCTTTCCTTAGCTCTAGACCTGTGTACTCAGTTGTGTTGCAGATATTCCTACCAGAATGTCCACTATATATCTCATATCCGTCTTATCTAAAAACACATTCCTCTTTCTTGCACAGATAGATTACCTGCACTGTATTTCCACTTTTCTGCATCTTCCCGGTACCTGTCTAGACTGACAAGAAGTCTGTATTTTCACTATCTTCAACAAATGTGTGAATGTATGAGATCTTAAGGAGGAGAAGTAAATAATAGAATGGAAATACATTTTCTGATGTAGTGCTTAAAATTGTCACTTTCTCATCATGGCCAGTCATCTGTTTCTCCTACCCTCAAAGTTTTATACTAGATTGAACCGTGTAAAATTATCAATGTTTAATGTTTTAAAAAAGTCAATATCAGCAATTTCATATAGTATAACCAAATATTGCTTTTATTGTAGTAAGATAACTTCTAAAAATTTTTAAAAAGTGGATAAACTCAGTAACACTAATAAGTGCAAACATTGAAATTAATATTTCTAAGATAAAACTGAGCTACATCCTCGAGAATTCACCTTCTAATACCCCATTTTCAAGTGAGTTTAAAGAGATGTGGGCTCTGAATTATTTTATTTTATTTTATTTTATCTTAAACCTGCAGTTGTTTCTGTACTGCAAAGAAAATTAGAAACAATATAGACAAGTTCTAAACCACAGTTAAGGCAGAATTGTCAAGTCTATGAACTTTATGTAAAAGTTTTTTTAAACATTTTAGTTTCAACTAGGAAACATTCTAATTTTATATTAGTCTTTAGTGAATAAGGAGGATGTGGTTACTTAAAAAAATAGAACTAGTGTATTTTAGAGTTTTACTGACTTTTAGAAAAAAATAATACTTCTTTTCAGTTCTAACAAGTGATTTATTATATGCAAGGCTTTTTGGCCTTCTGAATTTCTGCTTCAGCTAACAAAATCTATAAATAGTCTATTACATATCCTATTTTATAAAAAATGAAATATTTTCAATTATTGTAGAGTTGTCTAGCTCTTAACACAGTGTGTTTTGGCTCTAGGCTTTGTCATTTTTCCTTAATGTGTGTTAGATGTAGAATCAGTGTTTTGAAACTTTTTAAATGAGAATTCTTGGTGAAAAAAAGTATAAATTTCTGATAGTTCTTATAATGAAGGCTATAGCTTCAGTGACTGCTTTGTAGTTCTCTTAAATAACCAAGAGAAATAGTTTGGGCTCTGTGGGCCCTACAGACTCTCTCACAACTACTAAGCTCTGCCTTTGTAGGGCAAAAGCAGCCATAGAGAATTAGTAAACAAGTAGACATTGCTGTGTCTCAGTGAAACTTAGCAAAAGAGGTAGCCAGCCTTTGCGGTCACAGTTTGCTGACTTAACTTTATCTGATATTCTATAGTACTTTATCTTCATGTTTTATGTATTATTTTTGCTATCTTTGTATTTTAGTTACTAGTTATTTCTAAGTTGACTAGTATATTGTTTTATACCTGGTAGATAATAACTAATGAAATAATTATGAATGAAATTTTATACATTTTGCCTTTGGGAAAATGTACATCATTCCTACAACACTAATTTAGAAATTTCTCTGTTTTCTGTGTAACTTGAAAACAGATAGAAGAAACTAAAGAAAACTGTTGGGAGGAATCATAGTCTTAATACATTATTTATGCTTTCTTAATATAAGTTTCATTAACGATTCCCAGTGGACAAAGATATAAGCCTGTGAACTGCCCATTTTCCAGTGAGAACTTATTTCTTCCAAATTTGGTAGACTGCACTTCCTAATACTTGACATCAGTACTGACAAACTCAAGTGCCCTATTGGAAGCAGGTGGTATATAGTAATAAGAGTTAAGAGCAATTGGTATGGACTGTGGTGAATGAAAAAATGCATCTAAGTAGTAACTGTTGCTTAGATCCATCCAGATTTGCCTTTGAAAATGCTTGTCTGTGCGTGCTAGATCATCTAAAACTAGGAATCTTATTAATCTTCATATATAAAATCTCTGGATTTTTAAATCTTAGTACCTAATTCAGTTTCCATTAATTAGTAAGCAAGTGCTATGGTCTAAGCAAAATAGTTCTGTAGGGGACATTGATCTGGTACACATAATCAATACTGGTATAAGTCAAGTGGGCCTACTCCATTCACTCATCTAGATTATTTGTGTTAGGAAAAGGGTTTTTCCCCTGAATCAATATTAGTCTGTGTTCAGTTTCTGATATTTTGTTTACTGTCTCACAAATATTTATATTTCATTGTTCTTCTCAGATTTGATTAACTGACCATTGATCATTGTCTCAGAGTGAAAGTGTCAATGCTCTTAAAATCAGTAATCATAGAAATATATTAGATCACTTCTACTGGATATAACCATTAACATTAGAATAGTTTTTGAGAATATAAATTTGTGCTGTCCAATAGAGATACAAGGCCAGTCACAAATGTCATTTAACGTTTTTCAACAGCCATATTTACAAAGGTAAAAAGATGCAGATGAAATTGATTTTACTAACATTTCATTTAAACCAAACAATATTACCAAAACATTCATTTAAAAATGTAATCAATTTAAACAGTGATTTAATTTTTTCATTCTTTTTGTAGTAAGTCTTCAAAATCTGATGTCTTTTATGTTTACTGCACATATCAGTTTTGATCTGCTACATTTTAAGTGCCCAATAGCCATTTAAACTCAACCACACTACTTAAACACATCCACCTCAGCAAGCTATTTAACTCACCTGCCTTGTCTGTAAGTGCAGCGGGATAATACTACCAAATATGGCTCTTGTGAGGATTAAATAAGACACACAGGAAGTGCTTACCATACATCGGTGTATCCATTACGAGTAGATAAATAGGTAGGTAGGTAGGTAGAGAGGTAGGTAGGGGAGTGAGGGAGAGATTGATATGTAGATAAAATCATACCCCATGCTTTAACTTCAGTTAGCTTCAACATAGCAAATCATTTTTTTTTCATGATTTAGGTGCCTTCTATAAGCTAATTTATACTATCATACAATAATCTATTTAAACAAAGTATAGCTATTGAAAAAGAAAATGCTTCATACATCTTTAAATAATCCTAGGAAAAAGATTAGGTTGTTATACAGCTAGGTCTATGTTATTTTGTTTGCTATATTGTTTGAAGTAGAATCCATAAAGACAAGGTAGATGAACACTGAGCCTTGTTCACTTTGAAACAGTGTTACTGACTGCATTCTTTCATTCCTTTCAATGCACTAAATTCATCCTTTACTCAAGCTGTTTACTCATCTAGAACACTCTTTCTGCTTTCTTCTCTTGGCCAACTGGCCTCTTCTTATTCTTCAGCTTTCAGATTAGATGTCAGACCTCAGCTTTACCCTCTCTTCTCTTTCAGTCTCTACCTCGTTATCACAGTTGTTTCCTTGATAAGCAAGTGTGATGATTTGTAATTATTACTTTTTAATTTAGTTGGTTTTAGTCTTTGTATCAGACTTTTTGCCTCATGAGAGCCTGTGTCTGCTTTACTTGCTAACGAAATCTCAGCAAAGTAATGTAATACCAGCACAGAGCAGGCACCAAATATTTCTTGAATGACAATGGATTAATGAATGGATGTGTGCTAATATTGGGAATTTTCAAAGAAGTCACAGAAATGACTTCATGAACTGATATATCCACATCAAGAAGCTATGAAAACTACAGTTCTTTATAACATCCCCTGGATTACAAATTCCACAAGGTCAAGGACTGTGTTTGGATATGAAACTAAGTGCCTCCTAGCTCAGGGCCTGCCACATATTAGACATTCATATATATTTGTTGAATGAATGAATGAATAGATTACTTTTTGATGTGAAGTCATAGGCTAGACATCTATACTAGGAAGAATTTTACTCTAAGATAAAATTTAGGATGAGTTAAAAAGAAACATGGGTTAACGTTACTTAAAACCAAAATGCTGTAATAGCACTGCAGTAAAAATGTGTGCTTTCTGTTATATTTTTTTCCTAAAAGGGACCTGTTGGTTTACCTGGAGAAGTTGGGACTACTGGAAGCATTGGTGAAAAGGTAATGCCTTTCATTGTTTTTCTAATGATAAGAATTCTAGGCTAAACTCAAACAGGAGACATTCATATGGTATTTTATGTTGATTAGAAATCACTCATAACTTAAAATATACCATCTGTCTTGAATATCTTAAATATATTGAAATATAGTTAATGGGATATATGTTTCTAATTTTTAAAGGGCAGACTACTCTTTGGGTTGTGATGATGTGGTCTGAAGAGAAACTGAAACTGATGGTCTAGGTTTATGACTAGATCATATTTAAATCAACTTTATCAGAGCAAGCTCCCTAAAGGAAGCAGTTTTGAAAGGAATTTAATTATCACTACCTGATCCAAGTCTCAGTCACAATCTCTTGCTTTTCACTTGGAATCCAGTGTGCAATTATTCGTGCATATTCCTGGCTATGGAAATGGAAATTGTAATTTGCTTAAAGATGACCTAGAAATCATTATTACCTTGGGAGTGATTGTCCATGTTGAGTTTCAAATTTAGGAAAGTCTTTTTAAAAAATAAAAAGTAATTCTTTACTTGAAACCAAGGGCATTTAAATTTTTTTTTAATTTTTTTTTTAATGGAATCTTATAATGGACTAATAGGTTATAAACCAAAACTTTGGGTCTTTGACTAAAACCTATTGTGCTCGATATAAATTGTAAGCATGATAGTCTTGTGCAGTTACTACATAAGGCTACTCTGTGAGATAGTAGAGGCAGGACTATGAGTAAATTAGAAAATATTCCAGTTACTGCTATCTGAAATGTTTAGTTTAAGTCAAAGTCTACCTGTCTAAAATTTATCACTTTTTTCCCCAGGTTTAAAACTGATCTCTTCCCAATAATCTCATGTCCATTAGTGTACTTTATACCTATTTCAGTTCTTCCAGTCTTCTGGAATAAATAGAGGGAAACCCATATTTGCTTTCCTTTTTCCTCCATTCTCTATGCCTAATCTTTTAGCAGGGCTTAGAGTTTTTTTCTATGTAATTTATCTTTTCTAATAGTCAATCTAAAACCCACCCTACCCCCAACATACTCTTATCAGTTTATGTTAAATTTATCCTGTCATATTTCTATCCTTTCATCCATCCTACATACTACAAGCAGAGGACTAATTTTGATGGGTCATCTGAAACATTTTGAAAAACCGTCATTGGCTCCCTACTGTTGACTCAATTACTTTGGGTCCTCTACTTTGCTGTCAAAGTAGTACATAATTTTGGCTTAATCAGTTCATCTAACACATTTTCTAATAGTCTCCAATATAAACCTTTCTCTCTCCCCTCTCCTATATTACATACTTTTCTTATTCCTGTTCTTACTGTTTTGTTTTTTTAGCTTGAGTATTCTCTCTGTTTCCCTCTGTTTATTCAAAGCCAGACTGTAGGACTCAAAGTCTCATCTCCTCCATAAAGTCTTCTCAGATTCCTCTGATCCTTCCTGATTTCTTTCCTTCCTGGACTTAGAATAAGCACCACACAATTTACAATTTAATTGTCCTCTAATTGATTGACCTTTTTTAACGTCATGTCTTCAAATACTTGAGAGTAGACTCTAAGCCAAATTTCTGTTATAGCTCTCCAACTCTCAGTACATTGAAAGTGCTTAATATGTATACTTATTTATTTTTTATTAACAATTTAACAAGTATAAAATAAGCTCATTTTAAAAACTTAGATTTGTAATTTTTTTTATTCTGACTTTTTTTTTCTGTGCAAGGTCGAATGCTCTATACTAATCCTAGGAATTTTAATGTGAATCAGTTTAATTCTTTCAATGTACTATGGCATATTTGATTATCATAATTATACTTGTGGTAGACAGATTACATAAATAAAATTTTGTTCAATGGTTATAGGAATTAGTTAATTCTTAAAATATGTTTTGATACTTTTACTATCCTCCTATTTTATATGCCTCAAAATGACAAGCATTTTTACTTATAAAAATATTTTTAGTATTTTATCTCTTGAAATATATTTTGAGGATTTTTATTATATTAGAAGTATAGCAACTTTAAGGTAAAAATATACAATTTGTAAATTAAAAAGTATTGGCAGTTAGGATGATATGTGCATGTAAGATATGAGTCTGACAATTTTCCTGTCAAGGCTTATCTCAGTCTTGACTGATTAACTTGCCTCAATATTTTTCTTTTATCTTTGTTTTAAAAGGGAGAACGGGGAAGTCCAGGTCCACTAGGTCCCCAAGGAGAAAAGGGTGTTATGGTAAGAGTCATTGATTTGAAATATATGTTTCCAAAGAACATCATAATTCCAGAAGTGGAATTACCTTGAGTGAAATTTAAATAAGTGAAAAGTGTTTATTTTACAGTATATTTCCATTTGAATTTTCCTTTCCTTTAAACAGTTTACCTTTCAAATGCTGATTGCTATTGCAAAGCATGAAAAATCAGATGACTTGGTCAAATGACTCTATAGATTTAAGAGAAGAATTAAGCCACCATAAATTAGTGAAATGAATGAAAAAAGAATATGACGAGGGCTCTACTTTTCTTTTATAGCTTATAGTTTCTATAGCACATATCACCACTGTCACTCTTCCATGCGTTTGTGGTCCTGATGTAATTTTTGATATGTGAAACATCAGAATCCAGAATTCATCTTACCTATCTTGCATCTTTAAGGTAGTAATAGCTGACAACTATTATATATAGATTGTATTTTTTTAGTTTATTAAGTAGTTTCTAAACATGATAGGAATGAGAACAAAAAAATATCAATGAAAGAATCTTACTTCAGAAAATATATTGTAATAGATCTGGTGGCACATAAGACTGTCTACAAATTTATTTTACATAAGTTTTTCTTTAGTTTTAACTTCTGTTGTATCAGCAAAACTCTGTAAATTTTTTTTTTTTTTTTAGCTATGTCCAGTTGCTGTAAACTAAGAAATTTAGTAGATCCATTAGGTTAATCAATATCAGGAACTATTATCTACTAAGAGATTCTCTGAATTAGTAATTATGCTGTAAAGGGTGTGTTCCTTCTAAAATTTAACAAGCTCTAGAGTATTTATACACATTCACATTCCTTAATTACAGAATTCTCTGGCCTCTGACAATGAAAAGGCTTCATAATCTAGATAATATAGTATCTATTCATAACATAACAAAACCTACAGAAAGATAAGATGAATATTCTCTTCTCAATAGGTTATAATATGTGATTCTGGTTAGCAAATTTCTTTTCTAGGCAGAGTTACTAAAAAAAGGATATACAGCTTCTGTATAATCATGTCTTATTTCTAACTGTAGTACATTTCCCATTACCTTTTATATATTGGATAGGAAAGAGAGATCTTATTTACATTATCACTTTTACTACTATTTATAATTTACTGGTTTGTCTTCAATGGAAATAATCAGATATGATAGAAACTTTATGTCTTTCATATTTACTCAAATTATAGGGATATCCAGGTCCTCCTGGGGATCCAGGACCCATTGGTCCACTGGGATTACCAGTGAGTAAAGTCTTTATATTCCCTTCTTCAATGTCTATTTAAATTTAAATCTATGATTTATTTAATTAAAAAAAACTTCTTATTCTTAGGCAAAATAAGTAATGTATAAACTGATGGAGGCTACTTCTCTCTTCATTCAATGTAAAACACTCTAGAATATTTCATGGTATCTTAAACTTTCTCACCGCTACTTGCTATATTATTTACTTTTAATAATCAGTATAATTGTGTAGCCTAAAACAAAAAGAAATTTAAACTTTCTTTTGAAAAACCACATATAAGAAAACAGAGTCAGTAATCAAGTGTACATGCGAGCATGGATAAACAAAACATAAATAAGTTACAATATTTTTCTTAGAAATTTAGAAGTATTCTCAAATGACCAGATAAAAGTCAGAAAAAAAATATATCTTTATTGACCAAAACTTGAGTTTTGAAAATACTCCATTTATTATATAGAGAAAGGTAATCAAATCTTGACTCCAAGAAATAAATTTG
Organism: Mustela lutreola; assembly: GCF_030435805.1. Classification (NCBI taxonomy): domain Eukaryota; kingdom Metazoa; phylum Chordata; class Mammalia; order Carnivora; family Mustelidae; genus Mustela; species Mustela lutreola. The sequence continues at coordinate 72,285,363 of NC_081299.1, read as the reverse complement.
CTTATCAAAATTTGGTCATTATTATCAACTTAAATATGAAAAAGATAAGCTTTAATAATCCCCTAAATAGAACTGTTATCAGAAATGGTTTATGCTGTTTTGTGAAGCTCTTGTTTTGAAGAAAGCCTTGGCTTTCCAGTACTTTGATAGGCATGTTATTAACTTCTAAAATTAGGAAGACTGAGATTGGTACAGTTGCCAAACTGTAGATTGGTATGATTGCCAATCTTTTTACTCACATAAGATAATAAATAAATCTTCAATCCTATAAAAGTTCACTGTTTTTATCTACCTAATGTCATATAAATAAATAGATTTTATTTTATAATTAAGTCTTTATGAAAAACTATCAAGTCTAAAAAACTCATTGTAATTGACTTAGTAATAAGTAGACAACTAAATCTTCATTACATCTATTTGTGACGTATTTGGTGTAATTTGTGACATTTTCATTGTAACAGGAAAAAAACTCTATTACTCTTGTAATTATCATTAACATCTAGAATAATGAGAAAGAAATCTTTCAGCAACAGCCATTGCTTTTTTGATGGACCAAGCTGATTAAACTAGTCAGACTGGCTGAATGGCTATTTATTTTTCTCTTTTCACTGTCACTCCATGGGTTGGTTCCTCCTGAAAACTAGTTGGAATACCTGGAAAGGGAAGAATAGCAGAATAATGGGGGGAGGGAAGTATGGCATTTATTTCATAAATAAAGCAAATTTTAAAGGAGATTAATCAATTTTATTTTAAGAATTCCCAAGGAGAATTACATGTCATATTTTGCTATTTTGCTAACATTTCTGTGACTTCTGTAACTGATTTTTAAATTTTCAATGAGTAGGGTCATGTGGGGGCAAGAGGACCACCTGGGAGTCAAGGTCCTAAAGGACAAAGAGTAAGTTATCTAATGGAAGAAGTAATCTAATACATTAACCTAAATAGAAAAAAAAAAAAAAAACTTCACAAATAGTGATGTGCTCGATAAAAATAGCTCTATGTCTTCAGATTGTGCTTAGATATTGTTGGCTTTTTCCTTGTTTTCATTATATTAGATGAACTAACTACCTGCATTAATTAAAATGTGACTTGTTATCATTTGTACACATAAAACCATACTTTTCCATTTTATGTTTTACAAATTTTACTAATTCATATAGAACACTTCTTTCACATTCTCAATTTCCATTTCCATTCTTTGGGAGAATTATAAGTGTGAAGATGTTTAAATAAACTGTTTTTCTACTCCCAAGAGACTTACAGAGCAAGGAATAGTAACATGACAAAATAAGAGCAATAGGAAATGGAATGAAGACAAATGCAGGATGACTGTTAATTAAATATAAATCAGAAGTGATATAATCATCATTGTTTGGTGATTATATATAAGAATTAAATTAGAAATCTTTCAATCTTTGAGTTTTTTAAACATTAAATCCTTTTTTTTTTTCCTTTGAAGAAATAAGAGCCACAATTTACTGCATGTCCATTACATGTCAGGCAACTTTACATCTGTTACCTTACTTAATACTTAGAACTACCTGAAGAAGATGTATCATCTTAGATATTATAGCTGAGGAAAACAGAACTCAGGGAATTTAACTATATGCCTGTAGGCACACAGAGAAAAATGACAAAACCAGCATTCAAACCTTAGTGTGCCTATCTCCCAGTCCTGTGCTTATTCGACACCATACAGAATACGAAGGAGGTTTTTCTTTTTTTTTTCTTGATAAATCTGAATATGTGGGTTGTAAGAATTCTCCTTTCTCCCTTGGCTTTACTTTGATTTTTAGGGCTAACTTCTAAGAACATGGTGTCCAACTAACAGAAGTTAAAAACAAAACAAAAACTTCATTTTTGAAGTTGGCAAATGGGAGAAAGGTGTTAAGAATGCCCAGTTTGAAGTAATAACTTCAGTATCATGTCCTGTGTTTTAAGTGAAGATTGATGAAAGAGAGCAAATTTGTCTTTATTATTATTTCTTTTCTGAAAAACTCTTTTCCTCACTGGGTTATAGATTTACAATCTACGAATAATCCTGATGGCCATTTCTATTTTAGCCCAAGTGAAATTTAAAATAATAATTTATTCATTTAGTGGTCTGTACCTTGCCAGCATTCAGTACTTCATCAGCTCCAATGTGTTTATTCAGCTTTGTATTATTCAAAGTGAGAAAGTTCAACCAGTTTTATGCAGTTGAAAAAAAGCGGAAATACTTTTTGTTAATGTTTTGCCTTTTGTTAATTAAGTAATTGAGGTCTTATAGAAGCCATGTACCTAACTAAACAAGAATTCTCCTGAACCGGGCACCTGTGTGGCTCAGTGGGTTAATGCCTTTGGCTCTGATCATGATCCCAGGGTCCTGGGCTCGAGCCCCACATCAGGCTCTCTGCTCAGCGGTGAGCCTGCTTCCCCACCCCCCACTCTGCCTGCCTCTCCTGCCTACTTGTGATCTCTCTCTGTCAAATAAGTAAATAAATAAGATCTTTAAAAAAAGAAAAAAAAGAATTCTCCTGGACCATTTGTGTTTTCTCCTAAGTCATACAGAAAGGTCATTGGCTCTATGGTTTTCTAAACTCCCCATGATCCCTGGGTAATTGTTATCCTTCTCTCCCCCTCCCCTTTGTTTTCTTCCAAGGTGTTCTTTAAATTCAAGTTTGTTAATGTAACACTAACAAAGTGTAGTATTAGTTTTAGGAGTAAAATTTAGTGATTCATCAATTATATATACCATCCAGTACCATCCATTTCCATCAAGTACCCTCCGTAATGCTCATCACCCAGTTAACCCATCCCTCCACCACCTTCCCCTCCAGCAACCTGTTTGTTCTCTATAGTTAAGAGTCTCTTGTGGTTTGCCTCCTTCTCTGTTTTTATCTTCTTTTATTTTTCCTTCCCTTCCCCTATGTTCATCTGTTTTGTTTCTTAAATTCCACATGGAGGTGAGATCATACGATATTTGTCTTTCTCGGACTAATTTCACCTGGCATAATATGCTCTAGTTCCATCTACCTTATTGCAAATAGCAAGATTTCATTCTTTTTTATGGCTGAGTAATATCCCATTGTATATCTACGCCACATCTTCTTTACCCACTCATTAGTCAAATAGATCGTTATCCTTTTCTGATTTGCCACTTTGTCCTCAACTGTTATCTTTTCAATGGTCTGTTTTCCTCTTATCCTCCAAATACATTTTACTGATTCTCTCCCAAAATGGCTTTTCACAGTTACCTAAAGTTCATTCAGTTCTTTCTAAACAAAGAAATCTGATTTAGAAATAAAGGCTTTGTTTAGTACAAAAACACTTCCTTTGCAGGAGAATATTTCAGGCAATTTCTGAACATTGAGAATACAAAAAGAACTGAAGACCAGAATATTTAAGAATTTATTATTATAAAGTTCCATCCCAGATGTCACGTAATGTCTTCCTGTTTCTACTATCTTCTTCTTAATCTGTTCTCCCCTACACATGTGGTATCAATATGCTAGGTCCATCTTTCCCAGTGTTTTTCAATTAAAAAAAAAAAAGACTACATGTCTAACCCACAGAGATAAATGGAAAGGTATCTACCTGGAAGTTTCTGTGCTCCAGCTCTTCCCGCTCACCCCAAAGGCTGAGGGGGTTGATCTTCCCAGCACATCTGTAAACACTTCATGACATACAACTGTGTCACAGTACACTGGAAAGGAAGCTGTACCCTACACACATTGACCTGGAGATCGCACCGAGAATTATCATTATGGAACTAGTGCTTATTACTGTTTTACCTGTGACTTCCATTGTTATCACATGGCCATGTGAACATCATCAATAACAGGACATTCTCCTAGGGGTCTGCGTGCCCATCCGTCTGTCACTCAACTGTCTAACATTTACTGGTTTCTTATCATTTGTCAAGCATTCTCCTCATACCATGGAGGATTCAAGAGTAATGATCTTTCAGATCTGGACCACATGGGTTTTACTATTCAATTAGTTACAGCCCAGTGGCTTTTGAAATATTGTACAACATTGGTACTTTTCCAGAGGACAAAAAAAGCTCAGGCAAACAACAAAGTCTGCCATTTCAGCAAACAACTTAAACAAATTAATATATTGAATATTTGTCTCACCTGCTTTGTGAAGGTTGTATAATCCTACTTCTTACATAGCTGAAAAAGAGCAGGATTGGCTGAAAGTATTATTCCTATGGTTTGAGATTCCTAGGTGGGAGATTTGGCATGAATTTAAAGTATTATTATTTATCCTACATACTCTAAGCTTTTTTTTTTTTTTTTACCTGCCAAGTTTGGCTGAAGAACAGTCATTTAAGTGTAGTAATACAATTTATTATGCCACAGCTAATCAATATAATATATACAATCACATCCACCATATAGAAAATACAGGCTAGCAGATTCTCTACTGCAGTACCAGTAAGATGATGGCTTAGCATTTGGGGGTCACTAGGAATTGGCACAACTTTACTTGCTGTCCCTCATGCACACATTTAACTCACTGGGGCTAGGTAACTCATCCTTTGGTGTCTTTCCAGTATGTGCTTCTGTGTCCTATCTCCAGCTTCCCTGACAGGAGAGATGACCCACTGAGCAAAGTTAACATCTCTTTTCTTGCCCATGGATTGTGCCTTCGATCATTAGACAAATTCAGATTTTGTACCCTTTCTCAGGAAGGAGGGTATAGAGGCATACAACTGAGTAATTTTTTATTCTATGCTACTTAATATTTAAATGAGGAAAAAAGATTGAAATAACTGTATTAGAAATGTTTTAAGATTTCTGTATGCAAGATGGAAACTGGATATGACCATAAAAATTCTAAATTGTGGCTTCTTCGAGGAAATGCATACCATATTGGGAAACCAGCCATTGCATTTAGATTCAATGTGAGTACCACCTAGAGTACACCAAGTATAAGAGAAGAACTTTTTGTGTGGTTTCTTCTCCTGAAAAAGTTTATAACAAGAGTAGAATGAAATGATTTTTTTTTCCCACAAAATCACAGATAATAGTTTCTGTCTAAGGGAAAGTTTTGTCCCAGCGGTATCAATCGATAGCCAGAGCAGACTGCTAGACATACTTAGTTAGGCATCTGGGTAATTTTAAATTAACAGAAGGGTCAAGCGAAGATGGATGTGGTTAAAAGGAAATAGAAACATACTGAATCCAAGTTAGAAGGACATTTGTTCTGTGAATAAGGGTTGTTTCTTTTTCATAGATGCTTCAGCTCTTTAAAACTGATTATAAGCATTATAGAGATGGACTTGTAATTTTCATAAAAGCTTCCTACATAAGCTAGTATGCAGTTTATATTAGTGTTAATGATAATTTTTTTAAAATTGTAGAATTTATATACAGTAGTGGTTTTGTCTCCTATCATCTGATACTTCTAGGATTATGTGACTATTCAGGAATTTTGCTAATTCTTTAAGACTATTACCTATAATTCAAGTTCTTCTTATTTTATGAAATATGCTTAATTTATATAGTTGAGGTACCAGACTTTATTCCAGTTTTTAGAACCTACTAATAGCCACTTATCATAGCAAACTTTAACTTTTCTTACAGATGATGAGGAAAAGATCAGATTTTTAATTTAGCTAGCATACATTCTCCAACAGCTTTATAGATAATTGGATATTTAATTTATTTTATTTTATTTATTGAGTTCACGTGTGCATGAGTTGGGGGAAGGGGCAGAAGGAGAAGGAAAGAGAATCTGAAGCAGGCTGCACGCCCAGCATGGAAGCCAACACAGATCTCAGTCTCACAATCCTGAGATCATGACCTGAGCCAAAATCAAGAATCAGAGACTTAACTGACTGAGCTACCCAGGTGCCCTGATAATCAGATATTTTAAAGCAGATATTAAAAAAAAATAACTTAATGCCCAATTAGATGCCTGTTTTAATGCTGTTGGTCTGTCTTAGAGCTTGTTTAGCCTTAACTGAAACATAGAGAGCATTAAGCTTCCTTAGAGTTCTTTCAGCCTTAACCTCTTAACCAGCAACCTTAGGTTTTATTGCCTTTAATTAATGCAATTGCTATACTTAGAGCAAAAAAGGGAGCTCCTTTCAGTTATAATGCCAATCAGCACTTTAATTATAAATGTTTCATATCCATTTTATAAACATCCCCTAAACTTCAGGTCCCCTTTGCAATCTAAATTCACTTGTTAACAGGATTAACCTTTTCTTCTTTCTAACATTTGAAAAAATATCATAAACTTAATAAAGCATAATTATTTAAAGTCTTTATACATTTAGACATCATATGAATCAGGCAGCTTATATCTGCAGGCTTCCGTTTCTTCATATTAAAAAAACAGAAAAAAGCAGAGTTTGCACTAGTTCAGCCTTGAACACTAGGTGATTTATATTCAGAAGCAGAAACTGGCAGTTGATTTTGAGATCTTCCTCCTGACCTAGACTCAGTCTTTTCTATGTATGTATCCGGGAAGCCACTTAATCTGATTTTATATAAGAAAAGATACTTGCCATCTTTAGACCAAACAATCTTTTTTTTTTTTTTTTAAGATTTTATTTATTTGACAGACAGAGATGCCAAGTAGGCAGAGAGGCAGGCAGAGAGAGGCAGAAGAAGGCTCCCGCTGAGCAGGGAGCCCGATTTCGGGCTCGATCCGAGGACCCTGGGATCATGACCTAAGCTGAATGCAGAGGCTTTAACCCACTGAGCCACCCAGGTGCCCCTCGATGCTACCATTTTAACCTCGACAGAATGTGGGCACCTGGGTGGCTCAGTCAGTTAAGTGTCTGCCTTTGGTCATGGGTTCTGGGATCAAGCCCTGCATCAGGCTCTGTGTTCAGCAGGGACTCTGCTTCTCTCCCTCCTTCTGCCTACAGTATCCTCTGTTGGTGCTCTTTCGCGCTCGCTCCCTCTCGTGCGCGCTCTCTCTCTGTCAAATAAATAAATAAAATCTAAAAGAAATTTAAAAATTAAAAAAAAAGTAAACCTAGACAGAATGACTTTGCACTCTCTAGCACTAGCCTTGGAGATACCTGCCTCATTGTGGTTGATCGTTTAGAATCACATTCCTTGTGTTCGCTTCATTCTCCCTCTCCACCCAAGCAAGCCTACGCTTCCAGTTTGTTTGCTATTAATGCTGTCATCACTCTACTAATTATTATCATAAAATATCCAAGCAAGATAGAGATTTCAGGTTCAAAAGTGTTAAGTGCCTAATTCCCTGTGGACACATTTTCAGTCTAGATCTCACTTGTTTTCTGCTGTGTTGATAAGAATGTTGATCATCTATTCCCTTTTTTTTTTTTAATTGAAGTATAGTTGACCCACAATCTTACATTAGTTTCAGGTGTACAACATACTGATTTAACAACTTCCTAGGTTATGCTATGCTCATCACAAGAGTAGCTGCCATCTGTCACTGGACAACACTCATTCCTTTTCATACTCCTTCAGCCACCTTCTGTTATAACTCCAAAAAATTTTTTAAAGTATTTTCTTACAGGGCAGAAAGAGGAGAATGGGCTTATAAGGTGACAGAGAAAGAGAATCAATATAGGCTGCTGAATTTTTAAGGTGAAGATTATGTTTAGAATGAGGTCCTGAGGGATCTTTGCACTTAAAACTTCAAAGTCATCCTTTAATAACTGTTCCTGTTTTTTTCTTCAGTTACTTAACTGTCAATCATTCCAAGCATGTGCCTATCTCAGGACCTTTGTAGATTCTTCTGTCAGAATGATCTTGCCTATATGCCATTTTAGAGAGGCTTCTCGACTACCCTCTCTAAAATAGGGCTCCCCATCTTGAATTCTCTCTAATCCCTTAAGCTCCTTTATTTACTTCATTACATTTGACTACTCACTGTCATTTTATAGTTTTAGGTATTTATTTGATTGCTTATGAGTTCAGGGATGTGTCTCTTCTCCCCACTGTATCTTCTGTGCCTCAAGTAATGGCTGGCTTACAATAGGCACTCAGCAAATGTTTATTAAATGAATAGCACTCTCTTACCTACTAAATTGAATCCATATTCCTCAACTTGACAGTCAACGTTCTACACAATAAGACTGAAACTCAGCTTGATAGTCTTCCATGGGAAAATAGGACAAAGAAGGTAGGGCCAGGTCCTTGAGTACCTTCAATACAAACTGAGATTGAAGAGCTAGAGCTATGGCTTTAACTTTAGTATGACCAGTAGAGCTACAGATCTCATGGAGTGTGAACCTTCTCTCTAATACCCTGAATGTGCCTAAGAGGATCAGGGAATGCAGTATCATAAGAACACCCAGGAAAAGAGTCCTATTACAGTAAGCAGTAAGAATATAAAGCTAAACCAAACTGACCTCAGGTGGGAGAAAAGAGAAGGAGCCTGTTGTGCTGGGAAATTTGTATCACTATTCTGTATAGAAATCTTCAGTGCCTTCTAGGGGCACCTGGGTAACTCAGTTGGTTAAGTATCTGCCTTCGGCTCAGGTCATCATCCCAGAGGCCCAGATCCCTGAGTCTGGCTCCATGCTCAGCGAGAAGTCTACTTCTCCCTTTCCCTCTGCCCCTCCCCACTGCTTGAGTGCACAGGCATGGGCTCTCTCTCTCAAACAAATAAAATCTTAAAGAAAAAAAGAAATCTTCAGTTCCTTCTCATTACCTATTGATTTAAATATAAACTCCAGTCTTTGACCTTTTAAGTCCCAGGCTTTCCACAATTATTTCTTAATATAGAAAATACTTAGTTAGAAATATTGAGAAATACTACTTGTAGTCAATAAACCAGCTAAACAAACTACTTTTTTCTTTCTTGGTTATCTTCTTTCCTGCCTCTGTACCCTTTTCTTATCCTATCCCTCTGTCCAGAGTTCCTTTTAGAGCATGATCTCCAATTGTCAAAATGATACCTTTATTCCTTATATAGACATGTGAAAGTTCTCTTCCTCCTTTGAATCCTTTTAGCCCTAAAAATGCCATGTCTTGAGGTGCCTGGGTGGCTCAGTGGGTTAAAGCCTCTGCCTTCGGCTCAGGTCATGATCTCAGGGTTCTGGGATCGAGCCCCGCGTCGGGCTCTCTGCTCAGCGGGGAGCCTGCTTCCTCCTCTCTCTCTGCCTGCCTCTCTGCCTACTTGTGATCTCTGTCTGTCAAATAAATAAATAAAATCTTAAAAAAAAAAAACACAACAAATAGGTTCATCCATGTATCCGGCTGTATCCTTTTCTGTGGTCATGGTATAGAAGGAAGCAGAGGAATTTGTCAAGAACAGTCTGTTCATTTGTGAGGATGTATAACAGTAAACAATAATAATAATAACATTTCAAATTAACAATAGAACTTTTTCCATCCCTAGGGACCAAGAGGACCAGACGGTCTCTTAGGGGAACAAGGTATACAAGGTGCCAAGGTAAATACTGATTTTTTTCATTTCATACGCATTATGTTTTTTTGAGCCCATAGGTGTTCTACCTGATTTAAAACTGTTATATTTTCTTACGAAAGTGTAGTTCTAAATTTTCTCTTAGTAAACATATGAAACATACATAAAATTTTTACTCTACACAGACAAATACTTTCTTTTGAATCTTGAATTATATACTTGATGTCTTATTTTCTTGTATGTCAGTATATGCTAGCACGTGTAAAACCATAATCCATATTCCTATTAACTCCTCTGGTACTGATACTTTGTTAGGGTGAAAAAGGAGATCAAGGAAAAAGAGGGCCCTATGGTCTTATTGTAAGTAGTAAAACATTTTACATTAAAGATAAATAGATAAAATCTTCCCTGTTTTTCTTGGTGTGTGGTTAATATTTGGTGAAGGAGCTAGGGGACTCACACATTTTCTTCCTTGTGTAGGGTAAGACTGGAAACCCTGGAGAGAGAGGAGTTCAAGGGAAACCAGTAAGTAATAAAGAATAATTAAGCTAGAATAAATTTTTTCCGTTTTATTCTCTGGCACAACTATTGTTGTTATCAGTACATTAGACTGAAAGAGTACTAGTTCTTTTCCTCCTTCAGTCTTTAGGTGGACGGGTTATTTGTGCAAGCTGCTTAATCATTTTAGGCCCTTGTGCTACCTGTTTATAAGCTGATGGTTATACTCTACCCTGGTATAATTAGTTTTTCTATAAAATCCATCTTATAATTAAATGGTGTGATATTATATAAATATAATGGAATATGAATAAAGCTAACATAACAAGGAATTTCTTGCCTACTTTCATTTTAATTCTGTTGGAATATTCTTTGGACCCTTGGAATGTGGTTCTGTGTGTGTCACCATGCTTTTCCATGCCACTGCTCTAAGAATTTTTAATATTACACAATGCTAGATATTCTCCTACTATCAAAACATCTTTTCAGAAGTATACAATTTTTTCCCCTGAATGGCAACAAGTTCTTTTTTATGGCCATAGTGCAGAAACAAGCAGAAGATTGTCAGCTAAAAAAGATATGCATATATGTATCTTTTTCTTTTTTTTTTTAATAAGTATTTCTCCCCAATGAAGGGAAGAAATACTTTTAAAAAAAAACTCACACACACAAAAAGATACACATATGCATATGTATACACACGTTAGTACATTATATAAAATTTTGAATACATAAGTTTAATTGTCTGAGCTTTCGTACATCTCATGTATTTTTATTTAGAATCATAATTTTTATAATTTGTAGTGACATCTTGCTTTATTATATACATATCTATATATACAATTTAAAGTTATAAAATTAAATAATAATTTAAATAGACGGCAACTGAAGAATCAGAAAAAGATAAGAGAAAAATGTTTTTTTCTGCTATTATAGTTGTCACTGTTTACTTGTTCCTCTTTGAAATCTGCTGCCCCCTGCCTGTTGTTTCCCATAACGGCGTTATATTTGACAGTGGTCAAATCTCAAATACCGGAGACCTGAAGGAGAAAAATGACTACATCCAGGGAAAGAATTTGTCTGTGACAATGTTATCCATTGAAGTCATTCCCCCCACAAATTCTTTGAGTATTAATATTCATCATCTGGGTTTCTGTTATATCAATGCAAATGGTGTTTCTGTATATTCTTTTCACTTTGCTGCATTGTTAAAATACGTGGCAATGAGTAGAAAATTTCCAAGCTCATCATGGTCATTCTTTACTGTAGAGAAAGGAGGCCTAGAGAAGTAAAATTACTTACTCATATTGTTGACATTCCTTAGAATTTTACTTTCAGGAAGGTATGTGCTATGGAGAGTGCTATGAAGTGTGTAAATCTGGTGATTCACAGACCTGTACCCCTGGGCTGATAATACATTATATGTTAATAAAAAATAAAAAAAAATTTAAAAAGAATTTTACTTTCATTTGCAGCCTATTAGATATGCCTAGATAAATGTGAAATGTGATGTTTGACTTCCTCAATCAAATAAAAGACATTAGAACCATTTTGTAACCATGGCTTAAGGCAGGACATTGAGTAAATTTATTTTAGTGGATGACATGGGTCGTACATTAAATCATAAGTTGATAGTAGTTTTTGAGGTTTATATGGCCCCCTACCTACATTGTCCCCTTCTTCTTGACTGAACTGAAATGGACTTTTTTTTACAGAAGCTAGGATCAATCAATCCAAGAAATTGAGATTGGTTTGATCCTCCACATTGTCTCTAATCATTCATGCAACTGTTGACTAGCAGGCAGTGCTGTATAATAGAAAGATATATTGAAGGCCTGATTGACCTTTGCTCCAGTACATGCTCCTAATAGCTATAGAGTTTGATTAAATGGGTTAGCTCTCTGGATGGTATTTTCCTTGTCTATAAAATAAAGAGACATCTCTAAATTATAATTCTAAAGCCAGGTATGAAATAAAAAATGCTAACACATAGCGTGTCAAGGTAACCAGCATTTGTCTATGGGCCAACTCTGTTTCCTATACTTGCCTTCCATCCACATGTAGATCTGACTTAAGAGTTAAGGCCATGATCCATGTTATTAAGGTGATAAAACCTGGGTAACTCTTTTTAGATTTCTAAATCTTATAAAAACCATAACTATTAATGATTTTTTTAGAAATCTAGATATTCTTTCAGTAGATGAGTTAGGGGTGTTAAATGTCCACTATGATTTTGTTTTTCTACGTTTCTTTCTTTAAATTTGTCAAATTTTGCTTTATATATTTTGAAACACTATTTTTAGAGTTCATGTTTATGATTATTATGTCTTCCTGATGAACTGACCCTTTTTATTTTGACAAAATATTCCTCCATATCTCTGGTAATACTTTTCATTCCTGATAATACTGTTTTTGAAATTGGCTTTATTTGGTTAATAAACCTCTCCAGGCTACTTATCCTTGCAGTTTGCATGGCTTATCTTTTCCATTCATTTACACGCAACCCATCTGTGTTTTGGTATTTAAAATGAGTGTCTTATAATTGGGCCTTTCTTTTTTTATTCATTCTGAAAATCTCTACCTTTTAGTTAGTGTTTGCTCCATATCCATTTAATGTAATTATCAATTTGGTTGTTCTTTGATCAACCACTTTATAATTGTTCTTCCATTGTAGTGGTGCTGTTGTTGTTCAGTGTCTTCTTCTGGCATTGAGCACCATATTTTAATTTAGATAATGGCTTTTTAGTTACACTTTTTTGAGCTATTATTTTCAAGTGGTTATTCTAGGTCAGGACAAAGTAAACATTTTCTGTAAAAACAAGTGCTGGTTCAGATTTGACCCCTAGGGCTGTAGTTTGCCAGATGCTGGTTTAGGGATTACAATATATATCCTAACTTTCCAAAAAGTCTACTTAGAGTTAATATAGTAATACTTAAAATAATTGTAAGAAACTTGAAACCATATAGACCCATTCACCACCAACATCCTGTTGTTTATGCTGTAATTATTTTTGTGTATTATATCTATGTGTGTATTATATCTATGTGTGTTATAAACCCATTTTAAAAAGTTAAAATTTTGCTTTATTATAAATAAAATATTTTTTGTTTACTGTAAATGAAATATGTGTTTTAGGGTATTTAGGGGGAAAGTAGTGGGCTTTTAAAAAAAATTATCCTTGCATTTACTTTTTCTGATCTTCTCCACTCTTTTCTGTAATCTGCATTTCCAAATGGTATCATTTCCTTGAAGCCTATGGAACTTCTTTTAGATTCCTTAGAGTTAAGTTTTGCTAGTCGTGAATTCTCTTAGTATTTGTGAGGACATCTTTATTTCACTTTTATTTTTTTGTTTTACATGAATTCTTCAGTTTTTAATTCTGGTTAGTTAACATGTAGTGTTACATTAGTTTCAGGTGTACAATATAGTAACTTAACACTTACATACATCACTCTGTGCTCATCACAAATGCACTTCTTAATCACCCTCACCTATTTAACTCACCACCCCCCTCCTCCCCTCTGGTAACCACCACTTTGTTCTCTATAATTAAGAGCCTGTTTCTGGATGGCTGGGTGGCTCAGCTGGTTAAGCAACTCTCTTCAGCTCAGGTCATGATCCTGGGGTCCTGGATCCAGTTCCTGCTTTGGGATCCCTGCTCACAGGGAGTCTGCTTCTCCCTCTGACCCTCCCTCCTCCCATGCTCTCTCTCTCTCATTTTCTCTCTCTCAAATAAATAAAATCTTAAAAAAAAAAAAAAAGCCTGTTTCTTCGTTTGCTCTCCCCCCTTTCCCCCCTTTGCTTGTTTATATTTTGTTTCTGCATATGAGCAAAATCATTTTTTTCCACTGGTTATAGAATTCTGGGCTAACAGGGTTTTCTTTTATTTGTTTGCATTCAGCACTATAAAGATGACATGTCATTTTCTTTTGGCCTCAGTTATTTCCAGTTAGAAGTCCATATTTATTGGTATCATTATTCTTCCTGCATGTAATGTATCATTTTTTTTGGCTGCTTTCAAGATTCTCTCTTTACTTTTGACTTTTAGTAGTTTGACTATGATGTGTCTAAATGGATTTACTTTACATTTATTCAGCTTGAGATTTGCTGACCTTCTTTTGTGTGTAAGTTTCTGTTTTCACTAAATATGGAAATTTTTCAACTTTTATTTAAAATTTTTTCCTACTCTGTCTTCTTCCTTTCCTTCTTGGATTCTAATTAAATATATATTCAACATTTTGATATCATCCCTCGGGTCCCTGAACCATTATTCATTCCTATTTTAATCTTTTCCCATTTTCTTTTTTTTTTTTTAATTAGATAACCTAACTCTTATTTTACTCACTTTTTAAGCCTGTTCATTGAAATGTTATTTATGATAGGGAATTTTTAAGTTTTATTTCAGATATTTAATTTTCAGTTCCATAATTTCCATTTTTATAGATGATGTTCTTCTGAGATTTCTTATTTGTCTATTCATCCTAAGTGTATTTTTTATTTACATTACTGAGCATATATATAATAGCTACTTTAAAATCTTTATGGGGTTAATTCTAACATCTGGGTAATCTTGAGTTTGGTCTCCATTAATTGCCTTTTCTTTTGAATATGGGAAAATTTTCCTGTCCAGTAATTTTGAATTATATCTTGGACATTTTTAAATTATTTTTAATTAGCCAACATATAGTATATCATCAGTTTTTGCTGTAGTGATTTTTTTTTCTTAAGGGAGCTCTACACCCAACATGGAGCCTAATAAGGGGCTTGAACAAAAGACCCCGAGATCAAGACCAAAGTTGAGATCAAGAGTCAGATACTTAACTGACTGGGCCACCCACGTGCCCGTATTTTCTGGAACATTTTGAATGATTCATTCTAGAGACTCCAAGAGTAAATACTCAAAGAGTATTTTTTTATTCATTTTGTTTTTTGATTTGGTGAATTATTCACTTTGCTGCTTTCAAACTCCAACTTCTCTCTCCTCTGTAGTAAATGACTGCTAAAATCTCTGTCCAGTTCTTTTAGGCCTCGCTAGGATGCTAGTTGTCTGTCATATCAACACATACTTGAAATGTCAGCAAGAGATTTAAGCAGAGTTTACATGCAGAATTTGAGCTTCCTCCTCTCTTGCTTTTTCTTCCTTCACTTCCCAGCAGCTGTGGTCACTCCACATTCTACCCTCTAGTTCTCCATGCCAGTAAGACTGAATGTTTCTATCCTCCTTTTTTCTTAATAATCCTACATAGCTTACTTTCTGGCTAAAAGCCACATTTAAAATAAAAAATCAGACACTTACTTAGTGCCATTCCTTTCTTCTACATGTAGACCTCTCCATTCTGAGTTTTACCTCTTTGTGGTCTTTCTTCATTGTTTTCAGATTTTTAAAAAATATTTTGTCCTGGATTTATAGTTATCCCTATATAGATGGTTTTGATAGGAGCTACTTGGCTAATATTGGAAGTGGAAACTCTTAACTGTTCTTCTTTAAGTAGTTTTCTCTGGAGTAGCTCAGAATACTTAAGAAACATTTATTTCATAACCTTTACAATATAAAAAACATATAGTATTAACTCTGTTCTTTCTTCCTTTTTAGATAACAAGGCACACAGTTTTCATAATCCTCCAATGAAAACATACTTACAGGCTCCCTTGCTTATTCCCATAAAAAGGCTTTGAAGATTATCCATATATTACTGTAAATGGGAGAGTCATTGAATGTCTGATTTCTTGTTGAAATCAGTAGAACACAGGACAGTATAGTGGATGGCATGACACTGGACTCAGACATTGGAAGTTAAACACTGGTTCTACCACTTATAGCTGTTTTGACTTTATGCAAATTATTTAACCTCTCTGAGCCTCACTTTTCCTGTCTTTAAAATGAGGTAACTTTTGGGGAGCACGGGTGGTGCAGTTGATTAAGCATCCAGATCTTGGTTTTGGCTCAGGTCTGACCTCAGGGTCATGAAATCAAACCCTGTGTTGGAATCTATGCTCAGCACAGAGTCTGCTTGGATTTTTCTTTCCCTCACCTTCTGTTCCCCACCCCCACCCCACATGTGCCCCCCACATGTCCACACTCTCACTCTCTCAAATAAATAAGTAAATCTTTTAAAAAATAAAAATAAAATGAGATAACTTTTATAGTTCTATCAAATGATGATCATTATGTGCTTGGCATAGGTTCTTACTACATAGTAACCACAATAATCATTATTCTCCCAGGCATCATTATCATAATTGCTGGTTTGAAGTCATAGAGCAAGAAGTTCCACTACGAAGAATATATTTTCAATACTATCTGAAAAGCCTTAAAGGGGATTTTTATTTTGTACCAGCTTGTGCTTTACTTCTTTGTCTCTAATAAAAATAAATAGATCCATTTAGATCATTTCATAACTTTGCAAACAGCATTTATGCACCATTAACATCATTAAAAGTATGTATCAAGTTTGACATTGTGTACAAGTAGTTTACAAAACAAATCAAGCAGACATTCACGGTTCTGAATTTTTGCTGTATGTTTCAGTTGGTTTATTAGGCACAAAGGGAACATTTATATTGATCCTTTCTCTTAATATTGGAGCCTGGAGTGAATGGATGGCATTTAAAACAAGGCCTTAGTCAGGTGTGAGTTTGCGATTTTATATACCACCCTTTCCTTAACCAGAAAAATATAGCATTAATGGCTATAACTTAGAAAGTTTTATGTTGCTAGAAATATTTTATATCTTTACTTCCAATTTAATATCATATTTTTCTTAGTTTTTAGTTTTAATATAAAATAGTGATTTTGACCACTGTATATTTGCCAGCCTTCTCAAGGACAATAATATAAAACAGACAAATAGCAAATAGAGAATGGCAGTATTTTCTATATCATTAAGAGTCATCAGTGTCTGGCACATGGTACATTCTCAGTAAATCTTTAAATGGGATAATCAAAGAGAATTTAGAATTTGATTTAGTTTTATATACCATTTTAGAATATCCCCCCACTTCTAAGACTCAATTTAATGGTACTGTGGATGGCATGGTGTAAAAATAGAGGAAAATAAAGGATATTAGAGTGTTTTAGTCATTTCTGGTCAGCTTGGTTCCGAGACTTCTGTGCCTTACCAGGTTTTAAGGACGTAAGTTATACTTACTAACATATCACAAGATTGTTATTTTTGGAGAAAGAAACCATTTTTAATCAATATTAAAAGTATAAAGGTATAAAATTATAAAGGTATAAAATTATAAAGGTATAAAAATTCTGTATCATTGTCTCTGTGTATGAGCCAGAATTAAATAGGGAATAGAGATAGCTATAAGGAACTCCTACAACTCAACTACAGCAAAGACAACTTGATGAAAAAAAAATGAGCAAAAAATGAGGACTTGAATAAACATTTCTGCAAAGAACATAAAAATGGCCAATAAGCACATGAAAAGATGCTCAGTATCACTCACTAGACACTAGAGAAATACAAATTGAAGCTACAATGAGATACCACTTCTTACCAATTAGGACAGCTGTTATTAAAGAAAAACAAAGCAAAACATGTATACACACAGAAAGTAACTGACATTGGCAAAGATGTTGAAAAACTGGAGCTCTTGTACATTGCTGACAGGAATGTAAAATGGTGAGGTTACTATGGAAAACAGTTTGGTGGTTCCTCAAACAGTTAAACATAGTATTGCTATGTGATTCATCAATTCCACTTTAGATTTATAACCCAAAGAATTGGAAAGCAGGGACTTAGAAACTAACACTTTTATAGTGTTTACAGGCACAGTATTCACAATAGCCAAAAGGTAGAAAACCCAAGTGTCCACTGATGGATGAAAGGATATACAAAATGTAATATATATATACAATAGAATATTATTGAACTTTAAAAATGAAGAAAGCTTTTTAAAATTTTTTATTTCAATTCCCTTAATTAACATACAGTATAATGTTAGTTTCAGGTGTAAAATTTAGTGATTCAACACTTCCATACATTACCAGGTGCCCATCATAAGTGCACTCCTTAATCCCCATCACCTGTTTAACCCATACCTCTCCCATCTTCCTTCTGGTAACCCCCAATTTGTTCTCTATAGTTTAGAATCTCTTTCTTGATTTGTCTCTCTCTTCCCCCCCCCCCACTTTGCTTGCTTGTTTTGTTTCTAAGATTCCACATATGAGTAAAATCATATGGTATCTGTCTTTCTCTGAGTTACTTATTTCACTTAGCATAATACTCTCTAGCTCCATCCATGTCATTGCAAATGTCAAGATTTCATTCTTTTTGAAGAATGAAATAAATATATAAATGTATATAATTTATATATATATATATATGCACACACACAAATATGTATAGGTATGTATGTATGTGTGTGTGTGTGTATGTGCATGTGCCACATTTTCTTTATCCATTCATCAGTGGGTGGATACTTGGCCTGATTCCGTATCTTGGCTATTATAGGTAATCCTGTTATAAACTTTTGAATTAATATTTTTGAATTAATTTTTTTATTCTTTGGGTAGATACCTAGTAGTGTGACTGCTGGATAAAGGATAGTTCTATTTTTTACTTTTTGAGGAACCTCCATACTGTTTTTTTTAATTAACATATAATGTATTATTTGTTTTCTGGGTACATGTCTGTGATTCATCAGTCGTATGCAGTTCACAGTGCTCACCATAGCATATACCCTTTTCACAGTGGCTGCACCAGTTTGCACCCCCACCAACACTGCAAGAGGTTTCCTCTTTCTCCACATCCTCACCAGCACCTTGTTTCCTATATTCAGTTTTAGCCATTCTGGCTGTCATGAGAGTGAGGTAGTTATGGTAGTTTTGATTTGTGTTTCCCTGATGATAAGTGATGTTGAGCATCTTTTCATGTATTTGTTGACCATCTGTATGTCTTCTTTGAAAAATATCGATTCATTAAATGAAACAAGATGGGATCGGGAGGGAGACAAACCATAAAAGACACTCAATCTATCTCACAAAACAAACAGGGTCCGGGGAGGGGGGAGGGTAGGGCGAGGGTGGTGGGGTTATGGACATTGGGGAGTGTATGTGCTATGGTGAATGCTGTGAAGTGTGTAAACCTGGCGATTCACAGACCTGTACCCCTGGGGCTAATAATACATTTTATGTTAATAAAAAAGTAAAAAAAAAATTAAAAATCGATTCATGTCTTCTGCCCATTTTTTAACTGAATTATTTGGGGTGTTGAGTTTTATAAGTTCTTTATGTATTTTATAAGTTCTTTATATATTTTGGATACTAATCCTTTATCAGATGTCATTTGCAAATATCTTCTCCCGTTCCTTAGGTTTCCTCTTAGCTTTGTTGATTGTTCTCTTTGCTGTGCAGAAACTTCTTATTTTGAAGAAGTCCCAATAGTTCATATTTGCTTTTGTTTCCTTTGCCTCAGGAGACATATCTAGAAAGATGTAACTACAGTCTGTGTCAAAGAAGTGGACTGTTACTGCGTCTGTGCTTTTCTGGGGTGTTTATGGTTCTGTGTCTCACATTTCAGTCCTTAATCAATTTATTTTTATATACAGTGTAAGAAAGTGGTCATTTCATTCTTTTGGTTGCTATCTAGTTTTCCCAATTCCATTTAGTAAGGAGACTTTTTCCCATCAGACATTCTTTCCTGCTTTGTTGCAGATTAATTGACCATATAATTATGGGTTCTGGGTTTTCCATTCTGTTGCGTTGATCCACGTGGTTATTATTGTGCCAGTACCATACTGCTTTGATTACTACAGCTTTGTAATATAACTTGAGGGTCTAGAATTGTGATGCCTCCAGCTTTGCTTTTCTTTTTCAAGATTGCTTTGGGTATCTGGTCTATTTTGTGTGCTGTACAAATTTTAGGATTATTGGTTCTAGCCCTGTGAAATATGTTGTTGGTATTTTGATGTGATTGCATTAAATGTGTAGCTTGCTTTTGTATAGTATTCACATTTTAACAGTATTTGTTCTTCCAATCCATGAGCATGGAATGTCTTTCCATTACTTTTTGTCGTCTTCAATTTCTTTCACCAATCTTTTATAGTTTTCAGAGTACAGGTCCTTCACCTCTTTGGTTAGGTTTATTCCTAGGTATCCTATGTTTTTGGTATAGTTGTAAATAGGATTGATTTCTTAATTTCTCTTTCTGATGCCTCATTATTGGGGTATTGAAATACAACAGATTTCTGTATGTTGATTTTTGTGTCCTGTGACTTTACTGAACTCATTTGTCACTTCTAGGAGTTTTTTGGTGAAAATCTTTTGTGTTTTCTATATATAGTATCATGTCATCTGCAAATAGTGAAAATTTTACTTACTCCTTGTCAATTTAGATGCCTTTTACTTCTTTTTGGTGGCTGACTGCAATGATTAGGAGTCCAGTACTGTGTTGAATAGAAGTGTTGAGAGAGGACATCCCTGTCTTATTCCTGTCCATAGGGAAAAGGCTCTCAGTTTCTACCCATAAGGATATTAGCTGTGGATTTTTTATATATGGCCTTTATTGTGTTGAGGTTTGTTCCCTCTAAACCTACTTTGTTAGGGTTTTTATCATGAATGGATGTTGTACTTGTCAAATGCTTTTTCGGCATCTATTGCATTGATCATCTGGTTCTTATCCTTTCTTTTATTAAAGTGATGTATCATGTTGACTGATTTATGAATATTGAACCACCCTTGCAACCCGGGAATAAATCCCACTTGATGGTGGTGAATGATTTTTAAAATGTATTGTTGGTTTTGATTTGTTAGTATTATGTTGAGGATTTTTGCATCTATGTTCAGCAGAAATATTGGTCTAAAGATCCTTTTTTTACAGTGTTTTTATCTGGTTTTTGTATCAGGGTATTGCTGGCCTCATAGAATAAATTTGGAGATTTTCATTCCTTATCTATTTTTGGAATAGTTTGAGAAGAATAGGTATTAACTCTTCTTTAAGTGGAATTCAGGTGTGAAGCTACCTGGTCCTGGATGTTAGTTTTGGGGGGAGTTTTTTTTTTAACATCTTTATTTTATTTTATTTTTTTCAGTGCTCCAAGATTCATTGTTTATGCATCATACCCAGTGCTCCATGCAATACATGCCCTTCTTAATACCCACCACCAGGCTCATCCATCCCCCTACCACCCTTCCCTCCAGAACCCTGTTTGTTTCTCAGAATCCACAGTCTCTCAAACTTCATCTCCCCCTTTGTTTTATCCCAATTCACTTTTCCTTTCCTTTTCCTAGTATCCTCCATGTTATTCCTTATGCTCCACAAGTAAGTGAAACCTTTGGGGGACATTTTGGTTATTGATTCAATTTCTTTGCTGGTTGCTGGTCTGTTCAAGTTTTCTGTATTTTCCTGTTTCAGTTTTGATAGCTTATTTGTTTCTATGAATTTATCCATTTTTTAGATTGTCCAATTTTGGGGGCATATTGTTTATATAATATTCTTTTATAAATTATTTGTATTTCTGTGGTGTTGGTTGTCATTTCTCCTTTCTCATTTGTGATTTTATTTATCTGGGCCCATTCTCTTTTCGTCTTGATAAATTTGGCTGGGATTTTTCAGTTTTACTGATTTTTTTTTTTTTTTTCAAAGAACCACCTCCTGTTTCCATCGATCTGTTCTATTGTCTTTTTAGTTCCTATATCATTTATTTCTACTTTGATCTTTATTATTGCTTTCTTTCTGCTGGCTTTAGGCTTTGGAGCTCTTTTTCTAACTCCTTTAGGTATAAGGTTAGGGTGTTTATTTGAGATGTTTCTTCCTTCCTGAGGTAGGTCTGTATTGCTAAACACTTCCCTCTTAAGCCTGCTTTTACTGCATCCCAAAGGTTTTGGACCATTCTGTTTTCATTTTTATTTGTTTCCATGTACTTTTTTATTTCTTCTTGTATTCCCCGGCTGACCCATTCATTGTTTGGTAGCATGTTTTTTAACCTCCATGTATTTGACCTTTCCAAATTTCTTCTTGTAATTGACTTCTAGTCTCATAGTGTTGTGGTCAGAAAAGATGCATGGTATAACTTGAATCTTTCTCATATTTGTGGAGACCTATTTTGTGACCTAATACATGATCTATTCTGGAGAATGTTCCATGTGCACTTGAAAAGAATGTGTATTCTGCTGTTTAAGAATGGAATGTTCTGAATATATCTGTTAAATCCATCTGGTCTAGTGTGTCATTCAAAGCCATTGTTCCCTTGTTGATTTTCTGTTTAGATCATCTATCTATTGATGTAAGTGGGGTGTTAGAAGTCTCTTACTGTTATTGTGTTATTATTGATTAATTCCTTTATCTTTGTTATCTTTTCAAATATTTAGGTGCTCCCACTTTAGGTGCATAAATATTTACAATTGTTATATCTTCTTGTTGGATTATCTCCTTTATGATTATATAGTGTCCTTCCTTGTTTCTTGGTACAGTCTTTGCTCTAAAGTCTAATTTGTCCATGTAGTGTCCAAGTATTATTTCTTTGGCTTTTTTTAACATCCTTTTGCATGATAAATATTTCTCTATTCCCTCACTTTTAATCTGCAGATGTCTTCAGGTCTAAAATGGGTCTCTGTAGGCAGCATATACATAGGTCTTGGTTTTGGGTTTTTTTTTTTAATCCATTCTGACACTCTGTCTTTGATTCTTTAATCTATTTACATTCAAGGCAATTATTGGTAAATACATAATTATTGTCATTTTATTACTTATCTTGTAATTGTTTCTGGAGATTTTCTCTGATCCTCTCTTGCTTTCCTCTCTGTCATCATTTGCTGATATATTGATAGTGATATATTTGAATTTCTTTATTTTTGTTCTTTGCATGAATCTTACTGGTGTTTGATATATGATTACCATTAGGTTTATAAATAACCTCTTCTGCATATAGAAGTTTGTATTAAGTTGATGGTAATTTAAGTTTGAACCCCTTTTTCCTTCTGTCCTTCCCATGTTTTAGGTATATGTTGTTATATTTTGTATCCTTTTTGTGAGTTCCTTGACTAATTTTTTACAAAAATATTCATTTTTACTGATTTTGTGTTTCATATTGTGACTTTGGGTTTTTCACTTTCACTCAGAGTCCCTTTAAATAGTTCTTGCAGGGCTGGGATAGTGGTCATGAATTCCTTTCGTTTTCATTTATTTAGGATACTCTTTATCTCTCCTTCTATGATGAATGATAGCCTTGCTAGGAAGAGTATTCTTGGCTTCAGATTTTTCCCATTCAACACTTTGAATACATCATGCCTCTTTCTTCCTGCTTGCCAAATTTCTGTTGAGAAATCTCCTGCTGGCCTTATGGATTTTCCCTTGTAATTTAAATTAGACTTCTTCTGTCTTGCTGCTTTTAAGATTTTTTTATTTATTACTAAATTTTGCAATTTAGTAATTGTCTTGGTGTGGGCCTGCTTTTTTTTATTTTGATGGGGGTTCTCTGTGCCTCCTAGATCTGGATGTCTGTTTCCTACCCCAGATTAGGGAAGTTTTCAGCTATTATTTCTCCAAATAAATTTTCTGCACCCTTTTCTCTCTCTTCTTCTTCTGGGACTCCTGTAATACAAATGGTATTTATTTGATGGAGTCACTAAGTTCCATAACTGTATGCTTGTTTTGCATAATTCTTTCTCTCTTTTGTTCAACTTCATTGCTTTCCATTATTTTGTCTTCTAGGGCATTAACTTGTTCCTCTGCTTCTTCCAAAGTGATATTCATTGCATCAAGTATGTTTCTAGTCTCATTTATTGCACTCTTCATCTCTGATTCATTTTTTTTTAACTTTATCTCTGTGATAAGGGTCTCACTGATGTCTTCCATTCTTTTCTCAAGTCCAGTGAGTATCCTTATGATCATTGCTTTAAGTTCTCCATCAGGAATGTTACTTATATATGTTTTGCTTAGATCTCGTGCCATGACTTTATCTTGTTCTTTCATCTGCGATAAATTCCTATGTCTTCTCATTTTGTCTAAATCTCTGCCTTCTTCTCTGTTATGTCATAACAGTTATAAAAGCCAGTTATGTCATCTCTTTCTGAAAGTAATGGCCTTATGAAAAAGAACTCATGTAGTACCCGAGCCTGGCACTTCAGGGAGTTTCTCCAGTGTGTGCTGTATGTCCTCTGCTGTTGTGCTTTGGCTGCTCTATCCTTCAGGCCAGCCATCTGCAGAGGTCCCTTTTGTCTAAAGTGGACAGTGTTTGGTTCTTTGCCTGAATGTGGTGAGTTTTAACTAGGTATGCTCTGGTCTGCTTGTGAAATGAGACCAGAACTGAAGCTCTGCCAGACTCTCTGGTTGGGAGATGTGGTATGAACAGAGATATGTGCTGTTGTGCTGGGACTGAGGCAAGCATGACTGAGAAAGGCAGTCAGTTCCACCAGAGTGCTGTGGGGGGGGGTTTAGTGTAAACATATCATTAGGCAGCAAGTGCCAGCATTGCACTGCTTCCCCCCAGATGACGCTGTATTTATACTGGGGGAAGGGGAGGGAAATGGTGTTGGCTAGCTTCTTTGTTCCCCTAGAGGTGTCCTTGAATACTGCCTCTTAGGGATCTGCTCTATAAAGAGTGTATAATCTCCTCTACTGTGTGCCCCAAGCACTATTCAGATTGTTGTTTCCATGCTGTATACTCCCAGGTGGTTTGCCTGCCTTCTGTCCAAGAGCAGCACAGTGCCTTTTAGGCTCTATCCCAGCCAAGCCTGCTAGACTTTAAAACTAGGATTTGAGCCCCACTGGCTGCAAGAACTCACAGAATTCAGCCCTTCTCATTTTCCAAGCCAATAGCTATAGGGAATCATTCTCTTTGTGCAGTCCACTGTGTACTCCTCTGTCTCACCCTTCTCCACAACCATAGTTCCTTCCCTTTCACAGCAGTCAAGACTTGCTTCCCCACTAAACCATGTCTCTGCATTTCCTACCTTCAGTGTTGCTTCTTTTCTCCCTTTAGTTGTGGAGTTTGTTCTGTCAGTATTCAGGTCAATTTCTGGGATATTTAGGATGAGATAGTGACCTTGTTGTATTTGGGGTCAAGGGGAGTCTGGGATCCTCCTATTCTACTGACATCTTCCTCCTCTCCAATATTGGTGAAACTTGAAGACATCATGCCAAGTGAAATAAGCCAGACACAAAAGAAAAAATGTAGCATAACTCTACTTACTTAGGGCACCTAGAGTAGTCAAATTAGAGGGAGAATGCAGAATGGTGGTTGCCAGGAGAACCACAAAGGGGGAAAGGGTGTTACTTAATGAGTATGGAATTTCAATCTGGGAAGATGAAAAGTTCTGAAAATAGATCGTGATGATAGTAGTGTAATAATGCAAAGGTACTTAATGCCATAAAACTACACATTTGAACTCTGTTAAAATTGTGTATTTTATGTTATGTATATTTTACCACAAAAAGAAAAGAGAGAATAGAGGTAGACAGAAAAATTAGGTAGGAGGATTATAAAGGAAAGCTGAAATAAGGAAAGTAAAATATTTTCAAGCATCACTTTTTCTTCAGATTTTGCCTTTGTTTATTCAGGGTT